>NC_133975.1:46724480-47024480 GCF_047716275.1 Strix uralensis | reverse complement strand
TGCAGAAATGGTGTCTGCAGCTGGCAGTTTGGCTGTTTAATAAACTTCCTCGGCTAACAGCCTGTATCCGTGCTGTCTTAGTATGTGAAAAATGTGCTCGGTGCCACAGCGGTGTCATGAGCCCCAAGCTGATAGCTGCTTATGGCTTCCAGCTGGGCTGTGGAGTGCTGGCAGGCACCACAAGCCAAGCAGAGCCTGGTTTCACAGAATCACAGAATCATCTAGGTTGGAAAAGACCTTGAAGATCACCTAGTCCAACCATTAACCTAACACTGACCGTTCTCAACTACACCATATCCCTCAGCGCTGTGTCAACCCGACTCTTAAACACCTCCAGGGATGGGGACTCCACCACCTCCCTGGGCAGCCCATTCCAACGCCTAACAACCCGTTCTGTAAAGAAATGCTTCCTAATATCCAGTCTGAACCTTCCCTGGTGCAACTTGAGGCCATTCCCTCTTGTCCTGTCGCTTGTTACTTCATTAAAGAGACTCATCCCCATCTCTCTGCTTCAGTGGAAGCAGCATCCAAAACATACGCCATTTCCAATGTCTACTGACCCAAATCCCTGATTAGTCAGGAAAATGTTGACCTTCTCTGCTGTAGCTCAAATGCAGCAGCTTTCTGTTCATTTTTCTGAGCCCCTCCCTTGCTGATTGCTGGAGTTGGCTCAGTTCAGGTAACCTTTCTGCGGCAACTCAGATAGTTGTGTGTTCAGTGTTGCAATTGAAGTCTGTACTATTGGAGAAGGTCTGATGTGAGGCTGACTAAGAGATAGGGGCCAAATGTAGGAAGAATTCCTGTTCTGATGAGGGGATAAACTCCGGGGAGATGTTTAATCACTGCAGGTCAAGTGATATGAACAGTAAAGTTTTTTTATCCTTTGTGTTAATATCAAAATGTCATGCTTTGTGGATGGGCACAGAGAGTTACTCTGTTCTCTTACTGGCCAGAATTCTTTCTTTGCTAACCCTACTTTCTCTATAACATTTTTTTTCTCCTGTTCATCTTGGCATATCTAAAATTAGATGACCAGCTTTCCCAGGCAGGCACCTGTCCATGCTTATAAAGTTTCTGGTGTACTACTTGAAGGCCACAAATAGATTAGTTAGCTTTTTCCCTTACTGTATGGTCTCAAAAGGGAAACTGCTGAGACAAGATCTTTCAGGAATGTAAATGGCTCCCTTTATCTATGCTACAAATTAAGAAACAAAAATAAATGTCACCCACAGGTGACTCCTTTAGAGAGTACTCAAGTCCAGCTGGATTGCTTTGGTTCAGGCATTCCAAGCCAACACCTTTTTCATACCTGAATTAGGAAATCGGGAATTTAACTGATGAATATGATGCATGTATTTTCAAGAAATCACATATGTATTAGGGGTTAATCTACAATCCAAGGTTTGGGAATTACTGCAGTGCTTCTCCCCAGTCTAGAGGATGGACTGGAAGGCAGAAGATGACCGACAGTGAAATCCAGTTTTCTAGGCTGGGTGATGTGAAGAGGCAGTGTGCTCTGTGACCTGCCTGCGAGCAAGGCGTGCAGGTGAGCAGAGCTTTGCATACGAGTTTGCATGCACAAGTTTCAAGAATTCTGGCTCTTGTGGTGAATCCTCTTCACCTATCTTTTTCACTTCAGACAGAATAATTCCCAATGTTTGTGGGTTTTCTTCTTTTGAGGTGGGTAATACATGAACCATGGTGGCACATCCAGGCTGCAGTTTCAGAAAAATTGCTTGAATTTAATGTTGATGAAAATTTGATGTTCCAACTTTGAGTCAACGCATCATGTGTCAGGCTTTCAGCAGCATTAACTTGCCAATACCTATAATAAAATCCTTATCCATCTGGCTATCCCTAGCCATAAAACCAACAAAAAAATCTCAGCTACTATCCAGCCCTAAACCTGTTTTCTTACTGAACCAATCTGGATGTGTCATATGCCATTTAAAAGCTCATATCGATAACAGAGTTATAATCAGTGTTTTTGTTTGAATATCTTGCCATTTAGAGCACTAATTTTCTCTCAAAACTTGCCTTGAGTAAGAGGGCATCAATTATGATTTTTTTATTTTCCTAAGTTGCATGGATAATTGGTGTTTAAGATGTACGTAGGCAAAAAAGCCTGTATGTAACTGATAGGGGAAGAATTTATATCCACACAGCAGTTATTCTGTAAGGGGACCAGAATTTCTATGTTGTCAACTGTTGGTTATTTGCATTCCTCCTGTGCTTTGCCCAACAGTCAAATCTGATTGTCTTTTAATGCTGCTACAATAGGGATTTTATTACATTGAAAAAAATAAATCAAAATAAAATTAAGGCATTAATTAGAGGCAACATTTAAAGGTAGGACATGAGGGGAATGAGAAAATGTGTTTTTCCCCATTGGGTTTTGTAGCTGTTTGCTAGACAGCAGAGGTATGTTGAGGCTCAAGAGCCAAGTGTGAGATAGGACTGATTAAGGACCTCTTCAGTTTGCACCTCTACCTGTCCAGCTTCTGCCTTTGTCTCCTCCAGGCTTGCAGCCTTTTCCCACATCCTTTGCTCCTGCTGTTGGCTTTGGGGTCTTCTGCTGTCATCTTTTTCCATCGTCACAGTTACCTTCTCTCACTTCATGTTATTTTCATAGCTTCTCATCTTTAGACCTGTTCTGTCTTTTCCCTGTTCAAAGGACACAGAGCACATTCAGTACTGGGGATATTCCCTGAACTTAGGGGACAAATTCTTATAGATTGCTTCTGAGAATGATGAACTGCTTGCCCCGAGCTGTGGGGCTTGGTGAGGTGGAAACTGCAAAAACACAACCTCATCATGATGGCAAACTTGAGGAATTTCAAGTGTCCTTTCTGGAGTTACTAGGTATGAGAGGTAATAAAACCCATTCCTTTTGCTTGTTTTTTATGATAAGGGGAAAGCAATGTACTTTTCCATTCCCCAAATTCTGAGATAAAGGTGATCCATTATAGCCGAATCTTTGAAAAAATGAGACTGCCCATCTACCATCAGCCATTTAAATTGAATTAATGGTTTCTTTGGAAAAGATATAAATCACCAAAAAGTAGTTGCTTAAAAAGGAATCATAATTACAGTTGTTGCTGCTAATACTTGACATACAGAAACCTTACTTTAAAATATCACTTAGGACAAAAAAAGAGAAGAATGAATGTCACAGGCAGTACTATATTTCTCCCCATCTATCAGGACTGATGAGTATTCATTTTTTTGCTTGGACAACATTTTAAAAAGACAAAAATTTGGCCAATACAATCAGCAAAATTCTCCTCCTTCATTAACTAAGTGTTCAAGAAGCAAATGGACAAAGAGCTAGGCTCTTCTATTCAGGAGGAGGTTTCAGATTAAATGATGCAATAAATTTACCACTGGGTTAAAAGTAAATTTTCTTCTAGCTTTCAAAGATGTTGGAAACTTTACAGGATGCAGGCTAAAATGATAGAAAAAATCACTTTAGAGCTATGGGTGAGATAATGCAGAAGTGGTGTACATCTATGGCAGTGTCCTTTATGCTGTTGCTGGGAACAGCTACTATGGCTGCAGTCATTTAGGTGGAGAGCAGAAACTCCCTGAAATGACAGTTTGTCTTAAATATTTAAAGTTTAGTATCAAGTAGCTGTCTTCTAAATAAATGCCGTGGAATGTTGTGCACAATTAGGTAAACTGCTAAAACCAATAGTTACTGGGTTTCTCCAAGATTATTGTTTTTCCCTATGAGACTCTTAACAGTGCATTTCCCATATGTTAACCACTTTATGGAACTGTATGTGTTATTTCACATGTGCCTCATTTTAAATATTCAGTAGTATGTATTTTTAATTTTCACCAAATATTTCAGCATCTGAGAAGGTAGGTAAATACTATTTGTCTCATTTTTGTAGCTAAGGCAGCTACAAAAGTCAATGCTTAGTAGCATGATATATTGGCATTTTGCTTGTGACTAGCAGCCTCCTCAAAACTGAAAGCGTGACCTTTTGTGAAATGGCATTCTTTTGTTGAACAAATGTGTTTTTAATGTATTCTGCTATAGCTGCTTGCCATTGTGATTATATGAAATTGAACTGCCTTTTGCAACAGTGAAAATTACACCGGGAACAAAGGGACTGAGCTGGTTTTGACTCTTTATTCTCTTCTGCAAATCTTGAAAAGCATTTCTTGTAGCCTGTGCAAATCAGTTGCTGCAAATATTAGATCTCACCTTCCACATTTTTGCTACGGGGTAGCCTGAAGTTATGAGTTAGTGACATGAGAAATGAGAGAAACTTGAGCTGCAATGTTTTCATTATTTATTTTTTTAAAGTAGGAACATTTAGTCAAGCCAAGTAAATCTTTAGCCATTTGACTTGCAATTTTAACTCAAACTATAAACCAGCAGTGGCTGAGAACAGGTTATGTGAGTTCTTTGTGAAATCCCTTTATGTAAGAGACAACATCCTCTTTCCCTCAGCTGAAGGCTGAGAAAATGGCAGGTCAAATTTCTGCTTATACCAAACCCCCACTTCTCTGTAGTCCTGCAGCAAGCACAGTGTCAGCAATTATAATTCCTGACATTTCTAGCTGTGAAGAGGGGAGTGAGAAGGGTAGAGGAAATCTATTTATTTTAGAGAAAAATGGAAGATATGTTCATTGCTGAGAATGCACCAGCAGAGGGCACAGACAAGAAAATAATTTTTGTAGTTCATTGCTTAAAGCAAAAATATATTCTAGGTCTTATACATAAAGAAAACCTTCAAGATTTGAATCAGTGTGCAGCTGACAGTATGAAGGTAGGAAAACTAAATTGTCTGCTGGGAACAAGACTGTATATGGTGAGACATGACAGCTATGAGCTGGAACTACCACCTTCATTTCTGAACATGTCCATGTTTTGAACTATTTTGCTGCTGCTCACTTCAACAGATAGAGCTACGTACATAGGCAAAGCTCAGAAGAATATCACCAGAGCCTTATCACTAGCTTTGGTTGCATCCATGGAGATAGAAGTTGTTGAGAAAGTACACGACCTCTTAATTACAAAGAACTGTGTCATGTTAATTATTGATACATTCATTTTTCCTTGTTGTCTAAAAGGAAGATACCAAGAAAAATGCATTAACATTCAGAAGAGAAAGACTGTCATTAGTAATTTCTGGGTTAAAAAATTGGGATACACATGGAAGCAAACTGAAGGCCAGGCGGACCCAGGAGAGGCTCCCGGAGGTATCTGTGACTTGAGATCCACTTAGGACATAGATTGGGTTTGTGATTTCTGAGTCTGTTTATGAGGATGTGTCTCCAGAACATGTCTGGCTTTGACAGTTCCTTTCTCTTCCTCTTCCAGAATAACTCAGCCTATCCGGGCAGTATCTCCATGGTATGCAATCGTAACTGACCTCTGCATAGGGAGGCAACTGCCAGCATTTCCTACAGCAACCATGTGCTGACTGGACGCAGTTTGGCAGCTTTGTCTGTCTTATGATAGATTTGGTCCTGAGGTTTTTCTTTCTTTTGTTTTGTTGCTGTCTTATGTTTGCATCTACATTAAACACTAAGGAGAAATGAAGAAAGAGGATGGTCTTGTGGTTAAATGTATTCAAGTGGCAATCTGGAACTGGGAACTATTTCTGGCTCCACCACATCTATGGCCAAGGACAAATAATTTAAGATCTCTGAGTCTCAGGGTTTTCCCGTTTATAAGATGAGGATGAAAGCTCTCTGTGGGTGACCGAATGGTTTGAGTGTTTTGATTGCCAATAGAAAGAGCTAGAGAAAATATAAAAAGGATTTCCTAATTGATAGTAAAAATAAATAGCAGATAATTATTGAGTCACTGACTCTTCCTCTGCTCTGTCAGAGCAGTTCTGGTTCTCAGTGAGAAAGAGGATGGCCTGCGCTGCCTGTCCCACAGCCTGTTTGCCACAGCTGGTCTACTGCATGGTGAGACAGGCAGGTGCTTATCTACATGCCAGTGAGATTTGAGACAGAAAGTGGTGTACGTGTAAGAGTTTATCTTCTTACCTTGCTCTGTAGGTGTACCTGAACAAGTAGTTTATCCTGTCATCACTCAGGAACAGCACTGAACAAGAGTAAAGCAAGAGTCGATCTCCAGCTTTCTCTGAGTACTCCAGTGGGCTTTACAGTGTTAATGGTGAATAGCAGAGAAATGGTGTATTTATTCATTCTGATTTCACTTGCTCTAATGGGAAGTAATTCCCCTGAAGTCGATGGGATTGCAGTGGTGTAAGAGCTGTATCAAGTTCTGTGCCCTCAGGCTGATGAGAAAAATAAGATATGACCATACTGTAGTAAATATATCTAGAAAAGGCCTCAGGGCAGGGAAACATTCTGTAAATGATATAAAAGCAACATATTTAGTAGATGAGCATTTAAAAAGTAGGAGCCTGAGGAAGGCTTGCTCTTTAGCCAACATACAGAGCTCTACCCAATATTTTGGCTTTCCACAGCAGCACAGAGCTTCAGCTCTTCTAGAAGCAAGCCTGCTTCACCAGCCATCACTGATGAGCCAAAAAAAGTTCACAATAAGGCAAAAATGTTTGATCCCCATAGAAGATTGATGTGTAGGAGAGGTAGCTGGAAATGGCAGCAGTCATCTTTCTGGCTACTCCAGTTTCATGCTTAATGTGGGAAGACAGACCAAAAGCAGGAGGAAAAAGAGGAAGGAGTCTGAGGAACCAAGGGGACAAAAGCTGTTGCTGTATCAGAGGGTAACTCCCTCCTATGGCAAACTCAGAGCATGAGGCTCAGCTGTGGCCTGTGACCTTCCCCTCCTTGCAGCTCCAGCTGCATGTGATGACTGCCTGCCGTGCACCCCCTCTGCTCCTTGATGCTGGCCCCAGCCTCAGTGTCTGGACATGATTGAGCAATGGGTAGGGAACAAAAAAAGCAGGATAGATGAAAGCTAAGAAACAAAAAAGGAGTTCAACAACGTGGGGGTACGTAATAAGGATGGGGAAGAGAATGGTGTTGCTCTTTTGGCTTCAAGAATGTGATATGGGTTATTATTCCTTAAAAAATAAAAAAAGATGTTTGATCCACCCTCCCTGGGGTGATGTGGCTGCAGTTATTGAGGGCAAGTGGCATGGGAAGTGCAGAAGCCGCAGGTTGCTGGGGGTGACCAGGACGATGCTTGTGTCAGGTAGGTGATGAAGGACGGGGTGGGCAGTGGGGGGAACCAGTAAGGAGACCATGAAGAAATGTTTTCTCTTCTGTGCTGTCCCTGCTTTAGTGCAACAGGGTCTGCTTTGGTTCTGAAGGGGTGGGAGGCTCAAGAGAGAGAGAAAAAGAAGGCAGAGTTCATACCTCCCATTCTTTGCAGCTGACCAGTCTTTTTTCATCTATAATAGAGGATTTGGGTACATTCCACACACAACTCACACCTGATTAGTTAAGGGGGATTATATTAATGCAAATTTGAGTGTAGGCAGTCTTAAATCAGCTTTAACTTTACAGAAGCTTATTAGCTGCAGTGATTCTTTTTTTTTTTTTTTAAATTGCTACAAGCACGTCCTCAGAGAATGTTGCAGCAGTTTTGCTGCAATAGCTAAAACATTTGTGAGCTTTGTGAAGGAAAACTCTGCATTTGCTGGTTTCACACCCTAGTCAGAAAAACCCGTTTTCACTTCTTAAGTCAAGCCCAGAGAGATTCACCCAGTAAATGACAGTAAAAAACAGGTTATTCTGAGTGGTGGCCGCAGGAGGAAGAGACAGCTTGCTCCAGGGAGTTGAGGGTGGAAGTTCCTCATTGGAAAGCTACTGGGGAAAGTACCAGTGCTGGGCTGGGAGAATGTGACTGGGAAATAGGGGAAGCATTTCAAGGTATGGAGGGAATAAGGGGACCAAGCCAGGGGAAGTGGTTGGGCCAGTGGATGGTGGTGCTGGTGGATACTTAAGCACTTACATCACCAGTCCAAAATATCTGTTACTAAAAGCTGCCTACAACTTAGTTATTTTCTTTTTCCAACAAGGAAAATATTATGTCTTGTGGGAAGTCGTGAGGATGACATACCCAAGAACATTGCATATTTGATCATTAATAATATAAACATCTTTTAAATATTTCCAGCAACATCTGTCCTAGTTTAACTACTGGTTCATGTTGCATTCCTTTATGGAATAATACTCATTCCAGAAAGCAGAGCGTGTGTCACTGCCATCCATTACAAGAATTCAACTTGAGGGATTTTCCCTGTCTACTGAAGCTGAATTCCCTTCAACCTTTAAAAAACGCTTTCTTCTCATTTTCCACCATTGCATAATCCTGATTCTCCAAAAGTTTAAGTGCTTGCCTATGATCTTATATAATATAATATTAGGCTTGGATAAAAAGGGTACACAGTGAGATAACGATTTCACTCATACTGGAGGAAAAATCCAGAAGAAGGAGCTACACCAGTTTAATAGGAATATAAGCTTAATTTTCCGGTAAAAAAACCCAAAACATCTTTGAGCCAATAGAAAAGATTAGCGTCATTCTCCAACGGGGAAAAAAAAAAATCAATAAATTACTTAAAGCTGAAAATAGCAAACAATAGCAAAGAAGAATGTGGACAGAACTCCTCCTATAGCCACAGATGCTGAGGCCACCTGGACAAGGCACATTTGTCCTGTACTAAGGTATATCGTTTATATGTGCTAAAATAGAAAGTAATCTGTTAAGCAGGTATATGTGTTAGCATTTTGGAGGAAAATATTTCATTTTTACTGACAATCACTGCCACCTTGGTAGATTTACCAATTTTGCCAAAAAAGTAAATTTTTTTTACAGCAGAATTGACAATATATCATGCTTCTGAGCAAAACTGAAATAATTATTTTTTTGGGGGAAAAATTACCTTTCTATCAGTGAAGAGACTACTTTTTGTTAGAATTAGAAAAACAAAGAAAAACCTCTTCTGTTGCTAGAGTAGTAAAATTCCAGCAACTTTTTTAAAGTTCTGGATGTGAATTCTCTGTGATTTTGAATTATGCAGAAAAGTCTTTGGAGGCCATGAAATACAGACATATATTGGTCCTTCAACTACCTCCTGTCAGGTTTTTCTCTCCCAATATACAAAATGACTGAGAAAAAGCAAAAGAAAGAAATACAAGCACCTTATAGCTCCATCAGTACTGTATCATCCTGAGAACGTCACTGGTCCAAGTTGGGGTAAACTGTATAATGAGGGTTAGCTGAATTATGCAGAAGGAGAAAGGCTGGGAGGGAGAGGGAAAACCCCAGATTTTGCAATAAGGCAGATGTCCCAACATAAAATGGGGCCAATCTGTTTTACTGAGACGGTACCAGCTCAATCACTCCTGTGGCAGCAGTCCTTGTCCATGCAGTGGTAAATCCTCCCACTATTAATCTGTGGATTGGAAGAGTTGTTTAGCATCTCAGAGCATCGGTGAGCATTTTGGCTCACTCACCCAAGCATGAGAGAAACAAAGAGAGGACAGCTGTATGAGGCCAGGTTTCCCTACAGCGATGTCTACCCCTGTATGAGGTCAGCTTGCCTGCTGATGCTCCTATGTCAATTGTCCATACTATCAGCATAAATCCCCTCATTTCTCATTGGCACTGAAACCAGTAATGTGGTGTTGAACTGCTGCTATCACACCTTTCTTCCCTGTAAAGGCTGTTGGACTCTGCCCTTGGCTACAGAAGTGAGACAAAGGGTATTGGGGAGTGGGACTGAAGCAGCAAATACAGCTAGGCTTTTTTTTTCTTTCTTTTTTTTTTTTTTTTTTTTTTTTTTTTTAAAGATTAGGTGCGGACTGCAAATCAGAGATAGCAAGACTGACCTAAAGATACAGAGTTAGTTTCCATAGCAATGAGACCTATGAGTTCTCAAAATATTCAAGTCTTTATTAGGCTAGAAGCAGATAAAAATAATTTGCTTACATAAGGGCATGCCAGATCTCATCCAGCAAAGCACTCGATTTTAAGCACGAGTATCAGGACAATAGATCTCCATATGCACCTGAGTCTTTTGCTTGCCTGGGAAAGAAACACTCTTGGTGAAAAGTGCCTTTATGTCCTTAGCTGACTATTTTTCAACCCTTAGTCCATGCCCAGAACCTTTGCCTGTGCTTCCTGCTGTCAAACTATCTTTAATGCAAACTTTGGGTTTTCCTGTGGGACAATTCAGTTCCTCTCCACTGAGAATGAGAGGCAGCGCTGAGCACTGCCCCGACCTCCAGCCTCCTCTCTAGCTTGGCTGGGGGGCACGTTGGACCCTCCACCTCATGATTTGGGTGAGATCAGATATGCTTGCAAAGAGGAAGGAGAGTGCTCTGAAAATACGTGTACTGAATAGGTATGTACTCACAGGAAATATCCTCGTCCCTTCTCTCCCATGTCTTCAGCAAGGTCTAAGTGGAATTATAAAGATGTGACTGATCATGCACTGCATTTCATAACGACAGACCCTGCAGCATCCCAACCAGGACAGTGTGAAGGGAATGGGAAGTCTGCCACCACACCACGCAGAGCACACCACTGTGGTAGTGCACCAAGGATGTATGTCTGGTTCCTTTGTAACTCACAAACAAATGCCACGCTGTTGTTAATTAACCTAATGTAAGTTGGATGGAGCTTATTCAGAATAACGTTGCAAGGGCAGGACTGCAAATTCAAAACACTTCCATCTTCCATTTTCAGTTGTTTTGCTGTAAAAAGGCATAAGAAGCCATCAGTGAACATGCTTGAGTAGAGTCTTTCTGTAACCAGTGGTATAAATCATATAATAGCTCATGAAAATGATCTCTGAGAACACCATGTTCCTTTAGAAAAATCTGAAATATGTTCCTTGTACTCATGAATTGCACCAAAGTTATTTAGCTTAGAAATGCTTTTCAGAAATTAGCGCTGATTATAAGACTGAAGAGAATCAGGACTGAAAGGTATGGCAGGGAAAGCAAAAAGCCTATGATGAAAAATAATCCCCTGAATATTTCAGACAATTTCTAAAAAAGAAAAAAGGTGCTAATGACTTAAAGAATCTCAGCATATTAGGAAGAACTAATTCAATTTTCTAATAGTGCAAGCTTCTGTGAGACACTCCATTAGCTAATTAAATGCATTTAATTTATTTAGTTCCAACTTGGATGACTGTTTTCCTATCCACCTTTCTATGGTGAAAAGCAAATAAAACATTCCCCAACAGCAAATTGCTGCTGCTTTGTTCAACAATCAATTTAAACTAGGATTACTTTCCAAGTGCCTAATAAGGTGCATGTTTTCTGAATGCTTTACAAAAATGACAAAGCTGCAACGCTGCCTAGTGGTGCTGGCTGCCTTCCAATGATGGACTGAAGACACCATGGGATCACAGACTTTTGTGGAAGCAATTTTTATGTTGTAGCTTGTCACTGGGCTACAAAAGTCTCAACAACACAGTACTGTAATAACCAAAATAAGCAGTAAGTTGATAATGACTTCCTACTCCCGGCACACTAGGAAGCATACTCGTGCCGTAGTTTTGAGAATGATTATAGCTTTTGAAGACCAGCTGGCCCATCTGTTCCTGGTACTGCTGCTACTACCAGCAATGTGGAGTTCAGCTTGGAGGAGCTGCTCAGGCTTTTCATGCGTCTATCTATCACACCCAGTTGAGCCTTTGGCAGCTGTGGCAGCATGGCTCCTGCTCCAGGTTATACAAACAGGCAAGGAAAAAAAAAAAAAAGAAACCACTTAATATGCTGTGAGAGCTCCTGGTACTACAGGGCACAGTGCAGGGAAGCAGCGTCCTGAGCGCAGCAGCTCCTGTTTGCAGCGTACGGAGCTGAGAGCAAAGGGGAGGGAGGAAAAGGCTGAGCAGAGCCGTGTCTGTGAGTCTGTCTGCATGGCCTTGCCCTGCCGCGGCACATCTGAGGCAATGCAGAGATGGGGCTACATCTGCTGAGCAGGGGCAGGACACGTTTCCAGTCCTGGGAGCAGGTGGGCATGTTTGGTGACTCACTGTGACTGTGAATGCACTTCAATTATCACCTGCTGCTTCTCAGGCGAGTTCTAGGGAATTTAGGCATTTCTCATTTTCCAGTAGAAGTCATTGCCTTGCACTCATTAAGATACCACATTTCCCAGTAGGTATTCTTGAGGGAAGGAGAGGAGGTACAACAAAACTCCATGATCAGTCCTTCTCCATAAATGCCCTTAGTCCTTTTCACCTCTCCATGTTTTGCCTAGGTCTCCATTATGAATGCCTCAGCAGTCAAAGCTCCTGGTCATGGTGAACTTCTTAAAGTCTGATGTATTGCTGGTGTGGTGTAAGTTCCTTTCACATGCATGGTTTTGCTGGAAGAGCTCTGCCAGTCTCATAAGGGCTTTTTCTACTGTCACTCTCCAATTTCTGTAGCACATTCCTAGCTGAAGATGATTATTGCTAATTATTGCTTCATAAAGCTGAGATTTCGTTCAGGATGCATTAATCAAAGTAACTGGAAAAATTAATTCTCGCTGAAAACTAAATGGGGTTCTGTAAAGCAGGACTGTCTTCAAAGGGGATTAAATATTCCCTGGAGAACTCTTCTAGCTGCTTGAAATGTACTGTAGTTTAGTTCTGGAATACTTCTATTGATTTATGACAAAAATATCAGCTAAATACTCTATTCTCAATGGTTTTCTGCAGCAGTGGGTGCCAGCGGTAGGTTTTCCTTAGATCTGTTGAATTTCAAAGTCAAGTATGCCAATGATTTGCCTATTCCAGGAATTCTCAGAAAATTCCTCGTAGGGCACTGATTAGAGCAATTTTTTTAAAATTAATAAGTGGTTACCATGGATTTTGATACTGATGTGTTGCTTTATCTTCAGCAGCCTGTCTAATCAGTCCTCCCTGTCAAAGAGAAACAGAAACAAAACATGTTACAATGTTAACCTTTAAGGTATACATGCCATTCTCAAATAGTACTGGGAAGGAAAACTAGGTCCATTTCCCCCTGGAAGATCTAGGTGGAGATATGACAATGAAACTAGAGAATGTGAAAAATAACAATTGCTACTTGCTTCCACATCATGCAAGGGTTGCAGAGACAGTGGGCTTGGCAGCAGTTTGACTTCTTTAAAATTTTGAAAATAACTATCTAGAGAGGTAATAAAGTATCACTTAGAGAAATGCTTTCCTGCAGATTTTTTAAGCAGAGGAAAAATTGTTGGAAATGAAAGGGATTATTTAAAATGCATCTAAAGGTCACCAGTGGAAAACAGAAAAGGGATAAAACCCAGTGTTCATGACAGACTGTACCTCTGAGATCATGGGATACAAGTGCAGCCAGGATAGCAAATATCACTATAAATAAGTCAAGGTTCAATCTTCCGTAATAAGCTGTTTTTTAAACTTAACTTGCTTGAGTGAGATAACCACGTGTATTATATTTCTCTTGGGTAGAGAAGCAACATCGCAGCGTATGTGTTTGTCAGCAACACCTACACCCCAACTAATCTTTATTTGAATTCCTGTCATGCTTATCTGCAGGCAGGACTTGGACCATATGTTGGGAAAAGAATTGGTACAAATAGCTGAATCAGAGCTCCTCTGAAGCTCAAAAAAATAGGGTGGCTTAATTGCCCTCCCTGAGTTCTCTGCTTCTTTATCTTATATGGTCGATGTAATTGTTCAGGTCCTGTGCAATCACACAGCCAAACTGTCAGACATAGATTAAGCAGTGACAATTGCTTAGGCAATTTCTTTTTCCTTAGCCCACAGAAATCAGGTATGGTTAAAGTAGTATCTCATGAGTTGCCCAAGCTGTACTTAGGCCAGTAGCTGGACAAAGGCTTCGAACTGGCCCATGTCCTCAGGTTTGTCTCTCCACTCACAACTGTCCTTCCCTTCAACCTTGCTATTCTGATCTCCTCTTTCACTTTGTTTTCCTTAGGACTGTACTAAAACAACTGTGTCTGTCTGGTGGCCTCCTTCAACTGCTGAAGAATTTAGACATGAACTTGAAAAAATAAGCATCCCATTCCCAACCAAAGGCTGAAAAGATATCCCATTTTACATGTGAACCAGTGCTACAGTTGCAGTACTAGCAAGTCTGATCATTGGGGAACAACTGCTCCAGTGGAAAATTGAATTTCCCTTGTGTGGTTGTCATAGCCCAGTTAGAGACATTTCAAGGAGGCAGATGGGTAGACACTGGCGCTTGGATTCAGGCACGCAGATTTATCCCCTTTCCTTGATGGAGAGGGACTTGCCAGCACTGCTGTGGCTGTCACAGCAACCCACAGCACAGAGGGGATATGGACCCTCCTTCCTGCCCCAGGCACTGCAGGCTGGGCTGGGGCAGGCTACAGGCAGTTCCCCCCACAGCAGCCCCCCGAGCTGTCTCGGCTGACATCCTTGAGGACAGCAAGGCAGCCTGCACAGGGACATCCATCACAGCAGTCACTAGGAGTTACATTTTTAGGGAGTTGTTTTTTTACCCTGATAAGGCATGTTGAGAGATAAGAGGAGCATATAGAAGCTCTGTTTCTCAGAGATGTCAGAGGAGATAAATCGAAGTTTTTCTGTGGTTTTCTCTGGCAGTCATGAGCAATTCAATGTACAAACTCTAGTAAAAGGAGCAGCGGCAAATTACTCTTAAAAGCTTTAATTAGGTTTGACTCCACTGTACCATTTGCAAAAAAGGGAGATGATTCCTGCTTTTGGAAGGTGTAAGCTCCCAGGTCACTTTTGCCTACTACAGCTTGAGAAACAGAGCTCCACTGAATGTATCTACCCCCTCTGTACCAGCTGTGTGTTTAGGCTCAAGTTCACATAGTCAAGTGCCTCAAATCAGTTGAATCCATACTGCCTTCAGGGACAAAAGCACAAGTCCCTGGCACCACCTACCCTGCATTGCTTTTCCTTGTCTGGACAGGCAGGCTGGCTATTTCTAGAAAGTGCAAGCAACATCAAGGACGGGGGGATCTGGGCCAAGCATGAGGTCAAAGCTGACATGACAGAGCAATTAGATAATCAGTTTCTGAAATCAGTAGCTATTAAGCATATGCAGCCCAGACATCATGGTGATTGGCACATAGCAGTGTTGATGCTGGGGGTCTATAAGCTGAACCAGCAGCTCCTTCCTCCAAATACAGGTGGTATTTGGGAAGAGCAGATGATCTGCCTTCAGTCCCTCTCCCCCCGCCGTGGCCATTAGGGTGGCAGGGTGGGTGGTGGTGTCTTCTAGGTTGGATTTGGCCCATGAGACACAGTGCAAAGCTTTCTGTGTTAGGAGAGGGCTTATCACAGCAAAAGCATTTAGATTGGTATCATTTGATAAAAGCTTAATCAAACTGGTATTTTAAGGGGTTTTGTTTTTATGGCCCTAACTGTCATGAAACAAGTACAATTAAGAAAGAATAAACTAGAGTAAGAGTCAGAAAAAAGAGGCCAAACAACGGTTTTGATCAATAACTTAGGGAATGCTGCTCCTTGGATCCAGTGTGGGGTTTGTCAGGAGTAAGGCTAGGGAAGCCAACTGCAATTACACACAGCAAACCACACATGCTGCTGACCGGCAGAGGCGTCCCACACTGAATGACCTAATTGGGCTTAAATATGCTCAGTCCAGAGACAGGAACTTTGTGTTGAAGTCCCTTCTCATAGTAAAATAAAGTATGACTTTTGCTATCATAGATAATTTTCCTTGCTCTTAGTGAGCGCTTATGCAGACCTATGAATGTTCATGGCAATTCACCGATCAGAGAAATTGCTTTCCTGCAGCAATTGCTCAATGCAGGGTGGGCACAAGGACTTCTTGTGGTAAGATTGCATAGCACGAAAGGCAGCTAGCCTCGGAGATGGAAGTGCAGAGCCCTTCTGCACTGCGTTGATTTTTAATCTCTAGTTATTATGAAATAGGGCTGGGTGGTTATTCTTCTGATTATTTTATTTACTGGAAAGCAGCTAACGATATTTAGGAATCTGAGCTCAATTTTGCAAAACCTTCTATTGGGAAAAAAAGAAAAATGTTGTAAAAATAGTTTTGAAATATGTTTTATTTTTTGCATTTTGAAGGAAAAATAAGTGGTTTTGGTTTTCCGATCCTAGAAAAATATTTTTGTTTTGGTTTACCCGAAGTATTTTCTCTCCTGTGTTTTCAAGTTCATTGGCCAAATACAAATAACAGGTTCTTTCATCCTTTTTCCATGGAGACAAAGAGAGTGTCTGTTCTGTCTGTCTTTTGTTTTAACTAAGGAATTTCCTTCTCATTTATTCAAACTGATTGTTGTCTTTCTTCTATCTGAAGGGCTACTGTATTCATTATCATGAAAAATTCACCATACTATAAAATAATATTTATGTGTCCACAGAAATGTTATTTAAAACTTCATCTAGAGAAATCATCCTCAAGAAACCAAAAGTGTTTGTCTATAAAGAGAGTGTGTTTGTTTGGTGCAATCAAGGAGACATAAATAAGGGTTGCGAAGTGTCGTCTCTATGGTGACAGCATTAAGGCCCTTGTTCAGCATGTAATGTGCTTTTACTTTGAGAAATTTGGAGGTGTTAACACTGGCAGAAGCACCGGGAGTTAAGAATTACCACTTTCTAAATACGTTTGAAAGCATTAGTCTAATAAGCCTGGGTGTCTTAAACATGCTTCGTTAGACTATATCAACAGTGTATCTATGGTGTAAAAGAGAATAAATATAAGCATGGTATTTTAGTTTAAAATTTGTTAAAGATCATATGATAAATAATGAGTTAAAACCTTTATTTTTATAGTAAACTGTTCTAAAAGCTATTTATTTTAACTTCACTAAGCAGCTTAAGTTGTTTTTATTTTAGTCTGTGTTGAGAGAAATATCTGCAGATCAGAAATGAGAGTAGTGAAATTATTTGTTGATGCTTAGATGTTTAAGAGAGAGACTTGAAATCCATGTCTGCTATTGATTTTACATGAAGAAAATGGTTCAGATCCATTTTAGTACTAGAAAAAGCCCACTTAGAAATATAAAGTAGACCATAAAATCTATACACTATTAAAAAAAACAACCATTGAATACTGAGAACTCATTCTGCATTGGAGAGTTCATTTATGAACAGATAGCTGGTAATGGAAAAAAAACCTGTTGTATTATGCTAAATTTAACTGCCCCTTGCCATATAATGGACCAGGGGGCAAGGCAGGAGGACTTCTGGTCACCTATGCAGGGCCTAGCTTTTGCTGGCCTCTCTTACAGCCAGAGCTGCAGAATGTGTCAGGCTGCAAAGGCACATAGTACGCAGCAGCTTCTTCCATAATTGAGAGAGACCTAACATCCCCCTTTTCTACTATTAAAATCTGAAGTGTGTGTTGTCACACAGCAGTGCCCCTGGAATGTCCCTACTCACATTGATGAGTCTTTCCTAAATGACTACTACTTCCTAAGAACACACAGCTCTGCAGAAACGTACCAAAGTGCCCCTTAGTATTGCACATTGGTGCTTTTTTGTTAAGAAATAAGAGAATTCAGGTGCACGTTGTTAAATTCAGAGAAGCAATATCACAAACCTAGACACACATACACCTATACATGGAGGTTATGCATATGTTTAATATATATGCACACCCTCACTTGTGTTTTCATAGGTTCAGACTCACACCAGATATGTTTCAGCAGGAAATGTTTTTTGAGTAATGGCAGGAGATGTTAGTCAATACAACAGTTCCTTCCAAGACTCTACGTCTATTCAGACTTTGCAGAGAAATGATCAATGAAGATTCAGAGTTTGACCTAGAAAGCTGGTGGTGACCTAGAAAGGATGCAGGAATGCAAAAAGGGTATCCTCAGGGATCAAATGAGGCTTGCAGAGTGTCTGAATGCTGTTGACTTTTATCTCCCTGCATCACATTAAGTCAGAAAGGATCAGCCCCTAGAAACTAAAGATTTATCAGTTTTGTACCAGATACAGTATCTGGTACAGTTAGGCTTCTTATTTTCAATGGCTAGTTAACTCAGACAAGTAGCTCCATCCATTTACCACACTTTTACCTGCAGCTACTTTCATACTGTGCTCCTAACTATATACCTTTGCTTATGAATAGCTGTGAGTAGGGAAAAACAAACTGGGAGGGGTCCTTCTCTTCCTCTGCTCTGCATCTGGGTGGGAGGGTCAATAGGAAAGTCTACCCCTCTGTCTTGCTTTTTTCCCCCGGGGAGGGGGGGATGATCTGTTGTGTGTTTGGGAAGAGAACACTAGACCCCCATGAGGACGGAAAAGGGCAGCTGCTCAGAGCTGATAACCCAGTGGCTGGTCTTTTCTACTTGAGGGGACTTCCAGTCAGCTACAGATTCAAGGTAGCCCTACAACTTTTCTTCAAAGGTCCTCAAGAAGCACGAAAGACCCCTTAAGCTCAAAAGCTGGTTTCACATGAGCAGATACTAAGTCAACACAAACTTTATAACTGCAGAAAATTCAGACAGAAGTCAGACTCTGAAAGGTCTGTACACACACCTAACCTTGCTCACTTGGTCCATGGGGCATGCGTCCTCTCTTCCAAGTTCACTCTTGCTCTGATAACCTTTCACCAGCTTTCAGGGTTACAGCAAATGTAACCGAGGTTGATGGTTGGACTGGATGATCTTCAAGGTCTTTTCCAACCTAGACAATTCTGTGATTCTGTGAAATGCTACACACTGTTCTTTGGCTCCCCAAAATTATTTTTCTTTCCTTCACTTCAGGAGCCTGTGCATCTGCTATTCCCAGCAGTTTTCTAATCCCAGTTATGCCACAGCTTTCCAGTTCCCAAGATTTCTCATTTCTACGTGCTTTTTTCCAGCTGTCTCACTATCCTTGGGAAGCTTTGTCCCCGCCAAGCAGGCTCATTTGCTCCCAGGAGGGATCAATTTCCCTTCCCCTCACTGTGTCCACTTAATGAGCACTGTGTCCACTTAATGAGTTATGTCTATTTTCAACATGGTGTATGACAGACAAAAAGCATGAATAACTTACATACTTTCTCTATTTTTGGTGTTTTAAGAAGGGTATACTTGGAGGAATACACCGTGTTCAATGTAGACACTCTGCAGCACAATGTAAGAGCACCTTAACTATTGAAAAAACTCGTTTTAGGAAAAAAACACTAGTATTTTTTCATACAACCCTAAAAAAGTCAAAATCCTAGCCTATTTTGGGCTTCTATATGTACTATGCAATAAACATAGCAATGTTAAATATACCCATATCATCATGTGTGAATTTGCATGTGTATATGTAAGCAAAATGTGATGTATATCATATCTACATATATAAATAGAAATTGTTTCAGGAATCAAGCTGTAGGACTTTTTATTATAACCTAATCCAAATATGAATTCATCTATAACTAGATGTGTTAAGTTAGAGGTTCAAAATGAGGACCTGAAACCAGTGGAAAGAAGAACAAATTCAGGTGTCTGAAGCTTGTTACCTACTTCTGCACCCCATGCCCTGCATGAGATAAGTAATGTGCAGGTTTGCAGAGTCTTTTAAGTATCTGCAAGAATGCAAACCCGGTAGGATTTTGGTCATACAGACACTGCAAACCTGATGCTTTGGGTCTCTCTGCAGCATTTGGGAATTGGCTGGGTGGGATCACTTGATGGCTCATGTCGTGTTAGACCTTGCTCACTCAAACAGCTCCTCATACATCTCTGTCTGCTTTAGTCATGTGGGAAAATCCAGCCCACAGCCACTCAGCCTTAAAAGCAGTTGTTGTATTACATTAAATAGGATGCTTTAGTCAGGTTATTTTTCAGGCAGCTTCATCCACCTGGGAGCCTGACTTCGGGCAATGTGTTGCAAAAAATTTTCTTGAAGCTTCTGTAAGCCTGGGCTGATGTTTTGCATAACACAGTTTTTAATCTAACAGCCGTATTCTCTCTTGTTCTTTCCTTAGTCTATGATTAATCTCGGCCCTAGTGATAATTCAGAATGGAACTGTGAAGCAGAGCACAACTTCTTTCTGCCTTCTGCAACTCAGGTAATTTCATATGCAAAGTCTTCCTCACCTTAATCTGCACTCCACTCTGGAGACGCTTCCCGGTGAAATGGCTGAGCTCCCTCACACCCCAGCCAATTTCACCAGGATAGTGAGGTCTGAGAGACGATGTGTACGGAGGACAGCAGGGCCAGGTGCCACAAGTAGCTAGTATCGCTGGTACCCTCTGTGCTGGAGATGCCACTCCTATGTAGGGAGTATGTTCAGACTTTCTTGTTCTGTAATGACGTATCGCATCTAGGCCTTACAGACAGCAAAGAGAGAGGGAAACTCGTTATTTAAATTATTTTTGCTAGTAACCTATTTCACTTCTCTTTATTCTCTTTTATCTTACTTATAATACAACAATTTTTTATAACTGTTCCACTTTTCAAGAACATTGTACTTGTTATACCTTTTGTTAGAGTGTGTCTCCTGGAGTGGGGGTCACGTATGGGTTTTTTCACAGAAAAATTCCTTTTTCCTCCTCTGAAAATCTGGCTATTAAAAAAGCAGCCTGACATGAAAAAAATTAGAGTCCTTCTTCTGGTAAAAAGCAACTTGTTATTTTTGATTGAGTGCCTACCTGTTAAAATGGTGTTTTCAGTTTTATTTCTATAAACATGCTTGGGAAATTAATATGTATTAGCCAGAGATATGAATTTAAAATGGTTTTGGTTTATTAAATTAAGTCAATATAGGTATTCTAATCTAGAATTAAAGTGGCTTTAATTCATTTTAATTGATTTCAATGTCAAGTTAAAATATCATTGAATACAAAGTCATTTTAAATAACAAAGCCCAGTGATTTTAAGAGACTCTTCAGGTCATTCCGAGATATGTCTACAAGGAATTTTAGTGCAGAATTATGAAAGGGTCTGAATTTATGGAATGAGATATTGTTCCAGCTGGTCAGGTGCACATCCAGAAGGCACAGTACAAGAAGGAAAGACATACTCCCTGTTGTTGGTCCACTCCCTGCTGCTGTCCTTCAGGTGGGACGTCTGGCTGGAAAGCCTCACAGCTCTCACCCAGCCTGAGTACCAGAGTTTTCTCTGGTTACAATGCAAGATGCTGGAGGGTGGAGACTAAGGCACAGATCTAACCTCAGAGTTTCACTCACACTGAGGTTCACCTGTAGCCTCCTCACCGTTTCACGATCAGTAAAACACAGGCAAGTGGTGCTCTTCGCAAGAAGCCCTGTGCTGTCACTGTCTGTATGGACTAAATATAAATAAATAAATCAAGCCTTTAAAAAACTGCTTTAGCAACACAGATAGGTAGAAACTTAATCTGAAGGTTTGTGGTTGCAAGCTGTGTGTCTCACCTGTGCAGAGAGGGCAAGAATGTTATGGGAACTCATAAATCACCAAAGTCTCTGTAGCATCAATTTACAGTCTGAGATTAGTATTGACATTTTTACTGCCAAAACTGAGGGTTGTTAGAACTTGACAGCATATGAAGGCAGATTCTGCCTTAATAGTTATTACAAAGCTCTTGGATAATACCTTCAAAAAAGTTATCCCAAATTTAGTATGACTAAACTGTTAAGATCACAATTGCCTGAGAGGGACAGTTTTGTTACCATTTCCATCATCACCTCTATAACAATTCAGCCATCAAATATCATTTAGCCAGACAAACCCCACAACGGTTTCCAGCTGAGGAGGGAATATCTGTCGTCCATGTTTGTGAAAAAAATGTAAAGCTCTAGGAATATTTCATCACTATATTGGAAGACAGGACTTTCTTTGGGCATCAACCAGAGTTCCCTCAGCCCTAAAGCTTTGTCACACAGAGAGATTGTAAAGCATAGTGTGGGTTCAGGCCTCTGGAAAAGCTACAAGCCATGTTTTTAGTTAAAAGGACAAACTATTAGAAGCATGCTGACAAAGTCTCCTACTGGAGCAGCAGCTGATGATGCCAGACGACTTCATTGCTGGTATAGATTTGAATCAATTCCCTGCTGGTCTGCTGATATTTATGCTATTGCTTTAGCTAATAGAGCTGTATTGATCCAGGCTGAGGATGAAAAAAAACCCCTCCAAACTATCATAGTTATTAGAAAATAAAAACAAAAGTGCAAAACAGGAGGGTGAGTTTTCACATGGAGCAGCTCTTGAAAATGAGAACAGAAAGGAACTATTTTTGTGAAACACTTGAGGAGTTATTCCAGAATCATTTCTATAATTAAATGTTAATCCAACTGAACTTTCAAGTGTAGATAATACTTGACTCCTATTCCTAGGCAAGGGATTAATTTCCAAGACATATGTCTTCTCAGGATCCATATTAACTGAAAATAGATCACTATGTGCAGAGACAATTGAAACAAAGATCACTCCAGTTCAGTTCCGTAAGGTTAGCTTCTCGGTAAAGACCGATGATTTTGTTTTGACTGTATTGCATTAACAGGGAAGGTCACCTTTTAAAACTGGATTCAGTCCTATTCAGCATGGGGCTAAATTTTAAGTGTGGGTAGTCCATGATAACATCATATCTGTATTTCCAGCAACCTGTAATCAGCAGCTGAGCCCTCTGGAGCAGGTACTAACTGAGCCTGTGTCTCTGAGTTAATAGCTGATGCACAGTGTGTTTCCAAGGACTCTGCATGATGGGGTCCTGCTAATTTATAATATTTTTCACTGTTAATTAAAGGAGATAGGGAAATTTTCCTAAAACTGTTTCACTAATCTAGTTTACTGCACAGGCCCAAAACATTTGCATCAGCACAAGTACAAAGGCAGTGGACTGTGCCATAGGTGCAAACATGAAAAGCAGGAACCTCTTAAATCAACTTTGGTGCCAGAGAAAATACAGCTTGGAACTATGTCCTGGTTTTCCATCAGCTTCATTATTTTTCAACTCCGTAGTCTAGTCTCTCATGTAACTGTACAGTCCCCTTTCCGGAGAAGAATCTTCACTAATTATGTGTGTTATTGTTCTGTCTGGGCTTCGTAAGAAGCAATGTATTTGAATAATCAGTAGAAATTGAATTGTAATTTAATAGAAAGTCAAGCGGTCTCTCAATGCTTCCCCCTGTGTGATTAATATTCTTTAAGGAATGCCTTCATGTTTGTAACACAGAAAACAAAGTTTAGACTTTCGTTCTTCCTTGTAGAGGAAGGGAAAGGGTAAACAAAGAAAATCAATTATAAATGTTCCATTAATAAAGAAGAAGATGGAATATAGCTGTCACTGGGAAAAACCCTGGCTTGATTCCCAAGGGACTGCCTCTCAACAGTTCTGGCTTAGCTGAGCAGGCTATTCTTGGTCAGATAAAGAGAGGCGCTGCTGGCAGCACACACTCTGTGGAGACTTGAAATCTCTGCAGTATGCTCCCTAGCTTGGTCCAGATGCACTGATTCTCTAGGCACAGTGAAAGACATATTTATTTGATCAAGGTTTTGGAGAAAGCTGTGGGTAAATTCCCAGAATGATGAATGGGGGAAGAGATGATAGTAAGAATGACAATTATTTAAATAACACTGAGATTGTGTTTCCTTTTGTCTCACTGTTAATGCTGAAATATTAATTATAAGCTAGGGCATTAAATTTTATTTATACTAATGTAAATAAATAATCACATAAATCCTAGCAGTCTTATTCCCCAGCAAGCACATATGCTAGTAGGGTATATGTAAAAGCACAGAACCAAATCATTACTAAATACAGAACCATTGCTTGAATTTACAACACCCTTTGGGGAATTAGTGTCCTCCCACTCCCTCAGCAACAGAAATAGTTCATCCTGCTGGCCAGACAGTAACTTCCAGATGACAATAATTTGACCAGCTGAAGGTGGTGGTTAGGATTACTACTCGTGGTGGACATAGTTAAGCATATTTTGTGTAAGATTTCAGAGAATTGGGGCCAAAATTGTCCTTGTCACCCTGTGATGAACATCTTTAACCTGACTTAAGCCATATAAACATATAGCAAGTACCATGAGTTATGCTTGTTATTGCTCTGATTAACTCTTTTCAAATTAATTCCATGTGTGGACTTTCTTTTTCTGGAGTTCCTGGTTCCAGTTTAACTGGAACATCCCGATTGCTTTCCAGTATAAAATGGCCACAGCTGGTATTATCTAGGAATAGCTATTTCATGATGGCTTAATGAAAAGCATAAGGAGGCCCAAGATGTGTGTTTACATCATTAATTTCTATATGAGCTGAAGGTACTCTGTAATATGAAGGAGTGAGCCGCTCAGAAAACAGAGCCCCAGAGCCAGTGATTCTAAATCAGTGATAAGAAGGTTTTGTATTCTGTTTTAAAACTGATAAGTCAAGCCAGACCAAGTGCTAAATATTAATTTGTGAATGAGAAATGGAGAAATAATGAAAAGCTTAAGCTCTGTTACAGACTATAATTTCAAACATTACTCCAGATGCAAATATGGCTCTCTGGCTTGTTTTACTTCCATTATTTTCTTCAAAAGATGGAGGCAGAGTTTCAGCATCATAAACTGCTTTCCATCTTTCATCTCCCCTTGAAAAGCACCAAATGGCAGTCCACAAACAGAGGTAACCACTCATCAGGGACAGCATGGGCATCACCATAGGTGTATCTCACTGCTGTTCTTTTGTCTTTTTTTCTGCCTATCTTTAGAGAAAAAGATATCTCAGATATCTCAACCTCCTGGGAATACCCATGCAAATGGCAATCACAACGTTCACCTGCTTGGTGTAGGAATCCACCCTCTGAGAACCACCCTGAGATCACCATCTAATATGAGCCACCAGCGCTGGGTGGGATGCCACATGCCAATTTTTTGCAGCGCCACCAGCTTCAACCCCTCTGCCTGCCCACCTGGTGCTGCCTATGGCACTGAAACAACTGCTTCTCAACCACATGGTAAAATGTTTTGGTTTCATTCCTGGTTATTTTTAGCACAGATCAGTTCACTGATCTCATTTTCTATGTGGCCTCGGGGGGTGGCTTGGGGAGAAACAGCTGTGCCAAAACAAACAGTGTGAGATGGGAACAAGTGGCTGAAGGTCAGAACTGCTGAGCAGGCATTGTTCTGAGGATGACTGCACCCGGAGGGATGCTCCCACCCTGGCACACACACAGATGTAAATGCCTGTGGGTCCCTGGGGGGACTGTGTGCAAACTAGGGGCTACAGCAATCAGCAGATGAAGGCTGGTGCAGAAGGGTGGTCTAAGTCTTTCAATCTAAGCCTCCTGGAGGCTCTGAAATGACAAATAGCCCATCAGTTGTGGCACTTGCATAGAACATGGAAGTTCAGACTCTTATATAGTCATGGTTCTTCTTTAGCACTTTCCTTCTTCACGTATATGCTATGAAGACAGAGATACTGGGGCCCTTAGACACAAGAAGTGTCATTTTAATGCCCCACTTAGATATCTTCAAAAGATAACATATCACCTTGTGCCATACTTCAAGTAGTATTTAAGCCTGCTTTTATTTGCTTAGCTTTTTTCCCTAAATTGATTAAGAGCCTGAGGCTGGAAGAGAGCAGAAGAAATAAAAGCAAGCTCTACCCTCCTGTCACCTGCTAACAGTCATTCAAGCAGTTAATCAGGGTCCTCTATGAGAATGACTGAAATGATATAGTGAAGAAGTCCTGCTCGGTCAGGTTTATCATTCGGTTTATCATCTTTGCTTCCTTGTGAAGATGGTTTCTGAAGCTATATGAGAAGGTCAAACCCCTTTTGACCTTAGGGTTGCCAGTCACATAAGGAAATAAGTAGAAATTCTAGGACACAGCTGTGGAGGTATGTGAGTGCACTATTTTTTAAAAAATCGGATCACGATAAGAGAGTCATATATTTTGTTGAAATTGGAACTGAGAAGCTTATAGATACTATTACATAAATAAATCCAATTTTATTTTTAATGAATTTTTTAAGGAATTTAAAAAAAAATCTTCTAATCTTTAAACCACTGGAAAGGAACAGTAATCGTAGGCCTGTCTGGAATATTAGGAACTTGAAACATAGATGCTTGGCTCTTTATCTTAAGAGTCCCAGAATGCATATGAATGATATGCTAATTGTGAACCAATCTGCTAACTTGTAAATCTGCAATAACACACTTGCTCCATTACATGCAACAGAACTCTATAAATAATCAGGTGAAATTTACTTTTCTCTTTACAAGATATCAGTGTCACTAATAGCAAGCTGTGCATTCTCGATTAGCAATTATGTTGCTGCGATTAAGTTACTTCTGGTGCTTTAAAAATAACCTTGACTACTCCTCTTGTCTCGGAATTGCCTGGCAGAAATCATTCACGGGAGCAATGCCTGGGTCACACAATACCCTTGCGACATTATTGGATTAAGGACAGTCAGCAAGAAGAGTCCAAAGCACTTTCCAAGATTAGTTTCTCAGGAAAAGTGCTTTCCCCAGAAAACCTATGCTCCTAAGAGAGTGTAATACACTGAGAGTAATGGCAATCTTACCATGATATTAGATAAAAAGCAGAGTAGAAAAGCTTTTTGGTAGAAAACCCCCTTAGGACAGCCCGTAGCTCAGTAGTTGGATCAAAATAGGTTTATCCAACTTTACATTTTTCTGAAACTTGCTCTATTTTTTAATGGTATTAACAATGCTGCAGAAGAGTTGAGTAGGTAAACTGACAGGCTGGTTTTGTCACTGTGTGCTATTTATACAACTTACACCATGCAATTTTACCACCGTGTGCTCCTTCTGACAAGGAGTGGCGATGGTATCGTGTTGGCTCATAGCAAACAGGCAACTCAGCATGACCTTCTGATATTATGCCACTAAATATGTTGGTGCCGCATCTATGTCTTGAATATTGTCTGGTGTTCTGGTTCACCTTTCTTACCAATCTCATGAAATGATTTGTTATAATAAGAAAAGGTACTGAAAGTGGTTGATGTGGATGTACTTCTCTACCTGTGCCATTATGTTAATCTTAACAGCTGAAAACTAGTAGCAATCTGGAATTAAAGACGATGTATTTGCATTTTTTTCGGGCAGTCTAAATAAATTCTGTGTTCTCTCTCTCTCTCAGAAATGACTGAAAAGGCTGTAGTAGTGAGATGTTAAATAATTACCTTTCTGAACAAGGTGAATAAGGAGCACTTGCAACATTTCATAAGTAAAAAACTAGAATTAAATTGCTAGAAATAGATTTAAAACATCAAAGGAAATTCTTTTTCATGCAGTTCATAGCTAAATTCAGTCACCTTTTGCCGCGAAGAAGTTGTAAGAAAAAAACTGAATGAGATTTAAGAGCAATTCTGGCAAGGATATTAGATTATATGAATTCTTAATCTGACTCCAAAGTGCGGTTTTTATGTTTCTGTGACTTGCACCCCAATAGCAGAAACTACTGCTGTGTATAACTTGAAGAGCACATACTCATATATTCAGTGCTATTGGAATACATATACTGTATTATAACACAATTTATACCATCCAGATATTATTTCTAGTATCTTGGCATTTAAGGAAGAAATAGAATATCGAAGTACAATTTGTACAATTCTCATTTGATTATTACAAGATACAAGTGCACTGAAATGTGTCAGTCTCTAAATTTGTACTATTAAAAAAAATCATTATTAGTGTGAATCTATATACAGACCATTACTATAATTTAAAAGCAGGATCCAAGACAAATTCAGATTCATTTAATAAAGGTACATATTTTTTAGCACATCAATTTTGTTCTTGACTCTGCTCTTTTATACTGGTGCATTTGAAATTCAAATGGAACTGTAGTAGGATAACATCTTTGTAACTGCTGTTAACTAGAAACACCAAGAAATGCTTGCCCGTGCTCAGCAGGAGGTTTTCATTCAGTCTCTGGACCAGAATCTTGTTCTTTCCTTGAATACTGCCAGAGCTTTTTCTTCAAGATGCAGGTGCAGGGCACACTTTTAAAGTAATGAATGAGAACTGCTGAGCAGGGCACAAAAGCTTCCAAATTGAAAAAGTATCCAGTTTATGTTACTGTCTCTGGATGTGCATGTATATGTGTGCCTAGCACACAATAAATAATCCCTTGTGGTTAAAAAATACCAAATATTCACTTGATATGAAAAATATAAACAACAGAAGTAGGGTTTTTTTTCTATTTAGGCATCAAACTGTCCAATAAACAAAAAAATTGGTACCATTTAGCATATATTTTTTCCCACTACTTAGTCTTTCTTATCCATGCTGCTTGTATTTT
This sequence comes from Strix uralensis, assembly GCF_047716275.1. Taxonomy (NCBI): domain Eukaryota; kingdom Metazoa; phylum Chordata; class Aves; order Strigiformes; family Strigidae; genus Strix; species Strix uralensis. The sequence goes on along the minus strand of NC_133975.1, from coordinate 46,996,383 downwards.
AATAACCAATCTGTCATATTAAACAGCAGTTCACTGGACAAACATGGGCAATGCAGATATGCAGGAACACTTCTCTGTCCCCACAGGACCTGCAGTCCTGCTCCATGCTGAAGCAGCATTCCCGCTGTGCGAGGGTCTCCGAGACCCTGCTGCCATCACCTACCCAAGAATATCACCCTTGCCTCCACGAATGCTTCCTCCATTGAGACTCTGTGGTGGGAAGAGGGTATGGCTCAGACTATCCTTGCCTGGGAAGGATCCAGCCCCTACTGCACCTGGGCTCCTGTGCCCAGCACTGCGGTGACTGCAGGCTCTTCCCTCTACACAGGTGCTGAGGACTGCTGCATTGTGACATATAGTCCCCTTGACTCTGTGAGTGTCTCTGGCACTGGCCTGGCCTGGCCCGATCCCCCCACCAGCAGGGTGGCAGCCCCGGGAAGACAGTCCCTTCAGGTGTCCTTAGAGACCTGACTCCAAGCGAGGCCCACATCTGTTTCCATGGGTGCACTAAGTTTGCTGGAGACTGCCCACTGACAAGTAAAATGATTTGTCTTTAGGAAACTAGAGTTCTAGAGACCCCGACTTTTTGGGTTTCAGCTGCTATTTGCTGCTTCAGGGGGTCTTTATCCAAAAAGGTGGCTCCTGGGCACCACTTGTGGCTCTTCAGGGTCCTCCACGCCATGAAAGTGATCTAAGTGAGCACACACACATCTTTTTCTGGAGTTACTTTTTCTCTGGTTCACCCAGTAATTTTTTTGAGATTTTTTTTTTTTAGTGCTGGCAAAAGACATGGAATAAGAGAGCCCCAGACAAAAGTCTGGCTGGCGTGCCTGTCGGAGCTGCCTTGATTTCTGTCAGTCCTCCAGCTGCTGGTTCCATCTGTTGTCTCCTGCTTTTTTTCCTTGTAAACACCTAAGGGCATGAGACATTTCTACCTGTTCGAATCCAAAGGGACCAGTATTGTGCAATACAAATCCTCAGTGCTTCAGCAATACACGCAATATTAAAAATGCTCAGCAAGAGGTTTCCAGTATATTTCCAACCACATCTGAAATAAACTTCTAATTAACGAATAGTCAAGGATAGTGCCATGTTCGTTAACACTCTGATTTGTGTGCTGAGGCTTTTTTTATTGTTGTTTTAATAGTTTTTCCCAACCATCCCTAAAGGGCAGTATCTGAGCGTTTGATTGGTGATGCTTGTCTGTGCACGCCTGCTGGCAAATGCTGATCTTCTAAGAACTGAGCTGGTGGACACTGGGTCTGAATCACCAAGGGTTACTTGTTCAGCAACATTTTGCTCGTGGCTTCTCCTCCTGACCCTCCAGCTGCTCCTCCCAGTGTGACTTGTGGTCTTTCCTCCTCTTCCCAGGCTTGTCTTCCATTTCTCACTCCTCCCTTTACTTTTCCAATAGCCTCTTCCTCAAGTCTTTCAGCTAGATTGTTTTGTGCTTTGTCATGCCAGGGTGGGAGCGCCCCCAGCCTCTGCCGGGCATCTCCAGGGCCTGGATACAGCCTCCTGCTGTCACCTGCAATGGACTCCTGCAATGGTGCGCCATGCTGCCTTGCAACTGGGAGGCAGCATGCACAGACAGGCTCAGAGTCTGGCTTCGTCCTCAAGCCTTTGTCTTTGTGGAAAAGCGTAGCTGTTTAAAATACCAGTGTAGTTGAAGAGGTGTTATACTTACACAAGCAATGCTACACTTGTTAGGTGTGCTTATGTTTGTATTGGTTTTCATACAGGAAAGGAGATAACCTTTATTTTTCTTGTCTGCCTTTACACTACGCAAACTTCTTCCACAATTCATGGTACATGTCTAATTATGAAAGTAAAAGACCACTCTTCTAACTATCATGGTTATATTTTGTACAGAAAAAGCCTCGTAAGTCAGAAAGATCAAAGATGGGAAAATATGGCTGCTGGTTGTTGGACTACAGATGAAATCATATGACTTCAAAATTTACAGCAGCAACAAGAACAGTAATGATGGCATTAAAAATGTTTGCAAAAGTACATCCCGTTTTGAAGCAGCCACATGGTGGACATCAGGACTTCCTCAGGCATTACAAACAAGCTGTCTTGCTCGGAGGGTCTGTTTCTGAGATGGGGGGAGATATGAGACAACACTGCAGCTGCAGCATATGTTCTGCTTTTTCTACCTGCTTAGACTTGGTAGTTAGTTTTATTTTACAACAGAGTTTCTAAATAAACAACTGTGATAGCTGGGTACAGCAATCTATGAATACAAGAACATATGAACTTGCTGCCAAGGTTTTTGCTAAAAAGCTGGGGAAAAAAACCCCTTGTGTTCTGCTTACTGGGATTTATTGGTAGTGGTATTAATGATGCTTTTTATTTGGTAGCAATGCTATTGTAGGTGGTGTGAAGATGGTAAGCCATACTAAGGACTTTACCCTTAACATGTGATTTGCATGCTTCGCAAGATTTGACTCTGAGGATTGTGCTTTGTCTGTCACTACATAGTGAGGTTTTGTTTTGTTTTTTTAATATGAGAATGAATATGTTTGTTGGTACTTATGGCAGGTCTGAATTTGGTTTAAAAAAGCCCTGAAGATCTCAGGCAAGTTATTGTTTTATTGGAGTATTTATTGCCTTTGTCTACATTTGAATCACCTCTTTCAAGCTCAAGTTGGGTCAGTGACACTGCAAAATACATCCAAAATAACAGCCAAATGAATGCTAGTGCTAAGTTCACTTTTGCATGCTACAGGACTCTAATGCCACTGTTTCCAGTTGCCAATCTCCCTGCTGCAGGTTACCATACCCATAGTGACTGACTGGATGCCACATATCCCCACCTAGGTGAATAGGGTTTGCTTCAGTCCACAGTGTGGGATCTCAGTTTCAGCTGCAAAGATTTTGGGCTAAGATGCCAGGCTCTGGACTGGAACAGCTGAGGCATGGACACATGCTTTTCTGCCATCCCTGCTGTGGAGAGGGGGAGGTCAGGAAATCAAATGCTGGGATTAGTAACACAATATACCACAGTAGGAAAATTCACCAGGGCTCCTCTACTGGATTCTGAAGACTTCTAAGAGCATATTCAAAGTCTTTTGCTTTGGTGTGAAGGTTTTTTTGTTGTTTGTTTGCTTTTTTTTTTTTTTTTTTAGTGGACTGAGCTCCAGTGTGCTGGCCTGTTCTCCCTCAGCTCAAGGAGCAAACCACAGGAAGGCATTAAGAAGACTAACAGAACTCCAAAGTAGATGACCTGCAGCCACATTAATTATTGATCATGTTAGCAGTTGATGAGTTGTGCTAAATTGATCTGTGGCAAGATAACGTGAATTAAAAGCTGCTTAAATATTTAATTCCAGCCTTTTTCTATATGGCAGGAATTTGAATGAAAGCCTACAGATGAGTCATGACTGGAATCAACTTTTCAGTAAAGACAAGCTATCAGAATAAAAGGTACTATCTAAATGTATATCATGATTTATTAGAGACCTCTTGCATGTAAACATTTTAATGGAGGACTGCAAATCTTTCCAGATTAAATTCTCTAAATATATGATGATAGATGGAGATTTTCTTGTTATCAGTTCAATTTCTGCATATTTTACTTTAAATAAACCTTGCCGCATCTGAGGTAGTGCACAAGGCACTGTAGGGAGAGAGAAAGACTGAAAGCCTGTAGGAAGTGAAGGAGAACTATTGGCTGAAACTCCATATGTTTGCTGCAGCATTGCAACGATGTACAGCTGGAGCACAGCTTGAGTGAAATGAATCCATAGATGACTGGTGAGATGAAGCAAGGAGGCTAGTTCTGACATTGGAGATATATATATGTGTGTGTATATATATATCAGGCAAAAGAATTTGCTGATGATTCTGCACAGGGGCTTGTAATAGTAGGGGAGGACTCAGGGAGCCAGTGCCCTGCATGTCAGCAGCACCAGTTAAAGTGCCTTTGACAGTGAGGTAAGTCCCATTGAATATAAAGGTCGGCATCTCTCCATCTGAAGAGGAGCCACTCGGATCTCCTCAGCATGCTCAGATTATACTGCATTGCCCCACAAACTTTTTTGAAGGACTTTGTTGTATTGTTAATACAGTTTTGAGGGTCGGCACACATTCTTGGTTGGCTTAGGTGCCGCAGTTCCAAATAAATCCTTCCCTGCCTTCTCCCAGCCTCTCCACAGAGAAACATCCTTAATGTAAAGCAGGCCTGGTCCTGAAGTAGAAATGTGTTTTATTTCAGCATTTATTTCAGCATTACAAGCCAGAGTTATCTTTAGTGAGAAGAGGAGGCTCCTGCCTATTGCAGTTCCTTCCTTCCCTTTCATCTCACTTCATTCCTTCATGTACCAGAGAGCACTCTGGCAGTTGAGGGTATTAGTCTTGTTTTTTCTCACCCTTCACAAAGGCTGTCCTCTGCTTAACATGCACATTTTTTTCCTTCGGAGCCATTTTCCTCCATAGGCTCTCTGAGCTGGCTAGCTGCCAAACAGTAGGGTGAGCTGCATGAAAAAGCCTTGATCATTGACAGGCTGTCTTACAATTTCTTTCTTGTATTTAAGATGCAGATGGATGTTATTAGAAAGGTTTTTACTTCGAATGTGCATGGCTTGTCCACATGCCCAGGATTAGAGCTCAATACTCATATAATGCTTTTCATCCTCAAAAGGGCTTTACAAGCACCAGCCCTCAGAACGCCCCTGAGAGGTAGGTGCACGCATTTTTGTTATATGCTTTATAACAAGGAGGGACACATGTTAGTGACTTGTTCAAAGATGTATCACACAGCAAGCATTATAAAGGAAGGAAATCTTTATAGTTTCCTAACGTTCTTCTGTGATGTTTTCCTGTCTAAAAAAATCATAAGATTTCACCATGGCAGCGTGTTTTTCCATATGAAAGAAGTGATTAGTGATATCAAAAACTGAAATGTGTCTTAGGTTATAGTACTACTAGATAAATATGCAGCATTTCTGCAATTTATGAGGCCAAATTTCCTACTGCACTAAGCTTCAATTAATACAGCAGAACAGGAGCCTAAGGGGATCATCAAAGAGACCCAAGTTTGATAGAAGATTTGGAGCACTTGCCTCGAACCATACTTCAAAACAGAGGGAAATGATTTTAGGAGGAGAGATGAAAAATGCCTGTCTTCTCAGTTGAAAGGATTTTTTTCCCCTGCTTTAAGTGCATGATTATAATTAAAACAGCTACAGTAACAGCAACAGTCCCAGTATGAACTGCCTTCCACTGAAAGTTCTTGTAATATTGTATCTCATCTTAGCAAGGGGGCTGAAATCATCCATGGCTGGGAAAGTCATCTTTATAATTACGTATTCTCACTGAGCTTTTACTGACATGACTACGTTGGCATGCTTTACCTTGCACAGACAAGCCAATGAAAGTTTCAAGTGTCGACCAGCATACATAATCTGGCTAGGGCCAAGATCATTCTGTGAGACGTGGTTTCTAAACTAGGTCAGCAAGCCCTTCAAGGGTGTCTAATAATCAGTATTAAGGGTCTTTGCAGCCTCAGTGAGCCTCTGGGTCTGCATAGGTAGCTGTATGAAATTGGCTTGGAAAACTGTAGCCACCTTAGCTCCATAAGTAACAGTTACTAAGGCTGCAAGGTGGTGAGGCACTTGTCCTGAATAAACTAGCAGGGGCTGACTGGTAGGAGGCTATAAGTACAAGGCTTTGCTTGATAGACGTACACTTACTTTATGGTTCCTGGGTAAATAGGTTGAGAACAGCCTGTCTAGCTCATGTCATGAGGAGGGTAAAGCCAGACAGACTAAAGTAAGTGTTTATTTAAATTCTGCTTCACCTTCCCTATGTTGACTAAGCTTTGTTTTCTTTAAGGTTTGGTTTTGGTTTGGGTTTTTTTTTTTCACTGAGTCCATAATCACATAGTTAAGTACAGTGAAAAAAGGACTCTGCATCATCTCAGGAAATATATTGACAATTAGTTACTGAAGTCTCTGGTGCGCCAGAGAGGACTGCATGCTTGTGCTGCATAGAGTAGGGTGAAGAAGTGGAATGGTATAAACTAGTCATGCTTTTTTTTACCCCAAAAAGGAATCCTTACTTGTTTTCCAAAATAATTCTACATTTGGATCTTATCTTCCTCTTGCTGTTCTGGGAAAGGTGTCTGGCTCCACAAATTACTCTGGAGAAAAGGGAAATATGAGTTCTTTTCTGGTTTTCTAACCACTATACAGTGTTTCAGATGAATTCAGGGAAATGATGGGCAGATAAATTTGTGAAAATTATTTTATGGGAAATTACAGCTGGAACAAGTTACCATATTTTTACCGATTCCACATCCACAGCCTTTAATCTCAGCTACCTTATTTCACCTTATAATTGTGTAAGTTGTAAGAGTACCTATGGGCCAATTAAGAATTTTCCATTGCCTTCAAAAGAGTTGCAAATGCCTGCTAGAAGTTGAAGATACTATATGATTTAACCTTAAACATTTGGGGCAAAGAGATGCCCTACCAGGGCTATGACATACCTGCATGGTTTTGATGACAAAACATATGTATGCTCATTGCAAAAACATGAGGTGTTTAAGTTAATATCTCAAAGCTATGTAATGCTTTGGATATGTTCAGTACTTTTATTCCTCTTTAAAATTCACAAAACCAAAGATTTGCAAGCACTGCAGAATGGGTTCAGGCCACCTGTGGAACAGTTTTTTTCAAATGCCATCACATCTCCATCCACCTACAAATTCCTTTCTTATTTCTCACAAGACTACCCTTGGAACTGTCGGATTTGAAGCTCCTGCAAAGTGAAGTGCAACTTGACTCCCACATGCACAGATCTTTTAAGATCTGACTACGGTAGGAAAATACTTCCCCTAGCTTCAGTGTTGGTCTCCAAGTTCAAGTCAGCTGAATACCCGTACCATTATTGCTGGTTCCAAAAAAAAAAAAAAAAAAGTGATTTTTTTTTTTCTTCACTTGAAAGCCCCCTCTTTGCGCTTTGAAGATGTGCTGATGTGTGTTTTTAACCAATTGTATTTACATTGCCCAGGAGTATCAACCCACTACCTGGCTCAGAACTTTACATATATGGTGAGCGGGACCCTTACTGAAAGTGTATTAGTGATGAGAATGGGCTAGGAATTACAGGTATTTCAAATAAAACTTCAGAAAGTCTATTTGAATATAACAAAATATCCATGCAAATACTTGACTTCCGGAGCATTGGTATTATATTTGAAACACAAGGGACCAAGACAAATTAATTAAAGATGAAATTTTCTCTTGTACTTCAACTCTTCTCCTCCACAGCAAGAGGAATCTAACTTCATACCTGTATGCAATAGTAATGCAAAGGCTTGAGGCAAAATTGTTAGGTATTCACATCAATGGAATGAAGTTATACAGCTTACTTCCACCTGAGAGGAGAACCATTTTAAAAGTTTGTGTGTCGCTAACAAGACACAGATGTCGCCATTGGATGAAGAGGGGCAATTGTTGTTCGTCATGCACCCCTTCCCAGGGCATGGCTAAGCGTACGTTAGAGAGGTCTCTCTTTCTGGGGGTTTAAAACAGTGCATCGTTTTTTTTAGCTAGAAATCAAAAGGGGCCTATCCATTCTCTGCCGCAACACTGCAAGAACTCCCTCCAACCCTGACAGGGATAAAAACCAAGGAGCAGGTGCTTAGCTGTTTTAAACTAGCAGGATTTTGTTGATGTCATTGAAATACATGGATTTTAATCAGATGAGGACCTGGACTGTAATACAAAGATATGCTGAAGCAGAAGAAATGATCCATCTTAGCTCTTTTCCTGCTGAAGAATCTGGTTCCTCACGTGGATGCTAATTGCACATGAACAAGAGCACGTGGATCCCAATCCCGACCCTCCAGTTTGTTTGCAGGAGGATACTTCTGAAGTATTTAAAGACTTCCTTATCCCAAGGACTAAAAACACTGAGCTGTCTCCATTCCAGCTAGCTCAAGCTGAAGGAAGAGAAACAAAAATTAAATATGGATAACAGGAATGTACTTATTCTGGCAGTGTAAGGGCTCTCGTCATGCCAGTCAGATGCTAGCATATGTCAGCAGTCTTTTTTTAAGTTGTTAATAGCACAAAAAAGAGAAAATTCCTAGCAAAAAGCTTCCCCCGACAAAATCTTTAAGAGTTCACGTGTTTTTCAAAAATGATACATCTTCCAAAGAGTCACTTGATTTCCCACAAAACGCAATCTCAACTACCTCATTCTGTACAATTGCTTCCCACATTTCAGTTTCTTTTCCTGACTTAGAAAACACATTTACAAGATAAACTTCGTCGGCTACAGGTCTTCATTGCCAACTTCCCTGTGTTAGTTTCTCTGCTAAGCACATCAACAATGAGAGAGGCATTTTAAAAAAAAAAATTTTAAAAATTTGTTCTGGAAATGAGAAGTGAACCATACAGCAGGTTCCCATGTTTTTCCAGCAGTGGTACAACAAGGCAGTGGTAAATGTTCTCGGCACAAATCAGTTGTCACAGGAGTAGGAATATAGTGTTTATCACAGCTAGCTGCTGAATGTTTAAAGAATATTGTAAGTATCTGCTTCATAAATGAAACAAATAGTGAAATGAACACAAAAACCTGATGGAAAGTGATAATTTATTGCTGTCTGTCTTAAATATAGATCCAGGTAGCACAAGGAATACACTGTGTAAACTTTTACCTCACAGTTCGTGACTGCCTACCTGTGCAGCACTGCTTATTTTTGTCTGTTCCTTTCTGTCTCTATTTTTATATTAGTCAAGGATTTCTTGCTCCAACTTAATTTAATGTATGAATTTATTGTCGTCTGTTTGTAGAGGCTGATGGTCCCAGTGGAAATAGGGATCTCTTTGTATTAAGTCCTTTACAAAATGAAAGCAGTGGAAAGTCTTAATTTTCACTGCTGACATTACTGGTGATTGTAAAGTCTGCATGAAACAAGCTTGGTCATAACAATGTTTTGAATACAAACTATTTATTTTTTCTATGATCTGCCTAATAAGAGTATTCTTGGACTATGGATGCAGTGATGAGCTCTGCACATACAAGGCTAGGCATATTGTCATTAAATTGTCCAGAACAATCAAGATGATTCCATGACAAGGTTAGATCATCTTGGTAGCATACCTCAGTGTTGATCTACCTGGAATATACTTTCTTGGGATAAGGTAAAATTAGATTTTAATGCTGCTTTATTCCAGGTACTGGATAGTTTCTTCCTGGAAAAATAAATTGAACGTAAACTGATGGAGTGTGGTATCACTGATTTGTAAGTAACAAAAATATTAACTTTTCTAGCATATAACTGAACTTAAAGTTGATTCTATCCTTTTAAGTTGGTACCTAGTACTTGTCACATTATGCTATAGGTGTGAATATGCTTTGCCAGAATATGTATGCACAGCACAGAAACATTCACCACAGTTCACACCCACACATCCCCATATGCTTTGAACAGATCTAAACAGTGACTGAAGGATGAAGAAGGCTGAACTGCATAAACACTATACACAATAACTATTAATTTCAAAGCAAGGGAATAATTCATAAAGGTTGTTAGGAAGCAATGTAAATGCAAATGGTCTTCTAATAAGTGCTGGTAGTATCAAGTTGGAACATATTTGTGATGTAGAATAGCATGTTAAAGCAAGCAGGGAAGGGTGCGGACGATTTCTGCAGAAGATGGTGGCAAGAGTAGAGAGGTGAAAGTTGATGGGAATGTGGCATTCGGGGACTCAGTCCGAGGAATAGTTCTAGCATGGGCTGACTTAGCAGTGAAGTGAGCAGTGCTTGGTGGCTGAGCAAGGATGGGCGATATCTGGAATAATTAATCAATAATTCATTATGGAAAAATGCTACCAGCTGTAAACTTAATTTGTAGAATAATGCCCTGCACTAATGCCAAAAGTTATAAATATATTAATAATTTTTGCAACAGCTAGTACAGACTGAAGCCAAACACTTCGATCATATCATAAAGCTGACTTTTTAAAAAAAGGTTTCTGATGGTAGACAGTGAAAATTAGGCAATTGGTATAGAATCTTAATACTGAAAATAGCACATTTGGAGTGAAAGGTCTTAATAACAATCTTAACAACAGATTTTCCTCTTATAAATATTTCATATCTTTGTGTAGGAATTAAACTCCTACCTCCTATGTGTTTCATTTTCCTTGCAGAGTTTTACATGTTTGATTTATCATTCTGCATGATCTATTAGATAACTTTGTCATCTACCGGTGTTTTATGAAAAGCAGTGTCATTGTATATTAATGATCATCTGGCTATCTATTGTTAATACATATGAGTTTAATTCTTTTAAAGATTTGGCCAGCTTTGAATAAATAGTTAATCCTGTCTAGATTGACTTCTAGACAATGTCCCCTTTTCATACTTCAGCACAATCATGTAATGTTTGGGTTGTAGAGACTTCAAAAGAATATTTTAAACAACTCAATTACAGTTATTTTAGAAAGACTAAGTTCATATTTTCTTTTAGGAAATATATTGGTTTAAAAACAGAACAACCAAATGTAAGTTTGGGCTTTAATTTGTTCAGTAATGAGAACTTCAAAGGCAGTGAATAAGAATGAAATGTTTTTTCCTTATTTGGGATGCTATTCACTGAAATATAATATTAGAAATATATGTGACATGTAATATATAGCTCACAAAACTGTGTTATAATATACTTTAAATAGGTGAAATAGCTCCTATGCATATCCCACCTGTATTAGGTTGTGGATGACTCTTTGGAAAGGAGTAGAGTGCGTTTTTTAACCTATATATCATTCAGAAAGTGTCATCTATCTAAAACCCTGGGTTTAGTCTGTCTGATACCTTTGTGACCATGTAGTGGGTGCAACTCAAGAACCATCACAGGGCACCTCTCCTTGCTGGCTGCCTGTCCCATAGCACACCAGCACTGGAGCACAGACTTACTGCCATGTGCTTTTCACCAGCTTTCACTTCACGTCCTGGTAATGACAAGATTCTATTTGACTGTTTCTATGTCTGTGGTTAATTTTCTGTTTAAAAAACCTCAAAATGCTGTTAGTGTTATTGGCATCAGCACTTTGAAGTGTTTTCCTTATGTCTCAGAATACTTTACCTAAAAAGCTGAGTTGATGCTTTTGTGCCTCCCTTCACAGAAGAAGCTGGAGCCAATGATGTTGAAGTGAGGTCCTGAGCACCCCCTTCCCAGTGGAGGTACCAGGATAGGAGACTCACAGTCATATCCCATCATCACTTCCACTCGTGAGAGATAAGAGGCACACCTGTATCATGGTCACAAGCATGAATGAAGTTCGTGTAGACGTTACCTGAGCTTACTTCAGAAATACAGGCTTGACCTTGAAGAGTTCCTGTTCATTTGTTCAGTGTTCATACAGTATGTAGCGTAGGGGGCCACCATCCATTACTGTGCCTCCTAGGTGCTGCTGCAATACAGATTTCAGCCAACTTACCTTTTGTCTGGGCACCTTTATCAGTGCAGCTGGAGAGAACACTGTGTGGGCTGTGAATTCCTCTCCAAAGAGCATGTAAATACTTGGACAGTTAGTTCATGCTGGTCTCTGAGCTGCCACTGCTAGTATTAAACTAACTAGTTAAAGCAGGTTCACATACATTTTCAGTTACAGCAAAAGTTGAATGATAAATATTCCCAAATGTAGCTATGGAAATAGTGGCAAATTCTGAATAAATGTATGAAATGCATTATAGTAATCACAAATTCTTCTCTTTTTCCTTTAAGAAAAAACAAAAGACAAATTTTGCTTTATAGCACAGGCCAGGTTCTCTTTTATAACCTTCTGAATTTTGTACTGCCTTACAAGTACAAAAGGACCATAAACCAATGGTAAACATTCAAGGATTATTTTAGCATGGACTGTGTTAAGTCACTGATATCTTTCTATCCTACCCTCCGGTTCAGAGGCACACAGAGTGGTGTATACTAGTCATCACTAGTTGACAAATAGCCACATAACTAGAGGATGATGTGTAAAAAACCTAACAAACAAAAAAACTACAAACAAACAAAAAACCCCACATCCCCTTCATCATGTTGTAAAAGATGATAAAAACTGGAGTGGCAAATGGTAATAATCCCATCCATGTATAAATCCCAAATGGTGAGACATAGCATTCTTGAAAACATTGCCATCCCAAAAGACAGAGAGCATAGAGGCTAATCTTGTTCAAAGGAGGTAGTCTCCCCTTGGTAGTGGCCTTACTTGTACCTGAAATCATTAATCTTTGACTTAAAATCAAATAAAATTGGCTTCTGCCGAGCCCAATGGGGATGGCTACAGTTCTCAAGGTCAGCTCCGGAGTGGTTCGCCAGGCCGATATCTTCGTTCCCCTTTACTGTCCGCCTCCACAAACGATTATGAAAGTAACTTTTTATGGTTGCTGAAGGGGTGCCAGGAGAGAGTTGGGAAGGAGATGGGTAGTTCTGAGGGCTGGAGCTCGGCCGCGTGAATCTGCTTCAGCTGCCATGTTGTCTCCAGCAGAGAGATGAAAACGAGTATTTATCCAAAGAAAGGGGATAAAAGGACATCCATGGGTTTATATCCATACTGACTGTATATTATTTACTAATCTCCTCAAAGAGGCAATGTTCTGTTTCCCAACTGGGGCAAACTGGCCTCTCCTGAGCAAACCAAGCGCTTAACTGTGGCTGACCGATGACTGGTGTCATGAATTAAAAGCCGCGTGGCTAAATCAAGTGCAAGCCTTTCAAAGTGTGAGTATCTTTTTAAAAATGACGGTTAGCAAATGAATAAAGAGCTCACAGAAATGTTGAATTTGTTTCCCTGGCATTTTAATAACTGTTTGACCTGGTCATTTTAATTTATCCCTTAAAAGAAACAGAGATATTCAGGAAGGCAGAAACTCTCTGTTTCTAAGGCAAAATACTTTTCTAAAATAATCCAGCATAGCGCTCAGTTATAGCTATCTGAAAGGATATTATGCTGAGCTGTCATATTTTGAGTTGCAGCCTTTTCATATTGTTGAAATATCAATACTGTAAGTACTACATATAATGTATATGGTTAACTCTTAGTTTCCTAGTGTAATATGGGGTAGAAAACCTATGTAATATAGTAACATGACCAGTGCAAACAATCCCTCCGCAAAATCCATTGTAAATCAGACTGGATAATGTAGACTGAGGAATAACCAAAAAGCAAATGCAAAATTAATGGCAGGTCCTGGTATATGTGTGTATTCTAAAACATACTGATTTACTGTTCAAATTAGAAAACAGGTAAGACAGTGAGACTAAGAGAATATGAAAGTTGCAAAAACATTCGATGCTGTAAGTTACATTTTGTTAAATATTTGCATGAAAAATAGGGATTTCCAGTGATAATTGCATGTGTTCTCTAATAATTATTGTCCTTACTCTGTATCTTGATGACTATTTGGTGGTTTCTTTCCTATTCAGATGCAAGAACTGTTCTAATTTCAGCTAGAAATAAAACAGCATAAAGGACAGGCATGTATCCACCATGGAGAATATAAACAATCAGGCATCTGCATTATACAAATATGTTGCTTACAGACACTAAAAAGGTGTTAGTGCAACACATCCTTAAATATAATTAAGAAATTGTTGAGTGTATTTGTACATAGTTCTCTAGCTTTCATTCATTCCCATTTCTAACAATTCATGTAGTGTGCGATAGTCCTTTGACATATGTCTATAACCATCAAGATTTGTTACACTGGTCAGAGTACAGCCGGAGTCCCCAAAATCCCACCGATTGAAGTTAAATATCACTGTGAATCACAGGTATTATGTTACCAGATAACACAACAAAAAATTAATCAGAGCAAAACACTTCACTTCATGCTCTTACAGCTAATAGGTCTGAAATGAAAGATAATTGCATATTAAAATTGAGTGGGTAGCTCTGTTTTGATGTAGAGATATGAAGATGTCAGGCAAGCTAGTCTGTAGCAGGAGGGAATGGGTGCCCTGAAGTGATTGAGGAGTGGAGCCCAGGAGAGCATTCCTCGCATTCCTGTGGCACTCGCCCTATACATATGCCCCACAAAAAAAGGGAATTTTAGCGCTCCGGGTTGGTAAGTTGAGCTTCATAAAAGCTGGCACTTTCCTATAGCTGCAGGCATGATTAATTTCAAGAAATGATACTCTCTGGATGATGAATGCAAGGCATATTTAAAACTGCTATTTTTTATGGCAAAGGACATCACATTTTCAATCTGTTAGTTAAAAAAAAATAAATAATCCCCATAAGGACTACTAATAAGCACCAACAAGCAAGATGTAGTCAGGACGTGGAGCCCTCCCTAGTCTTTTCCCATGGTCTGCCCAGAATTATCGGCATTAGCTGCAAAAATATTTTGCTGACACATATGAGTGGGATTAGCCCAATGAGTTATCTTTATTAATGAGCCAGCCATATCTACAAATTCAGTAGGTTTATTAGATTACTGTCTGAAGACACACAGCCTGTTTGAGAGCCCTGTATGTCTAAAAGCATAAGATTTTCTCTCCTGAGACCAGCAGCGTATACTTTGTAAGGAAAAAAAGTGGTTATCCCTATGACTTTTCACAAATAAAAAATACAAATAAAAATTACACTACCTTACTTGTGATTAATATGTGTAAATCCCGTGACTGGAAATCAAACAGATTTCTTAATGTTGATATTATTTACATTGCGTGATCCATATCAGCAAAGGGTACACATGGCTTGTAGAAGCAAATACATTAATAGTATTACACTGCTGTTAATGGCACATTAATAATACTTCCATGATTCGTATTTGCCAAGCTGCTGTTGAGACATGCTTGGTGTCGTAGTAAACAAAGAAAATCAGCCATGTTGCAAGACCTTGATTCTTTAAAAACTTAAGTTCATGGGAGAAGAAGAAGAAGAAGCTAGATTACCCCCAGAAAAGTGTTAAAGATTTCACACCCTTCCCTTCCTCGGTTTTTATCCCAGGCAGCAATGGCAGAGGGGACAGCCGGCTGATACGGATTACTCTTGAGAAGAGTGACAACAGGTGGCCTCCCCAAAGCAGGGAGTCACTAGATCCAGCAGATCAAGCCTGTTGTTTTTTTTCTTTTTTTCCTTGTTTTTTTTTCCTTCGTGTCCAGCTCGCTCGTCACCAATATTGATAGGATGCATCACCGAAGCTGTGATGATGCGCGTCCCTCGGGACCGTGGCGACAGCCGGTCAGTCTTCTCTTTTTTTTTTTTTTGTGTGTGTGGGAGGTAAAAACAGCAGGGATGGCTTCCCGGGGAGGTTGGGGTGGGGGGGAGGATGCTAAGGCACCGCTGTCGGGGCGGGGGGGCGGGTCGCTGGGGGCCGCGGCCGGCGGGGGGACCCCTCCGGCCGCGGCCCCCAGCGACCCGCCCCCCGCCCTGACCCGCCCCCCCCGCCGCTCCGCCTCCCGCAGCCAGCAACTTCCCCGTCGCCGAGGCGGGCGCGGAGCCCCCCATCATCCCGGATGGGAGGAGGAGGAGGAGGAAGAAGAAGAAGAGAAGGAGAGAGGCGGCGACCACGACGACAACGGTGCCCGGGGGGATGCGGCGGAGCGGGCCGGCGGGAGGCGTAGAGCCGGTTAACGAGGGAGCGCCGAGCCGTTGTCGCCGCCGATACCGGCGGGGCTCGGCCGCCGCCGCCGCCGCCTCCTGCTCCTGCTCCGGGCGGCGGCGCTGCTGAGCCCGCGGTGTCTCCGCGCCGCGCCGCCTCCCAGCTCCTCGCCCAGCGCTCCGGCCGCGCAGCCCGCAGCGCCAGGCCGCGGCCGGCCCTCCCCCATCCCCTCCCCGGGCGGCGGCGGAGCCCGGGCAGGCGGCGGCGGGAGGCAGGAGGGGCGCGATGGCGTCCTACGTGGATAACAGCTTCCGCCAGGCTGTGATGAAGAACCCGGCGGAGAGGAGCCCCCAGGTAGGCGGCCCCTTCCCCCGGACCCCCTCCCACCCCGGCGGGGGGCTGCCCCGCTCCCCTCCGCTCCCGGCCCGGCGCACCCCCGGCCGGGGGGGAGCCTGGGACCCCCACGGCCCCGCTCCTGGGGGAGCGGAGCGGCTGCGGGGCGGGCTTCACCCCCACCCCCGAGCCCCCCCAGCGCTGCATTCCCCGGCGGCAAGCTCACGGGGAGGGAGGAGATGATTTAACGCGAACAACTTTCCTCCTGCTCCCTAATTTTTTTTTGGGGGGGGGAGGGAGAGAGAGAAACGCCAGCTGAGTTTATTTTGAAGGTTGCTTCCGGTAAAAAGAAAAATTCACTCGGAGTGTAATTTTTGGGTTCGTATTGTTTTGTTATTACTCACCTCCCCCCACTTCCCTTCTCCCCCCCCCCACGCTGTGACTCTGGATTTGAATTCAATCCCTACTTTTACATAGCTGGAGCTGGCAGCGCCGTTTCATAATGTTGGGGCTGAGGTCAGTGGTATTCTTGGCAAGTCCTTGCTCCCCAAAGTAGGGTGAAATCCTTACACAATGGCACCAGGAAGGAATTTTTTAGATACCTGTACCGGGCTCCTGGAGCCCTCTTTGTCGGAGGAGTGCGTGAGTTGAAGCTGTTTGTAAGCGTAATTGCACTTGGAGAGGCTAAGAAAGGTTAAATTGGGGACTGGAGTGCATACAGAAACATTTTGACTTAACATGACCCGAAAAACAACTAAACTGAATGAGTTCCTTCTGCTTCCGAATGGTTACTGCAGTGGCTGTTGCTGCCAACTGTCTAAAGACTAATAAGCTTTACACTGATCCCCACATCAAGCCGCGGTTCAATAGCTAATGATACAAGGAGTTACTTTGCTTGGAGTTGTAATGCCATCTGTCCTATTTTCTAAAGGCTTGTCTTGTCTCTGAGCAGTCTCTGTGTTCTGGTTTTGGGGAAGAGATGGTATTACTGATTATTTTGGCAAGCGGCTGATTGGCTGGTGACGTTTTCAAATTGGGGGCAAAGAGGAAACCTTGACTTTCGGTCGGCACCCATAAGTCATTCCTCCTACTATAGATACGTCATTGTGGTAATGTTATTTTTATCCTCATGCTCATGGAATACGTGTGAGAAAATAAAAACTCCCATGGAAAAATATACTGACTGCATAGGCATTGTTTTTAGTGTCTCTTTTTTGCAAATCTTCCTTTCACCCCCCCCCCCTTTTTTTTTTCCCTTTAAAAAAAAAAAAAAAAAAGCACTGCTTCTGGAATGTGTTTTTGTGGTGCTAAAGTTGTTTCTCTGTCCTTGTTTGACCTTTTCCAAACGTCTGTTTGCCTTCAGTGCTGGACCCAGCCCTTCAGTGAGTGTGTTGTGAAAGCTGAAGGAGGCTGAGTGCTCTCTCCTGGGGACGATGCTCTCCGCAGACGTAGCGAGGTCCCTCGTTGGTAGAGCTATAAATTCCAGGCCGGGGAGCCTGCCGGCGGTGTCCGGCCTTGGGAGATGGTTATCAAAGGATGGTCGGGTGTTCAGGAGGAGTGACGCTGGCAGATGCTCAGAAACCAGTTGGTCAGGTAGTGGGGCCACCAGGTTGGGCTTGGGGAGACAATGCTTCCCTTATGACATGATCTGTGCCACGCAAACTGTTAAACTTTCTCCTGCCCTTGCCAGTCAGCCCTGCTGTCTAGAAGGGGTAACAAAAAAAAAAAAGGCAGAAAGTAAGAAATGACGCAGTGAAGAAATTAGCCTGAATGCAGGGATAAAGCCGGTGTGAAGGGCATGGAGCAGAGAGCTAAATCAGGAACACCAGGGCTGCGTTAATGCTGTAAAACTTCCCGAATCAGCAGACTGGAAGCCTGCTGTGGCAATCGCCACAGGAAAAGAAACCCACCCTTAAATCCACGAAGCTGACACTGGCCAAAATAATTCACAAATAAGACCAAATTTGTGGGAAACACAATGTGTTGTTAGCACTGGAAATATTTGAAACTGGTGATCAGGCGTGCCCTCCTGTTGCTGCTGGGGAGAGCAGGGCTTGCAGCAGAAAACTCAGTTGGCTTTTCTGTGAGAACGGCTCATATTGAATTGTGTGTGCTGAGGAGCTTTTTAATGTTGGTTCTCTGTTCTGGAAATCCGTTTTATTTTACAACAGTATTGGAATTTGAAAGAAATATGCTTATGCATATAATCTTTCAGTCATTAAATAAAATTAAAAAGATGTTGATATAGAAAGACAGACCTTGAATTTTTTTCTTCCCTTAAAGTAACTTTTAATTGTCTCTTTAGTTGTATTTTCCTTTCCTTGATATGCTGTCTGATAAAGATAGTTACTTAATTTTGGCTTTTGAGAAGACATGAAGTGTCTTTAAATTTGGGAGAGGGTTGGAAAGAGAAAATATATTTGTCATATTCATGTCAGTACAGGAAATAAGAGAAGAAGTATGTTAGTAGCACATTTGCTGCTTACTTGCATTAACAATCTCATTGGGGCTCACCTTCTCCCAAATCACGAGGAGGTAAATATGCGTTTAACATTACTATTCACCCTGGATTGTCTTGGTGCAAATTTGGCAAAATTACTTCACTGCAAGGCTCAGAGGAGTGAGTGTAGGGTAGCCAGCTCATATTTGTATGTACAGCTTTGAGAAGTGCTAGATCTGATACACGTCAGAGAATGCAAACTTAGTTTGCAAAAGTGTAGTGCAAAAGTCTCTTGGTAATTTTGGACTGGGCTGTTTTTTGGGGGTTTTTTTGGAGGTAAACAGTGTATTCTGCAGTTGCTTTGGAAAATCCTTGGCTTTGTATCTCTTTGGTGTATCTTCACTTACAGAGTTTTTCTGAATTTTGTGAATTACGACTCAACACTCCATTGACTAAAGCAGCTCAAAAATAAAAAAAAAAATATGTAAATGGCCTGTACTTAAACATGCCTGTTGTGTAACAGAGCTCTCCTCTTTAATTGCTTTACTAAACTATTCATTTTCTCTTTGAAGACATGAACTAGGAAGTTAATTTAACTACTTTGGGGGATCTGACTTCTAAATGTTCATAAATTACAAATGGTTTTATGCCCTTAAGCTGTGAGTAATAGCGATCTATTTTTTTTTTCTCCAAACCTCTTATATGAACGGTTATAGCTTGTAAGTCTTTTCAAAACAGATTCTTATTGGTGTCATAGGCCATCTTAGAAAGTGTGCAGTTTTATACTGGTGTTATTTAATCTGAAAAATAGGGCTGCTTTTGTTTTCAAACAAGAGAAACTAAGCCCTAATCTCTTTCTTTATCCTAACAACTCATTTGCATGGCATGGTATGTGAATAACTAATTACCTCAGAAACTCCACATACTAGTTCACTGTTTTCATGCCACGTAGTGACGTCTGCAGGAAGAAATTTTTTTTACTGTATGCCTTATATGTGTTAGGTGCCTAAGGTTTTCTTCTGGTTAACTGCTGGTGTGGTACTTCGAGGCAATTCAGTACACTAGTAACGAATAGCAGAGAGGTAACAGCATTGGACCACATCTTGAAGGGAGAACTGTACAATAGCCCTTCGTTTGATACTAGTGCGTCATTTAGTGTCAGAAGACGTCTAAACAGGATGCTACTGTTGACCAGATATTCCCTTCTTTAGCACTCGAGAGGAACAATAGTTTAATTATAGGATGTATCTATGCTTTTTCCAAATAAACTTTCAGCTTGTTCCCTTGTTGTAACCACTGATAGCATGATTGTGTGCAATCTTCAGATAAACCAGGAATGAACGTTTCCTTCTTGCTATAGTGATCTCTTAGCAATAAATACAAGGCTGTCTAGTTTCATCGGATCATAGAAAATAAGTGTTTTACGTGTGAGTCTAGCACAAGGAATTATACTCAGTCTTTAAATTCAGGCTTATTGTGTATCTGTATATCAAATACACTAGAAGACTAAAATTATCTTTTTCAAAAGAGCTTATTTGGGTTTTCTTTCATTTGGAAAACAAAAATGTTTTGGAGCTTGAGTTTTGCTTTCAGATTTTCTTCACTGTCAGCATGCTACCATGTTACCATCTTTTTGATGCTAGTATTTAAAGAGAAAGGTAACACCTGTTATCATGCTGCTAACAGCAGTATAATGCTGAGAATTGGTTCTGTTGCTAAATTCTCCTGCTGGTTCTTGGTAGCCCTGAAAAGTGAAGGACTGTGACAGCTGATGCCTGGTATTTGGGTGTATTACATTTTTATAATGTTTTTTCTATCATGCATCTCAGTGCTTTGTAATGTGGTTATTCAGGAGTAGCTTTACTTTGCAAGCTTTGACCTTCTGTTTTTTTGGGGGGGAGCCCGTTTGGCCAATAAAATGAGATTCCTAACTGCACTTCCCATGATAGTGTTCAGGCTTTCTGCAGCAACTAATTCTGACATGGGGGCATGAGTCTGTTACATTTTGTGTTAACATTGTGAGCGTGGTTAGTAACCCAGTTTAATGAAGAAAGGCTGTTGGAAGTTCTTGGTCCAGGCACTTTTGCTTGGCAGTTGGCTTGAGGTAAAGTTGCCATCATAAAGTCAGTTGTAAGGGTAGTTGGTCTGAGCAAAAAAAGCCCTCCAGATGCTGCAGGGTTTTGGAAACTTGTTCAAAATAGTTAACATCTCCGGAATGTGTCTGATGAACTGTAAGTTAGGTGGTGTCTTTTGGTGTCCCTTGGGCTGTAAGTGGGGGAGATGGATACAGATAAAACAGAAGAAGTTAGAATAGACGTTTATATATAGACCGTAGACCACAGAGGTTTTTCCTGATGTGTTTCAGCACTTAACTGGAAGGTTAAAAACCCATAGTAACTATTTAGAAAAAGTGAGACCTTTACCTGACAAAGCAAGTAATGTATTTGTTTAGTAGAGAAGAAACGTGAGAGAATGTATTTTTGAAGGAAGTATACATTTTTTTCTCTTAATGTTTTTTCTCGAGCTGATATTACTATTCATGCCCAACAAATTTGATTGTATTGAATATGTCTTTTTGTGGCTGATAACTAAAACCAAAAACACTTGTGTAGCTCAGATTTTCTTGCCACCTCTCTAATCTCTGTCTGTTGAAACAGCCCTGGAATGTCTGATGCTGAACTTCCACCGTGAATTTTCATGTCCTTCCCAAAACTAAGGGCATGTACTGCAACAGGCTGCTCAGTATCCTCTTTGTTTTGAAAGAAAATATGTTTATTTCCCAGTCTTTCTGGCGGAGGGTGCATTTTCCCATAGCCGTTCATATCTTTGTTGCTAAGAGCTTTGAGAATGACGAGAACATTGAATTTTTAATTTCTTTTGCAGTAGTTCTTCCCTGTCATAGGGCTAGCGCTTTCCCTGTTTGTAGATTTCTGTATGCTGTAGTAATGAGTTTCACCAGCATTTGCAAATACCTCGGTGTGATCAGGAAGCCTTCACCTATAGAGCAGAAAGAGCCAATTTGAAACCTTGTCCTAAACACTTGTCTGTTTTCTCATTACATCAGAAGGTTGCAGCTCGGTTAGCAATACATATCTGAGCCACTTTGAAACTAGGTAACTTGGAAAGCCAGGGTTTAACTGTAGCACCGATAAGTTCAGTGCAATTTCCTGCCTGATTAATTATCTGTTTGGTAGAGTTTGCTTTTGATTTCTGCCCTGCTGGTGGCTGCAGAAGTGTTTGCACTGGGTTCAGGCTGGGTACGTTCCTGTGAGCTGCGAGTATGTTTTTGAGATACTCTCCTGCACGTAAAAGCAGGGAGCATAACGACACTGCCTTGCCTTTCTGTGGCAATCTTGCTTAGGAAAGTTACTGAAGTGAGCAGTGCTGGGCCTGAAGCCTGGGAACCTTCCACTCAGCCCAAGATTTTTTGTCTACTTGCCTCTTAAGATGCTCTTCAGAGGTAAGAGTGTGTGTCTGTACCCTCAGCGGTGCCGAAGGGACAGCACTGTCCCACCTGTCTCACTCATCCCTCTGGTGAGCCAGGGGTAGCCAGTGGGGCTGCTGGGGAGGCTGCAGTGGAGGAGGGTTATTGCAAGGCAATACTGATTGCCGTGGCTAGGCTTGCCCTTCTGCTAAAGCTAGTAATAAACAAAATCATCTGTTGAACTTCTGAGACAAAAAAGACTGATAGTTTGTTCTTGGTTCTGAAAGTGTAGGTCAGCAAAAGTAAATGGCACACAAGCATTTTCCCCAAATCATGTTTTTCCTTAGGTGGAGGATGCCGTGTTCCATGGTTTATCAGGTTATTCATAGAAAATGCTATGTACCTGGAAAAAAAGATGATTTAATATAATCTCTGAAGATGCTTCCTTTAGCTTACTACAATAGACGTTAGCTAAGGTTTTGTGAAAACAGTACTTCTTTCTCAAATTCCATTGTTATAAAAAAATCTGTGTGCTTAGAAGTCTGCATCCTTATGCAAATTGAGTGGTAGCTCGAGTTGTTCTGATGAATTACTGATCTGATTTTGATAACTTTTTTCCCTAAATCAGGATGCTGTTACTTAATCTGTTAGCATGTTTCAAGAATAACCATATGTATACTGAACAGTCATTGTAAGAACTTTGACTTCCTTATTGAGGGTTTTTTGTATCCTCATGAGAAAATATATTTTGGCTTGTGTTTTGGGAACTTTCCCACAGTAGGAGATCTAATTTTTGCGAGGTATTGTTTGGGAATTCAAAAGGAGCGCTGGCAGAAAGATAGCTCTACAAAGATGCTTTGTGAAGGGCAGCTGAGCCTGTGTGCCTTGTTTGCTGCAGCCAGTGTTGCAGATTTAATTTGCTGGATGTATTTTGCGTGAAGGGATGTAGTTGAATAAGTCTCGAAATGGAAGTGGTGCTTCACTTCCCTTTTTCTGAAGTTGAAGTTGACCGCTTTTCTTGAAAAGGGAGAGAAAGGAGCCCTACTGCAGTGCTTTTCTTGCAGCTTTGTTTTGGAGTTAAAATTAGCTATTTGTTCTCTCTGGGTAGCTCTGTATTCTGCCCATATATCTGTAGATGTATTTCTTTGTGTATCTCTGTCTTGTCTGACCTGAATAAAAGTGATTTAATAGCTGATTTTCAGCAGCTCTAAAGAAATGTGGCCAACAATAACGAGCAGCATGTATATTATTGCCTGATTAAAACACTGAAAGAATGGGATAAGGTTAAAATATTTAAATGTTCTTAGGAAAAAAGAGCATGAGTTTACTTTTCAGCACTGATGAAAATTGAAGGAATTTTCTTCTATTAATACTTCTATGGATAGCAAGATTTCCCCATTTTTCTGCTAGTTGTATGTATTCTGATAAACACAAACAACAAAATGAAAATACATCTGATATCAGTATAAATTACCTGGGAAAGGGTATTCAGTTTCGTGGAAGACATGTTGATCAAGCATGCCTGTTGTTGACTGTCTTTACCACGCTGCTTGGTTTTATTTGCTTGCTTTTTGTGTGTCTTAAAGTTAAAATGAAGTTGGCTTAATAAATAAAAACATTTATTTCATAGTTATTTCTGATTTCCAAGGGGAAGGTGGATCCTGTTCCCGTGGGATGATGCTTGAAGATTTTTGAGGGTGTTTTCCTGTGGTGGGTTTTTTTTTCAGTTTGTATTTTCAAGGATACTCTTGTCTCCCTTTTTATTTTACTTTTTCTGTAGTTGGGGGGAAAAAATATTGGTACAGTCTTTTCCATTTGAAATTAGTCATTCAGACTTCTTGTCCTGTTAAGCAAAAAAACCCCAAGCTTAGAGGAGTGAGATAGGATGTTACGCAAATGTGGTTTGTAAGCAGTTGATGGAAAAACAAGACTGTACCACCACTACAGTTGGAAGAAGCTTCTGCTTGATTTGACTTGTTGAAACCAAAGGCTAAATCTTTCATGGTGCATCATATTTTTCTAGCAGCAAAGCTTAAGAGCTTTGTTTCCCATGCTGATGTTCTCTGCTGCCTCATTTGTGTCGATACAACTGTTCGTGAATCTACAATATAAACAGGATAAGTGATACAATCTTGTTAGCTGAACAAAGGAAAAGTGACTTATTTTTGAGAAGTGGTGTGTGAGGGTTTTTTTTCTTTCTAAAATCTGGGTGACTCAATCTGGTTTAGATTATGCCTCCAAATGTCAGTGTTGGTGCAGCTGAAGGTGTAAAGACTTGCACTACAAGACTGAGAATAAATGCTTATGGTTGTGTGTAGGAACCTCTGAAACAATTTAACCTCCCCCAGAGAGTATATGGTGCTCCATTTTCAAACACTACCTTGAAGTAGTAAAAAAAAAATTAAACTCGGTGGAATATTATGATATTGTTTATTCTTGATGCACTTCCTAAAATGAGAATTTTTTTTTAACCTATGAGACATGTACAAGATGCTTCTTGAGAGAGACGTCTTCCATTTTTGTTTGTTCTAAGGATTAACTTCAAAGGAAACTTTTGTGGTAAGTGTCTAGCTCTAAGGTTTTTACCCATTAAAATATAGCAATGATAAGAAACCTGGGCATTAACACTATCTTTGTATGCTCTGAATTGGGTGGATAAGAGATGCTAAGGCATGATTTATTTTTGTATTGGTAATACTGAATGTTGTCTGTATTTACATTGCTTTGTTGTATGGGGGCTGAAAAATGGATGCTGGTGGGCTCTCTTCCTGGGGGGAAACAGATGTGAAGTGGAACTTAATTTTATTGATATGCAGGTGATAGAAGAGAATAAAAGACTTAAATAAAAGACTTGCACACTTTTCAGTATCTGAAAACTATTGGGACATACCTAAAATATGTACCCTATAATGTTTTTGGTTTGACTTCGAGATAACTCCTTAATCTTGTCAGGAAACTGTTCCCTCACCCAAACAGAACATTTTCTCAAAATACGTAATCTTGCTGAAATCAGTAGTACATTGCAATTGTTTGAGCAGCCAGCACTCATTTTAACAGTTGTGTGAATATCAGACATATCAGAATACACAGCATACGCAGTAGTAAATACTTAGGTACATTGTGAACTGAGAAAGGGGGAGACTTGGCTGTGCAGTATCACAGACTTCTTTGTGTCCGTTGTCAGTGTTGCTGTGGGTGTCAGAGGTATCCTCCCTCATCTGCACCACAGGCAGGCAGGTGCTGCTGAGGCAGGCACTTACTTTTTACCCGTGTGCTGTAGCTTGTTCAGTTTTTGAAGGTGTCATAGCTATAGTAATAAAATAGACACACTTTTATTTAAATAGCTATGTCAATGTTTTGAAGTCACAGCGTTTTACTACCTTTATGTATGATGGTGCTTTGTGTTGAAATAGGTTTGAACTTTATAAGTTAGCAACTGCAAAATTAAAATGTAGCTAAAATGTATTAATATCGTCAAGGAAGAACAGGCCCCACAACAGACAAGCTGATCTTGTTAAAGTATCTCTGGATTCTCTGATAGCTGATGAGAAATTGTTGCTATTAAAAAGTGAGAGGAAGGGAGCTGACTGTGCCCGCACTGACAGTCTTACTGGGGACCTCTGCCTGTGGAGTCGTTCCTTGACTCTGGAGGATCCACAGTCTCCAAAAAGATTCAAAAACTGGAAGAAAAATGTGGGTTCCAGGTGCTGCGGCAGCAGAATGTGTGGAAAAAATGTTTTGTGTGTTGGGCTTTTTGTCCCGGTTGCTAAACTCATAACAAGATGCTGAAAGCTGAAGTGATGTAGTTGATCTTGATGGACGTTGTGATTTCCTATTAAGGGTGGTTAATGACTGGCAGCTTCTCCTGTGAAGGCAGTAAGTGGCCCATCGATTGAAATTACATTAGTACTGGTCCTTTGTAAAATATTAATTTAGCTCATGGATGAAACACATGTTGAGATCATGGAGAAATGCAGTTTGATGTTACAGGTCCGTTTTGGCTGTAATCTCAAAGGAACAAGAAGCAAGTGTATCTTAAGAAAAAAAGTAAATGGGGGTATAGTTCATGGAGGATGCTCTGAGTATGAAACAAGAAATAAGGTTTTGCACTGGTTAATGATGAGTGCTGGTCAGGTGGTGTCTCTCTCTGTAAACTCTTCTTTATTAGTGCAGTAGCTAAGTAGTTTGAATATATTCCCTGCTAAGGAGGTAGTGAGCAGATGGTAAACACTCCCAGTGAGGCAGTTTTCACTCTGAATTATGGAAAGGTAGTTGTGAAGGTTTCAGTCTGAGTTGCAGTTTGTGTTCTCTGTCGATCTGTGGTACACATTTCTAGATGGTACATCAAATTTACTGCAGGCTTATAATGTATTTGTTACACAAATCACAAAAAGTCAGACCCCTGTGTGAATGGCACGCAGTGGTCTGATCTGAAGACTGAAGTATTTCACACGCGCCGTAGGTATGGAAACGCTAGTGGCTCCGCCAGCTACATGCTGACCAGGAACAGGCTCTTGCTGGAATGAGGGTAATTGAGTTTCTATTCTTGTCATGGCTTCTCTGTTACTGCTGAAAGCTGCTAATTAGTGCTGATGCCTTGTTTTGATTTGTGATGATTTAGTTTGAAAATGCCAACTCCTTGGTCTTAGGTAGGCCACTGAACGACTATCAGATGGCAACACAATTCCAGCTCAGCTATTAAAAATTATTTGAGGTAACAACTCCAAGGGAAGGATGATACTTGTTGTACATATTTGTCGAGGTGGAGGAGAGGAGTATATTCTGTCTCTGCCATATTTCAGGTAGCCATCTATTTTAGTGCTATTAGCTCTTATTTTACCAGACTGAGTATTGATGGATAGCTGGTCTCCACTACTCCTAAATCATCTTTAAGAAGCATGTAAGACTCTCTTATTTAAGATGACTTTTAGAGGAATATCCCTTTGGCAGTCGAAAAACTTCTAGACTATTGGATATTGCTGGAAAATATGATTACATGTGTGACACGGTGGTGTATAAATGCTTTGCTAGCTTTGTAAAACAGTTCTAAGAACCTGGAGCAAATAAATTTGAGGTTGGGGGGTAGAGTACTTCTCTTTGATCTGCGTGAGAAGATAATATGTTTCTGAATGTCCAGGTGAATTATTAATCCTTTTTTAATTTCTCCCTTCTCTTATTCTTTGTACCTAGCCTTGTGCTGTGGTTAAACCTCTGTCTTATTAATTTGATGTCTTGTATTTTCTCCCTGTCTAAACCTCCGTTGATAGTGCTTTTTGAATTTTGTGCCTTAGTCATCACTTCAGGTATTTTTCTTACTAGGAGAGCACTTAGAAAGAAACAGCAGGGTGGTTTCGGCTAATACTTTCATTCCCATGTATTGATTTCTGAGTGGGAAGTAAACTCCTCCTTATTTACAAATTGCAATACAGTGTACATCATAAAAGTTATTGTCCACTTTTAAAACAAAAAGTACAAATACCCCCAGTATGTCCTCATCAGAATTGGCATATGTCAAATTTTGAACTTTATTTGGTTGATAAGCTAGCATTGCCTTTTAAGATCTAATGTTCTTATGTGAATGAATATTTTATGTGAGTTTAAAAGTAAAGAGAAAATAATGGTGCTTTCTTACAGTCCATCTTGGCTTGACAGTAAATGAACATTTAGCCATGACGAAAGTAACACAGCTTATAGTGACACAACCTACATAAATCCAGTTGGATTTGCTGTTGACATTGGCCCATGTTCCAGCATATGAGTTACCTTACATTTCTTTTGAACAAAGGAGGTTTGTTTGAAACAGGTGCTCTAATGGTTACCCCTGGCCTTTATAAATAGCTTTTAGGTGAAGTATTACTTCTGTTAGCTGTGGGTAACTTCACAAGGCATCTTCGTGTATTGTGTGAGGTTTCCATTTTTTTTAAAAAAAAGCTGTCTTGGCTATAGCTTTGTGATGTTTACTGCCTCATACGTTGCTGTTTATTTTTAGAGCATGCTTGTCACAATTTGTCAGCTAAATACTGGCCTGTCACCTCTGCTGTTAGATAGCTGCTGAAATGCCATTCCTAAGACAACTTTTTTTTAAGCTACACATAATGAATTAATACCTACCCTGGTTGTTCCAGGGTAGTCTTAGTTTCGGTAGGAAATAACGTAGCTAGAACTTGCCAACTTTGTAAAACCCATAAAGCAACAGAAAAAAATTAAGACACTGTTATTAGGTATTGCAACCATACGATAATGTGTTAAAGTCAATGTGCTAGAATGATTTTGTAAGTCTGTGGTAACTTGCCTGGGTGTGCCAAAAGGTCTGAATGTTACTTATGAACAGTAATGAAGAATATTTCTAAATCAGTTGTAAAATGAGCAACGAGATAACAAAGAAACAGCAGGGCCATTATCTAGGCTGGTAAGACATGGCTACTTATACACTGTGCATTGCCTTAGGAAAGCTGAATCAGAATTTCTTTTAAGGAAAAAAGGAAAGTTCAGCTTTATACAAGTGACATCTGATATCTTGATTTCTTTTCCTGTTTCTTCTATTTATAGATGTCTTGAGTTTGGGATTTATCTGAAAGCTAAGGTCAGGAAGTGTCTTCCTCCAAAAATGCTACTTGTTGTGGTTTTCTGGCATGTCCTCCCCCCTCTCCTTCCCAAAAGGAACTGTACAGAAAGTATTTTTCCACAATGAAACACAGATCTTCAGCTCTGCAG
This sequence comes from Strix uralensis, assembly GCF_047716275.1. Lineage (NCBI taxonomy): Eukaryota > Metazoa > Chordata > Aves > Strigiformes > Strigidae > Strix > Strix uralensis. Next base: position 46,967,908 of record NC_133975.1, on the reverse strand, counting down.
ATTTCATGCTCTGACTGTGGCGTATACTGCTTCACCTCCAAAAGTGAGACTTTTAAAATCATCTCTTGGTGTCCACATCAGTTATATGACTGTGTGATTAAAATGCAAAAGACAGTAACCAGTTTAGTTTGAATTATTACTGCTTTAAACAGAGTCTACATGTGGGTTGGGATGCGGAGGCAGAGGAACATAGGCCGTATCCTATTTGTTAGGAGTTATTTCCCATGTGGATTTTCAGATGGCCTTAATGACTTTGTTTTAGACAGGAGTACTTATAGACATGGGGAAGATGCTCATCCGTTGCCTATGCTTCCACCAACCATTTAAGGTCATGGAGGACCTTAAATGTGAAAGGTTTCTCCCACCGTGGAGGTGATGAGAATAACAAGCACATGGTCATGAAACACATGAAGTTTTTTGTGAGTTCTGGTGTATGGAAGAGGTTCTCCCCAACTTGCAAACAAAAGGCAATTACTTAAACCAGTCCTCTGAAAGAGTGTGGCAGTTCTGAGGGCAGCAAAGATGCGTGAGTGCAATGAATGCTCTTGACTAAATAACTGGTTTTGTTGTAGTCGAGGTTCAGAGCAAGGTCTTAAATTCAAGATTGATTTCTCAAACAGCCCTGTTAAGTCATTAAAGTTTTCACTATTGCTTATGCAGCAGAACAACTGAACTTGTATGCTTGTGGTATGACCATTTACAGCAAGCATGTACCTTCAAGTACTTTTGAGGAATGGCTATTGCTATAAGGAATTTAAAATGAGGTTATATTTGAAGATATGATTAAAATCTTTAACTAAACAAAGGCCCTGCACCCAAGTCATTTTGTGATGTTCCCCTTTTTAAAATGTATTTAAACCTATGTACTTATTGAAACTACTGATGACCAGTAACTTCTTTTTGGAATACAGGTTGGACAGTATGTTATATGGTCTATAATTACTATTTTGTCATTTGAGTTTGTTTTATATTGTTTCATACTTCCACATACAGTAAACTAAATTGTGTTAGAATTAGGACTGTCAACAGTAGCTGAACATTTTGTTTAACTTCAGATTTGTGTATCTGGCTGTTGTATAACTTTTTATAATGGACCTGATTTGTGTTTAGTACTTTGCATTTACTTTTAAGAGACTTTGCAATCTGGTGTCCTGAACAGGTTTCAAGAAAACAAATTGTGAGTTTAATTGTCACTGTTTAACAATCTCATCTTCAGTGCAGTGCCAGTTGAAAGAGGCTTATGAAACCAGCTCTGTATGTCTGAAAGTTTTCTTAGGTGTTGAAATTCAAAGTACTTTTAAAGTTTTAAATTTTTTCCAAAAAGTATTGTGGCATTTGTTAAGAAGCAGTCACAAACAAAATGTTTTTCTGTATTCACACAGTTTCTAACCTTCTTGGTGCCCTGATAATTGGGATATCAGTTTTTAATTCTGTATTTAACCAAGAGATGTGATAAAGACTCAAGTGTCATTTTGTTATAAGTCCCAGTGCTTAGAAGGCTTGTGAACTGGTGGCCCTGCTCCTTTTTTTCTTGACCAAAATCTTCCATAGACTGCAGAGGGAGAGCAACTTGCTGTTTTCACAACTTTACTTTTTTTCTGCTTTCAGTCACCATAATAATTAGGCTGCTTTAATGTTTTTCTTGTGTTGCTAACTGTTAACCCTGTAAAATAACAGGGACCTACAGTTAAGACAAATAAACCCCTTAACATCTGCTAACTTCTGTGTCTTCTAGATCAAAAATGTAGAGGGATGGTAAGCATCTTTTCAGGTGCTCTGCTGTCTGTTGAAAGTTGGTCTTGAAACCACTGGAATCAGGTTGCATGTCAAAACGAGTAATTTTTTATTCAATTTAATGAGTAGAATTGGTAGCTGTGAAGTAAGGCCATGTGCTGAGTGCTGAAGATGATCCTTTTTGCATCCACTACTCTGTTCCTTGGTTTAGTATGGGAATTCTTTCTAAAATGTCAGAATGGACATTTACCTTTCAAGATGAATGTCTGGTGGGTTTTTTTTTTTTCAGAAGAAAATGACAAAGTAGTGGCTGTAAGTAGTTGTAAAAGCAAGATCTTGTTGTTCTGTAGATGAGCTATGACTGCATTCAGTGACAGACCATCAAACGTGGTGGTCTGCAGGCAATGCGGCAGTGTTCAGCAGCGGCTTCTTGATGTTGAGGTGTTTTCGGTAAATGCCAGCTCCAAGGATACCATGGCCCCTGTGACACGCGCATTGCAGCTGCTCTGGAAGGATAACCTGCTTGGAGTACCCTTGCAAAACTTGAAGATGCTGCAGTCATGAGTCATGTGGAAAATTTTAGTTAGGAGCCTGCTGTTCAGAAACATACGTTTACGTACAGTAGCTTTTCAAATTGATTCCAATTTAATTCACTTACAAATTCTTTACTTTGAGAATATTAAAAGGAGATTATTCCTAGGGAATAATTCACCATTTTAGTTAATCTTCTCAGGAGATCTGTGAAGAACTTGGTAAAGGTTTTTCCTGTAATTAAAACAAAACAAAATCCAAAACAAAAAAAAGGGGGGGGGGGCAGTAAATAATTGATGTGTGAGACCACCTGATGACCACAGAACATTGTCTTTTAATCCAAGATAGATACAGAAAATGGAGGGAGAAGCTTCCAGATAGGGGCAAGATAGTGACATAATAAAAAGCCAGAAAAAACATTGGACTACTTAATACAGCGTCACCCACATAGTGGGTCATCTTTTGTGTTTCTCATCTTGCATATTATACTACCATCACCTAATTCTGTTTCCTGGATGAGGAAAAGGCTTTTTTCCTTTCTCTAATTTATGAATCTTCTGGTTAGTATCAACTGTGATCTTAATTTTTTTTTCTTGGCTACTTTTCTTGTTCTACTGTTTATTCTCTCTGCTCTTCTCATTCTCTTCACAGTTGCAGGCTTTTCTGTGTGTGGATCTTTTTTTCTGATTGGTTTGTGCTGCCAGGATTCAGCTTTCTAAAATTCCAAAATTACTCACTTTGGTAATGAACAATGCAAGAAAAATGCTTTAGGGGTAAAAGGGAATTCAGTCTGTCATTATCACTAAAGTGTACTTGCTGCTTATAGACAGATTCCTTCCCCAACCTCAAAAAAATGCCTCTTTTACAAATACCATATAGTGTCAAAATCTGAAGTATGAAATGGCAATTGCACTGACATCTCTTAGTATGCTGAAATTTAAAAAAACACTAGGATTATTTTTTTTGGCTTGTTACTTACGAAATTTCTATTTAATCAATAGTCTGTGGTTTACATTTGCTTTTTATTAAAAAATAAAGTTCCCAGTAATAACAACATGATACTGAAATGACACACATTAGAAATGGTTTCTGACTGTGTTTATATTTAAAAAATTCTATTTGAACATCTGTTTACACTTGGATAAAATCAAGAAAATGTCCTTGCTGTCCTGTGGGGTGTGTGTGGTTTCTTTGGTTGTGTTTTATTTTGCATGAAGAATAAATGAGTTATGGCAACTGAAACTAACATAGCTACACTGAAATTGTATTGACTGATAGCATGAAATGTTTGATATGCTCTAAATGTTCAGTTGTGGAGTGTGTTTGGTTATTTTGTTCTCATTATGATGCTTTCTGTAGTTAGTGTGAGTTATGGTTGCTATTAATACAGATATAACATTTCATAATTATCCTTAGTTTCAACAAATAAAGTATGTACTTTACAAAAGTAAACCAAACTTCTCCGCTTTGCATAGGAGGACCGCAAAATACCATAAATGAGTGCAAGAATGAGGGAAGTACTTTCCAAATTGGTATTTCATATTTGGGATTGTGGGTAGCAGTTTGTCAGTCTTTCCCCCTGGTCTGTTAAGGATGTAATCTGGAAAATTAGCTGGCAAGTAAATTATTCAAATGTTATGCCACCTTTAAAAATATAGATGTCATCCAGAATTAAGTACTAATTAATAGCATTTAGTGGAACTCTGAAGATGTTCAGTTGGATTTCTAAGTAGTTTCGAGAAATAAGCTTTATCTTGTGCATTTTGTTGCTGCTTGCTTGGCACTTGCCAAAGTAGTAGTGGGAAAAATTGTGGATCTGGATACTAAGAAATGCTTTTGTAGTCAGTGTAAACTTAGAGTGAAAGTAAAAGGTATTTTTTTACATGTGTAAGCAAATATTTTAATGCCAGGCTGTTTTGCTCTCTGTTGTCATTAGAGCTGGGACAGCAAGCAGAGGACTTGAATGCTCTTTCTTCCAGCCAATTTGACGTCTTATAAATAAACTCCCTGGCATGTATTTTTGTGTCCAGCTCCTTTTAGTATTGCTGGAAGTTGCAGAACTTCCAATGATAGCAATGTAGAGAAAATACCCTTTTGGTGTTTCTGCATTATGACTGCACTGCTCTTCTGTAACTGCTACCCTGTGGACAGCTGAAAGATGTTGCTTGTTTCACAAAGGCAGATCTTAAGGCTTTTCTGTTGATGGGACTACTGGTAGGTGGCTGTTCGGAGGGACCTTAGAGCCATTTAAATTATCTGAGTCATTAAAAAGCTAATTTCAAAATACCACAATAGCTTTATCTGACATTGTCTTTCTGCCACCCATGTGCACTTACTTTTAACACTCCAGGAGCAAATGATTTTTGCATATCTTCTATTCTTTAAAGATGACAAAAGATATTTCTGATGCCCTGCAGTTTGACTCGTACGTGAATATGTAAGGATCACATAGTCTTCAGTAGCTTAGTTACACTGCATCCTTACATGAGTTCTTGGGTCTCCATGGTTAAATATTCAAAATTGTGAGGATGAAATAAAAGCTTTCACCAGTCAAACTTAATAGCGACAAAAATGATTATTAGTGAAAGTATCTCTGCAATCTGGAACACTTAAGCAGACACTTGTTAGGGAGTCTGCTACAATTTTAGGTAACTGTTAACCTCTTTCTGAACTCGAGGAGAGAGTGTTTTATTGATTTGGGCTGGTTGAGTCAAGCTGTGCATGTGGACTTGGGTGCTGCTAATGCAAGTGGATGTTTTTTCTCTTGCCTACATGAGATGCTCTGAGTCAACCTGAGCACCACTGTGCTGCTGTCTGTATAAGGCTTTTTATTGAAGTAACCATCTGTAATTTTTTTTCCTTCAGAAGGAAGAGAGCATCCTGTAACTCTGCAGAAAGCATTTTGTATACAGTTAGTGTTTTTCTGCATTAATATAACCTTTTTTTCCTAATGGTATATTCTCCGTTATCCAAACCCAAGAAAAATAATTTGGTATTGATATTTTGTATTTCTTAAGACATTTTTGTTTCTCTCAAGACAAACTTAGTGTAGCTTATTCGGGGGGAAAAAAGTGATCGTATGCAAAAGAAATGTAATGGCCAGCTTGAAAGTGTATGTTGGATTGTAGCTTATGGACAGGTGCTAATATTTAAGAATAATATGGGCAATAATTACTGTCTTGGACACCTTGGAAATATTAGCTGCAGGCATTTTAAAATATTAATAACCTTCAGCCCACTAGTCCAGACAGTTTTCTGAAGGCTGAGGAAGCTGTTAGATAATGAAGTGTGGTGATGTTCACCAGAAGCAGCCTAACAGCCAACAGCGTATGTACTACTTTGTGCGACATTTTAACATGTAGTAGATGAATATTAACCACATTACCAGAACAATGTCTTTCTAAGAGCTTGGTGGTTTTTTAAAGGCTAAGCCCCAAATGGGTAATACAGGAAACGAAATGAAACAGGAGAGGCATAGGAGGTCAGAGTATATGGTGCATGTTTTCAGGTAGCTCCTTTTCCCCCCTCTGTTAGCTGTCCCCTCCAGCCACTTGGCACTTGATTTGTGGTTCTTTAGAAAGACATATTGTTTCATTTACTGTAGTGGTAGAAGAAAGTAACTTTCAGAGGAAGGTTATATAAGGAGAAAGTGGGGGACTTGAGTTCATAGCAACTCAGCCCATTTTTTGCTTAAATGCAACTGAGATAAATTTTAAGGTTAACCTCATTAATTTTAATTTACAGAAGCAAGTATGTGAGTATCTTCTATTGGCTTTTTCAGAATGACCATGTTTTTAACTTACTTCTTTGGGTTTTTTTTCCCCTCCACTGTTGGTTGCTTTCGTTCAGATGCAAGTAAAAATGTGCTTTAACTGAAATTGTATTTTAGCATCTCCTTCATTTAAATTAACTGTATTGTCCAAGCTGGTCATCCACTGACATAAGACTCTAATGTCATACATAAATTGCATGCAGTACTGTAGGTGCAGGAGTTTCTTGTGTCTAGACTGGGATGCCCAGAAGGAAGAGAAATGTCAGTGATGCTTTCCTGTACAGTGATATCAGCCTAACTGATGCTCTGATCAGTTTTTACACCCGCAAAAATGCTTTTGATCATGTCATATCACCAATTTTTTTTTTTTTTTTCTTCTGAGAAGTGACATAAACTGTACTGGCAAAGCAGCTTTTGCGGATGTCTCCATTCGTGTCAACTAGGTTTGACTGCCTTCGCAGGCTGTTCTTTTTATAGACCTGTCTGGAGAGAGAGGGAATGTAGGAGTGATAATAACAGCTTTCATTTTCATGAAATTTAGTGAAGTGTTTGCAGTCTCCTTGTTACCTTCCTGTACAAGTATTTCTTCACCAATGAATTAAATGACTGTTAAGCTAACTGATCTGCAGGTGTTCCTAAATTTTTGAGTGTCTGATGTTGATAGGTGTGTCTCATCTCACTATGCTGCTATTCATAAGAGAAAGTGAAACAGTGCTCTAACTTTTTCCAATTTTTTTACAAAAATATGGTGCAACTCATTACAAACCCTATTTGGAAGGCAAAAAGGGTGAGAGAAGAATGTTAAAATGGTAAATGTTTCTGTATGAAACCATTAGGCAGGCTGACTTAAAAGTAAAGGTGGGACTACTGACTATTTCATATTTCAGGAAGATGAGAAGGGGCATGGGATGGCTGGGTCTTTTGTAGTGCTATTTCTGATCTTACAAGTCTGACAAGTCTTTCAAAAAGAAAGTGCTGCTATTGTAAAGGGGGATGGAATCCATAGATTCATGATTGTATGGTTTGAGGGGGAAGATAAAATTTTATTGTGGGGAGACCAGATATACTTTCAGTAAATTTATAAGGTAAACAACGTTTCTGTACTTTTATTCTTGGCTACAAAATGGTGCTTGTAGGGGAAAGATCGGGAACTACTTAACCTTTTTGTTCCTCTTTCATTGACAATATAGTATCTGAAACTTTTTAAGTTTTGTTGCTTAAAAAATTGGTTGTGACAATTTGAAATTGAAAGCAACACTGTTAATGTCAATTAAAACAAGCAAGAGCTTCAAATTTTGATGAAGCACCCTTACATGGAAGACCTACATTCTTTGCTTAAAAGTAGGCAAACCAAAAGAAAACTGAAGGAAGTTATCCATGCTGGCATTGGTGGATACACTGCCAGCACTGCTTCAAAACAGGAGCAACATCCAAAATTAATACACAAAATGAAACTTTTAACTTGCAAGCGTGAAGAAAGTAAATAGCACTTCAAGATCTCCATTAACTCCTAACTTCTTCTTTTACAGTAAAGCTTATAGTCTCTCTTATTTCCATACAGAAACATAATCTAAAGCCTGACAAAGACTCAACCTTTTGTTGCCATTAAAAATGAAATATATTAATTCCTTGGTATTGAAGACAGCCAAGCAGTTCTGTGACTTTAAATTATCTCGGGAGTGTTAAGACTAGGATCTGTATTTGTGTTTGGGATGCTCTTGTTCTCTCAAAGACTGTACTGTATGCAGGGGACTGAAATAAAAATCATGGCATAATGTTCATAAATACAAAAATACTTAAATTTTTTTTTTCTTAATTCTTGGTTCCAAACTGTACTGGAGAGAGAGGTTATATTTTGGCAATCCGAAAACAGATCTGTTTCCATCATAGCTAAACAGTGGTTTTAGAGACAATGCTACTTGTGTAAACTATAGAGGCAAAAAATAAGACTTCCAGTAGTCGTAAGACTTGCTTGTTTTTCATAGCTGCATTATTGCTCATAGGAAGGTTCACAATTTAATTAAAGCTTGCTCTGTAAACAGTGGACAAAGTTATCACTTTTTTTACCTGATGATTCTTTTTATATCCTTTGAAAACTGGCGTGCCAAATTTGACAGGAAAACTGACAGTGTTTTATATGTTTGTTTGTTCTCCACACCTGAAGAAAGAGCTTCTTTAAATAGTTATAATGTAGATTTACCAGATTTAAAAGTGAATCATTTTAGTGCTTTTGACAACATGCATTTAACAGCACGTGCATAGCATAACAAAGAGGGAGCAGCAAGTAGATGGAGTGGTCCATCAGCAGCTGCCAAAACTGTATGCTGGATTTAAGCCATAGCTATTAATCAGTTCTGCTATGAACAGGAAAAAAATGCATCAAAAGCCTTTAGGGCGTTGGGAGGGGAAATTCCTTCACCCTGCTAAACAGAGAAGTATACTTTATTTAGTCATACAGCAGTTTCTTAAGTTGTCTGAACTAGTGGAGCTGTCTCTAAACCATGTTTCACTTTGTGAATTTCATTTGTTGCAAATGTGCTAATAAAAGTTTTTTCTGAAAATGCAACTGAGGCAATCAGGAATTATTTATTCTGTTTTAAACAATTCTGCAAAGATTTCATCTATTTAAGCTCTTCCTCTGTTTCCATAGAATAGAGAAAGGAGGACAAGACCCAAAATTGCTTCTGCTGCTTCTTTCAGGTCTTGCAAGTTTGCTTTGCTTTTCCTCTATTCCCATCTGAAATACCCTTTTTTTTTTTTTTTTTTCTTTGAGTCCCAAAAAGATCATAGAATTGTAGAATAGTTTGGGTTGAAAAGGATCTTTACAGGTCATCTAGTCCAACCTCCCTGCAATGAGCAGGGACACCTTCAACTAGATCAGGTTGCTCAGAGCCCTGTCCAACCTGACCTTGAATGTTTCCAGGGATGAGGCATCTACCACCTCTGGGCAACCTGCTCCAATGTTTCACCACCCTCATCATAAAAAATTTCTTCCTTATATCTAGAAGATAATGCCGTAGTATTTCTAAGTTCTAAATTGTGCAACACTGAAAATTACTGAGACAACATCCTTTACTCGTGTGCTGTCACTAGCAAAGCATAAGTTGTGCTGGATGGAAGGTAGAACTCTAGAAATGGGTACGTTGGTGGAACCTGAAGAAAATGTTTTCAGATTTATATAAGCTACCCATACGGCCTGACTTGTTCAGATTTAAAGGGATGTATCTGACAAAACCCCCACAGTGAGTCACAAACATTTTTCTCTCAGGAAACTCTGAATTTCCATTTCAGGAAGTAGAATATAAATAACCTTCTATAAGATGACCAAAAATTCTATAGTTAATAAAAATTTTAACAGTAGATTGCTGATATTTTCAAGGCCCAGAATTAATCATGTGCAAATGAATAGTATTTGTGCAGCTTTTGAAAGAAATTTTTTAAAATGTTTTTCTAGATCACATGCTAAAGTAGTTGTAATGATTGTACATGAATACAGCTATAGCAAGTCTCTGTTTTGATTTCCTGCCTTAAAATTTTGAATTAGGGATTTGAAACGGGATAGAGCTATTAAAAAACTTAATCAATGGCTTAATATGCACCAGTATTTCTCATTTATACTTGTATTGGTAAAAGCTGGATTTTTCTTATGAAACTGTTTTGTACAGACTGAAAATTAAAGCTACTTTTGGGTCTTGTCTGCCTGTCAGTAGTCAAAATGTCACTTCTGTTGCATCATGATTTAAAGAAATCTCTGGATCTTTGGATACAGATCACAACTCCAGGAAAATACCTATTATGCTGTGGTGTGTAGCTGTTGAATCACTTACGTGAACACTTCATATTACTTTTACATATTTGTTCAAGTGCTACAGGGGGTGGTATTATTTCACATGAAGCAAGTAGCTTAAAATTTTTTGAATAAATTTTGCAGATAAAATACTGATGCTTCTGGTTTTCTACCTAAACTTATTCCAAAATTTGCCCTCAATATGAAAATAAATCTGATTTTCAGGTATTTGTATATTTCTGTTAATTTGGAAGGGGACGAGTCAGAGTTTCCCAGTTACTACTACAGTTTCTTAAAAGTTGTCTACAAAAAGGAAATTTCTGGCTCATGTTTGTGAAGATAACTAGGGACATTTGAGAAGTTAAAGGTTTTTTATTATTATTATTATGTATTGTCACAGCCTCAGCATTTCTGCGGCTGTATATAACTTTCTCATAGTATAAGAGAAAAATTACTTGGCAGCAGTAAAATAATAAGAAGGTGCCATTCCTTTAATGAGATGTAGTTTTGTTAGGCATCCAAAGAAGAAAACTTGCACAGAGAGAGGAGAGTGTTGACCAGGTAAGAAGTTAGGAAATTGTATCTTGTAGCTAGTGGAAAAGGTAAACCTGCTCCTGAAAGAAGAGGCCACTATTAGTGAATGGTACAACTGCTTGCTTTCGAAATGAGTAGGAGGGGTACAAAACTAATTTATTTGACAATACTGGCTTTCAAGGCCTTCTCAGCCGCCTTCTACAGATTCCTTGTTTTGCTGCAACGGTGACTGGAGGGGAATCTTAACAAAGGAGAATCCTAAATTAGTACCGAAGTATGCAAGGAGGAATGTTGCCAGTATCTCTTTTAGTCCCGACGCTCCTCACGTTTTTGATGTTCTGTTCAACAATTATGCTGTCAGGGATGCTAACTGATTGACAGCTATGCTTTGCATATTGGACAAGTGAATGATGGAAAAAAAAATGGTCTTTGTGACTTTGACAGAGGCCTGATTTGTGTTGGGTGGAATATATGCAATTTTATGCTGTTATTTAAAATTCAGGATTTCATTGAAAGAAGTAATGCCAACTCACTTGTATAGCAAATAGGAAGGAAGTAAACATTGTAAAATAAATATGTAGATATATTCTTGTTTTTTAGGCTTATTAACTTGCTGTTATATCTTTATGCTTCTGTCTAGTAATAGCAAAGTTATTAATCATAGTGATCTCAGAGAGATGGATTATTTTTTGTGATTCTTCCATTGTCGCAACTCAAGCTAGAGAGTAATATTGTGGGAGAAAAATTAGTAAAATTTTAATATTATACTTTAATTAAATATAAGTTAACACGTCTCACTGGAAGACAAAGTACTACTTGCCTGCCAAGTTCAAAGACTTAGCGCTATCCTTGCTGATACTGACCTGATGATGAAGGCCTTTCTGATGGCAACTTCTCTATATTTGATAGTTTTAGGAGGCTTGGCTAAAATTTCTATAGTATTGAAGTATTTTGTTGTATATGCTTCTTACTTCCGTTGTTCTCCCAGGTGCAGGACACTAAGGTGAATCACCTGGCTAAACAACCCATATCCGTCTCCACTGGAAAGACTGTGCCAAGTCCTATGAGTGCATTTTTGATACTTCTTATGCATATGTTCAGAAATATTTTAAACACACTGAAGTACATAGACTCCCTTGCAATTTCTCTGTATACAAGCTTCAGGCTGACCAAAAGCCTTTAGTGGCCAATTCATTTGAAAGGATACACATGGATTTCTTGTAAGTACTTGTAATAAGGATTCTTGAGCTCTGTGGTGTGATTATGCCAATCTATTAAACACAACGTTGTTAAAAAAAAGGATGTGTATACAGTTTTTATGGGGTATTTAAATGAGGCCTAAAATGATAGCCCTCTTCAGTCCTGACCCTGTGAATTGATTTAGCTTGTAGTCTCGCTATTTTAGTTAAGAGACTTTTGTAATGCTTGAACTGGGTAATATGAGCTACATGCCTTGCTCTAATGCTTTCCAACAGTACAATAGTAGTTCTGAGTATATAAATTGTATATGTATTGGTTGGCATCTACCATCTATCACCTTAATCTCTGAGCTCATCTTTTCCCAAAACCCATCTTTTAAGGAGTCTGTTCTCCCTCTGCTTTGGTAGTCTGTTGTGGATGTTGTAGGCCATGACCTGCAAGGGTTTATAATAAGGTGATTAAAGCCTGTAGCTTGATTTCATGGCCTTGCTTTATACCAAATATTGTAAAAATAAAGATTTTATTTGCACTGAAAGAGATATTTTACCCCAAACAAAATATGTAACTAATTCATGCTGTCCAAGGGAACTTAGAGTCCATTAAAGGTCATTAGTCAAATGTCTAACTTCTTGGCGGCTTCTTGTCATGAAAATATTTCCATGTCACTGTGATATGTCTAAAAATAGTGATTGTATCCCCATATTTTGGTGCAGTTCCAAACAAAAATGTATCCTGTTGATCATGTAAAAAATATCCAATGGATATCTACTTCAAGAAAAAACCTGTTTTGTTTTCTGGAAGATTAAGGGTGGGATCACTGAGCAGGAAGAGAGATGTTTGCAGAGGGGAACTCTCAAGTTTTTTGGAAACTTTCTTTCAAGAAGGATGAATTCTTTAATTCTGTTCTTTAAGTTTATATAAGCCTCAGAATTCTATACAATCCAAATGGAGAATAATATAATAGAAGACATTTTCTCATAGTATTTTCTATCTGCAAACAAATGGAAATGATGCATGCTTCTCCTTTCTGGGGGAGAAACCCAACAGTCCAGGAGTCTAATGTGCTTAGGCAAAATGCAGCTCATCACAGGTGTGTGGATATTTGAGAAGCTGTAACTTGCTTTAGGGTATATTTATGCTCAATCTTATACTTAGGGCTTCATCTTTGCTCGAATCATATTATTTTTTTCCAAATCAAAAACAAAACTCCAAGTTTATTACAGTAGGGATATTTAATTTCTTTTCATTTTATAAAGGCCTGATTTCTTGTATGACTTCATTTTATAAGAATAAAAAGAGTTAACTCATTGTATTTGGTAATAATGAGTCCTACAGAAAGTATAGAAGGGTGGATTGATTTTTTTCCCAAGGAATATGTAAATCAAATAATGGCATTGTCAAGAATTGACTGCCAAATATACATCATGATTGAGGAAGACTGGGGTGGCATGAGTGTTGTCAAAAGATCTAAACCTGAAACATACTGGAAAGCTGACTGTAGCATTAGGATGGGCACAGCCTTTTGATGAAATATTACAGTTGCACTGGAACCTCAAAGTATTGGAAATCTGTTGGTATGTGTTGTAGAATAGTGAGGAAGGTGAAATGAACATTTCTAACGATACATTTCAGTATATCGAACCCTTATCTGTTACAGTGTGCAAGTTTCTGATGCCCCTGTTGGAACAACATGGACAGAGAGAAATGAATTTCTGTGGAGTAAACCAAAAATGACTACTGATTCTTGTCTCACTTCAATAAGTTGCTATTAAAGATAGTTCTGCTCATCTGTAACTGTTCCTGAAAGTAGCCATCAAGGGTTTGTCTAGCTCTTACTCACCGAACTTCTCTTATAACTATTCTGCTTCTCACCTTCATCATGACCCTTTACCAGCTTTGATTCCATAACTTAACAACTAAGCTCCGTTTGAGTTTGAAATTAAAGGAGGTAGATATGGCAAGGATTAACTTTTGGATGCTTAGCTGTTATGTTTGAATAACTTAGTGGGGGGAAGGAAAGAAGAGGGAAGATGGTTGTGATGACTTGGAAGTCTTCTGGCCTGGAATTCAGAAAACCCTAGAGAGGGAAGTGGTGGAAAAAAAGGAGTTTATGGAATTAATGAAAAGGGGTAAGAAAGACAAAACAGAATCAGAATATTCGGAAAACATGTTTCTAATGAGATACTGCACAGAGAAAGTTTCCTGCGGGACGACATCAGAAACCTCACTGACTCACTTACTGCTTGGTTGCACAAGGTGGCCAAGGATGTGCTGTGGAGGAAACGGGTGTGCATGTGCTTGCGGAGGATGTGCCAGTTGATGGGATGGTACTCTTTTTGGCTCTTAATTTCTCTGATTCAGTTTTACAGCACAGCTGTTGTGTGGGACCAGCTCCTGTGTGTGACTATTGCAGTATTTATGAAGTGCAAATGAATAGGATTCGTCTTTGTTTGCAGCAAGGCAGGCTAGAGATAATAAATGATAATTGTTTGGTAATGAGAGAGGTGTCACTTCCCAAATGAGCTTAAGCTATGCTTTTCTTTTAAGCAATTGTAGTCTTTTGTTTGCTACAATAAATGACAGCTTTTACATAACAGAAAAAGACGGTGTACAGAAATTATCCTAACACTGAATAAATCTGTTCAAGTATGATCTCATTCACTTCCCTAAATGGGTTTTGTCCTTACCTAAAGCAGCAGCTGGGAAGTTGGGAAGTGTGATATCACTGAATACCAGCCTCCCAGAAAGTGCAACGGTGCAGGTTTCTTCCCGCCTGCACCTCTTGAAGCTTTTGCCTGTAGTAGGAGTTGTTATTTTTAAATGAACCAAACAAAAACATTTGGGATTTTTCAGATCATAGTGAAACTTGGGAAAAAGTGGGATAATATGTTTCTTTTAGAGGTACTAATTTTAGGTAGTGGGACTTGCCACTCAGTAGCTATGCAAAGGATAAACGCTATACCCTTAATGTCAGTATTTTTAAAGCTGAATTCACTGTACCTAGTACTTAATGATGAAAAATGAGTTTAATCCAGGAAATCCTGTTTTGGTACCACTGGGAGGATGACAAAGGAATGTATTTCAGAAACAAACTTATTTGGCAGAACCAACAGCTGGTCTTGAGCCCTGTTGGCAGACATTGATAGCTCTGTCTGGGGTTTTTTTCTTGTTCATGTTGTGACTGCTGTTTTCCTGTTACCTTTCTGGTATTTGCTTTCTTCTTTTTGAATACCATTTTTAATTGGTACTCCGCGACACAGTTAGGGAACCGCCCCTTCACATTCCAGATCACTGACTCTTACAAAATTAGAATAATGTCACTGGACAGTTTTGAGCTGGCATTTTCCTTTCTGCTCATGCCAGGGTGCATTAATTGGGGCATATGAAGAAAACATATGGATAAGGCTGAAGTTGTGTTGAAATGATCTGGTGTATACTGCATGCCTGATATATAGGTCTAAAAAGGACTACCCAGAAGGCATTCAAGGGAACCACCTGAATGATTTAATCTCTGTTAGAGACTTAGATTTTGCTACTTTTTCCCCAAGACTTTACTTTCAGGGGAAATCCCTGATTAGCAGAAGCCTGTGGTCTAGTAGCACTGAGTATGGGGACAGTACAAGTTAAACCAAAGAAATTAATAATCTGAATAACTAGGCAAATGTTATTTGTCAGTAAGTGCTTGAGGCAGGGGACTGTTGGGATCTGAGCAGATTGTCTTGCTTGAAATCATAGATGGAGTGCTGTTCTATACTAGTGGGTGTAGAAGGTGTAGGTATGCTTCTGTATACGGTGGTATGTGATCTGCTGCCTGTGGGAGATAGGACTGGTGATTCTCCATTTAAAACCGATAAATAGCAATCTGAAATCCAGCTATTGCTCTTTTTCTGGAATGTTTTGAGGTATTTGGCATGACTTAGTTGCAGTCCAGTTTTTTGCCATTAAAGTGTTTAAAGAAGATGGGCAACTGTACGTGGTGTAGGTTCTCTTGATGTTCTCTAGTTTAAAGAATCTCATAAACTAGTAAGATCTCTATACTTGCCTGGATCAGCTGGTGTCTGGATTAGTGACTGACTCCAAATTATATTCCTTCTAAACTTCTCCCTTCGGATTGATAGACTCAGTGCTTATAACAAATCACAGCTTTTATTAGCAGCTTAGTATTTTAAATACAACTTTATCTATACTAGCTTTTCTAAGTTTATTTTTGTGTGCCTAGTCTCACTTGTAGGCACAGAACTATGAATTTGCAGCTCCATCTCCCCTTCTCCCTTCTTTCAAAGGAATCTGTTTATAATTCAACAAAGCAAACATTTGCCAATGTTGATTTTTTTTCTGAGCTGTATAACTACTGTGAAGCATGAGAACTAAAGACCTGAGACTTAAAGTTGCTCTTCTCCTAACTGTAATTGGTTTTGCCCTTCTCACTTCTTATGAATGAGAGGACTAAATTGAAATCTTAATTTACAGTGTATTCAATAGGAAAAAAACCTAAAAGATCAATTGGGGAAGTAATTTTTCATCTTTAAGGCAAATATTGAGGACTTTACTGCCTTGTTGATTTTGGTGGGCTTATTGAATGCTGAAATTATTTGTGAGGCAAGCCTGCTTCCCCTGTTACCTCAGGTGCTGATCAGAAAGGATGAAACTAAGGATGTAAGTTGGTTTTGGTTTAGTTTTGGTTGAGCAAATGTTGCTAATTTTTAAACTCAAGTTTATGAACAAATTGATACTAAGTATTTTTCTTCTGTGTCTGTATTCAGAAAACTAATTGTTACCAGGGCAATTTAATTTTTTCTTAGTAGTGGAGGCCTGCCAGATACTTATTTTTTTCCTGGTCCATTCCTCTAACTTTTGTTTTTCTTAACATAGCTGAGTGTCTTCAGTGTGCATTAAGCTAGGAAATGTGAGTTGAGTACAACTGTGACCTGTTCTAAATTCTTCTGAGTCACCTTGAATAAGCTCAGTGCTGGTGGGAGAAGGAGAAAAAGCAGGAGAAACAATAGCTAGTACCACCCAAATTGAGCAATAAGTTATCGCTGCGTGTGGTTTAGGAGAAATCCAAATTGTGTTGGTCTCCAGAAGATGGAGCTTTAATTATACCCTCTGAAATGTTGCTTGCCCTTATTTATCTTTTCAAAATTCTGGTAAAGGTTTTCTGTCCAGCGTTATTCCAACTTTTGAACTAAAAGAACATGCTCTCCTTTCTCAAATGTGAGTGAACTTTTTATATTAAATGTCTTACAACGTTGGTGTCAGTTCAGAGTTGCAGGAAAAGGAGAATAAAATGCTTGGCATCCAGGCAGAGTGAATCTTGACACTAGCAGTTGATGAGCAGTTAAAAAAGAAAAAAGCATTTTAGGCTTAAAATTATGCTTGTCAGAAGAATCTTTTAACAGACATTGTGAAGTGGAAAAAAGCTATAGGCTTTAGGTTCAGTGTTGATAACTACTTCATGCAGTGAAGTTTTTGCTTCTCCTTCAACTGTATTAATTCAGTAATAGGTGTAGTCTATGCAATTCTGGTTTTGCTGACAGCATCAGGCAGGCACAGTTTATTTAAAATGGGGCATTCTGAAGGCTTTAATGGCAAGAAGAGATCATTGACCTATCTGTAACTTGTGGCTCTCAGGGTGTAGGTGAAGGCTGAAAAAGGACTCTGTCTCAGAGATATGCAAGAACTACAGCTTCTCTGATTCAGCTCATGGAAGAAAATGATCTACAGTTAATCTTGTCACCTTCCTCCTCCTAATTCAGGTGCCAAAAGGTAGGAAGGATAATAGAGAAGGATGTGTGCCAGAGCTGAGATGAGTATTAAAGATAGATTCAAGGGAACTCAACTTACTGGTTTGAGAGTCCTGAAACCAATTACTGTGCCTGGGCTGGTACTAAAGAATGAGGAACTGGGAATACCGCTCTCCTTAGTAATATTATCTTCATAAGTGTCAAATTGACACTTGAATGTAATCCCAAGCATCTGTCACTCATTCAAGTGTATGTCCTATTTCTTAGGCTGAAAACAAGTAGCTTAGCTTGGGACAGACGGTGAGCAGGGACTTGTGAAAAGTGAGTGGTATCACTCACTGGTAGGCAGTATTACCCTTGGCAAGATATACAACCTTCCTAGCTGATCTGTCAAGTTATGATTAGTATTTCAAACAAGAAAGTATGCAACTATAAACCCTTACCTGTTAAAATTCCCTGTGCAAAGCAGGGCACTAGTCTGCCTACTAATAATAGGAAATGAATGACTTGAATTTTTTTTTTTGTTGTTGTTGCACAAATTGCAGTTCTAAAGTGGGCTGGGACATTCAGCTTGAATGTAAAAAAACCCTTGCTAGTATTTCAGTCATGGTGTTTTTTATGGTTTATTTTAAGCTCCTAAATAACTCTCTCCAATACTACAAATAGTTGAATAACACTTTTCGGTAACCATAGGAGTTGAACTCACTGTGCTTGCTACTCTTTGATTTGGTAAAATGTGCACATACTCTCTCTATTCCTTTTTATTTTATGGCAAGAATAACCATCATCTTAAAAGCTAAACATCCTAACTACTGTGGTAATATATGGTTGAAGTAGCCGTGGCCCAATGATGCAGAGTCTTGATACCGTCTCCTACATGTGTTTTCTCATAAAAGGCAGATGGCTGATATGTTACTGACTCCTCAGGGACAGCAAATTAGGAGAATTAAATTAGAAAATAAATATATTAGAAAATAAATTTAACTCCATGTAATTTAATTCTTTCAAAGGTTTCTTCTTGTTTCTGTCCTTGCTAGAAACATTAAAAAGTTTATGTAGCTTTTATTAAAAGCAAAATTAAGAATACAGAATTGTGCTCTTGCTGTTTGATTTAAGTTACAAGCCTCTAGAAATTGTTTATGTGGGTGAGCATGTATAAATTATAATAGTTTGTATATATAATCTGTAGTATAAGTATTACCAAATCTAAGCAGTCAAAAATCACATGATGGGCCTCAACTATGAAACTGGCTTATTAATGAAATGAGAAGAGTTTGTTTTGTTTTTCTAACGTGATACACCTGAGCCTTGTTTTAGGACTGAAATAGAAGAGCCCCCTGGGTGGCTGAATCCATCTTTTGCAGTTACAGACTGTTATGCAGCAGAGTATTTCCTAAACTGTTTGTATTCCTTCCCAAATTCCCACTGCAGGGGTGTTTGTGTTACTAGGTCAGCTTTGTCTTTTGTCTTCTGTATATTCTAGTTAAATTTAGTTCTAGAGAGATGCAGTTGCCTGTGACCTCTTCTGTGTCTTAACATAGCTAGATTTTTGGGAGTACTGTCTTGTAGAACAGACTCTTTTCTGCAGCTCTCCGAGTTTTGCATTAATTTGAAGGAAATGCCTAGATCGGGTCTTGAGAGCAGTTTGTAGAAAGAATTGAATAGTTCTGCTGTTACAAGATTTACTTCTCTCATGACTGCATTGTGGGCCCTCAAAACTGTCATGTTATCAAGCAGTATGCAAGTTTTTTTTATTAGTTCATCAATGTTTTTACATCATGTATGACTGATTTTTTTTTTTTAAAATGTGGTTAAGATCCATTTGTTCATGTATGCTTTGTTCATCCCCTGACTGTACCTTCCCAATTTTGTACCTTTAGCGTATTTTTTTTTTCATAATAATAAATTTGGAAAAAAGTTTAGTAGTGAAAAGATTGGCTTTAATATCAGCTCAAAAAGGTATTCCAGTAATACTTTTCTGTACTACTTTGCTGTATTCCCTTTTAACTAAATCCTTGGGTTTTTGTGTTTCTTTGTAAATAGCTACGTTCTCAAGCTTTACAAGTTTTCTATGTGACACTATATTCAGTGTGTTGTTCATGAAAACCATCTAATCTTTCTGGATCCTGTCTAAGAAAGCAAAAAAAAAATAAAACCCAACCCCAAATGTAATCATAACTACAAATATGGTTTTGGTTATATTGTTGCTTGTGTGATGCCATGACTTACTTTTTTCTGTCTGTGACCTCTAAACTTGTTCAAAAGCCCTGTATGCTTGGATTTGAGAATAATAGTTGACAAGCCTATTTAAATGAAGCTACTACAGGTGCTCTGTTGCTCTGTGTATATGTGCCCATCACTTGACAGATGTGCTGGAAATCCTAGCATGGGTGAGCTCTTGTGTTCAAGTATTTCAGGCTGAAAATGATCCAACCCTCAGATTTAGTGCATTAATCTTTTTGTCTTTTGCGTGCATTTTGTGTATGGTAATTTACACTTGCATATCCTCTTTTGCCATTAATGATTGTTGTTTTGCCTCTTATACCCAGTGTTATGTTTTGTTCTTGGCTATTTGTAAAGATACCCTTAATTTTGAAGAAGGCGATACCTAAATGTTGGTGCTGTTCGAAAAACTACGAAGTGGTATGTTTTTAAAAGAATCAATAAAAATATATAATGGGAAGGGCTCGTTGTACAGAAGCATTTGCGTAGCAAGTGCCTGGGGGCTGGGAGTCATGCAGAGGAGAGAAGGAAGGAAAGCTGTGGTTCCCTTAATTTGCTGGTACTGGGATACCTTTGGGAAATAAAAAGTACGCGGAACAGTATAGGTCATGATCTTTCCTGATCATATCTTTGCTGTGGTGGAAATGCTTAGATGGGTTGTACTACTATAGCTGTTCTTCTGAAGAGTTTGTTTTGCTGGGAAGAAGGGGCTATTTCCTTATGCGGTAAAGAAGGTGCTTCCTTTTATCCCCAGGCCTTTGTGTTTGTGCTGCAGCTGACTTGCTCAAATTCTTCTCTCTATTTTGAGTGGCTCTTTTTTTGTTAATATGGTGATGCTTTCTGTTGTCAATAGCTCATACTTAGCAATGCAACGTCAATACATATGGTATATAGTTTTGCGTATTTTATGCACATATTGGTTAGGGTAGAAAAAAAAAAAAATCAAAACTGGAGGATGAGGAGTTGCTTTGTACTGGGACACAAGACATACCTACATTAAAATCTGTCCAGAAGTCACCTGTCAGCTTTAGTTTTGTACAACTGGAAATATTTTTCTAATGAGAATGTTGTGCATGGCCTTGTTACAGGAAAGTCATACAAAAACAGTGACAGCCAACATGACTTCAGTAAAATCATTCCTGATGAATTTGGTGGCCTTTGACAGGGCTACAGTTTTGGTGGGTAAGGGAAGAGCAACCGTTGTCTGCCTGGACTTGTGCAAAGCTTTTGACGCTGACCCACATGACATCCTTGTCTCTAAATTGAAGAGATATGGATTTGAAGGATGGACCACTTAGTATATAAGGAATTGGCTCAATGATTGCACTCAAAGAGTTGTGGTCAACGGCTCCATGAGTGGAGTGCAGTGATGAGTGGCATTCCTCAGGGGTCGGTGTTGGGACCAGTGCTATTTAACATCTTTGTTGGCGACATGGGCAGAGGGATTGAGTTTGCCAATGACACCAAGCTGTGTGGTGCGGTCGACACGCTGGAGGGAAGGGATGTGCCATCCAGAGGGACCTGGACAGGCTTGAGAGGTGGGCCCATGCAAACCTCATGAAGTTCAACCAGGCCAAGTGCAAGATCCTGCACATGCATGGAGGCAATTCCAAGCACAAATACAGGCTGGGTGAAGAGTGGATTGAGAGCAGCCCTGCGGAGAAGGACTTGGGGGTATTAGTGGTGGCTCACAGCCCAGAAAGCCAACCATACCCTGGGCTGCATCAAGAGAAGTATGGCCAGAAGGTCGAGGGAGGTGGTTCTCCCCCTCTACTCCGCTCTCGTGAGATCCCCCCTGCAGTGCTGTGTCCAGCTCTGGGGCACCCCAACATAAAAAGGACATGGATCTGCTCGAGTGGGTCCAGAGGAGGCCACGAAGATGATCAGGGGGCTGGAGCACCTCCCCTGTGAGGACAGGCTGAGAGAGTTGGAGTTGTTCAGCCTGGAGAAGAGAAGGCTCCAGGGAGACCTTATAGTGGCCTTCCAGTACTTAAAGGGGGCCTACAGGGAAGATGGGGAGGGACTTTTTATCAGGGAGTGTAGGGATAGGATGAGGGGTAACGGTTTTAAATTGAGAGAGGGTAGATTTAAGTTAGATACAAGGAAGAAATTCTTTACTGTGACGGTGGTGAGACACTGGAACAGGTTGCCCAGTGAAGTTCCCCCTCCCTGGAAGTGTTTAAGGCCAGGTTGGATGAGGTTTTGAGCAACCTGGTGTAGTGAAGGTTTTGCTGCCCATGGCAGGGGGGTTAGAACTAGATGATCTTTAAGATCCCTTCCTACCCAAACCATTCTATAATTCTATGAAGAAGACTTCTAGATATTCAGCTCAGTCATGTTATGTATGGTACCTAATACAGATAATAAAATGAGTGCTGCTATAGCTTATCTGGTATTCAGTTTAAATAGACTTAGTGTACTGTTACTGTGCTTTGAGCATATGCTAAAGAAATAATGTTTTTTTTCCTTTGGTCTAATACAACTTTTGTCAACTTCATCTGAAATTAGAAAAAAAGCCTCTCCGTTGTTGTATGGTGTATCATTCTTCGTAAACTTTGTAGTGTTCTTTTTTTACTATGACATCTTCTTTTAATGGTGAAATATGTACAATGGTCAGTTGAGAAAACCCCCAACATTATTAGACTTAAAGAACGCAGTTTTGAAATTTTGTCTCTTTTTTTTCCAAAAATAAGAATACATTTCTCAGAAAAAATATAAGTGGCAGGTAAGTATTACGTTAAGATAACTTTGTACTGTTGAGGTTCTTGACACATTGTTGTAAAAGTTAATGTATTTGGCCACACAACTGTCTATCTGCTGAGCTTGTATAGTTACTGTATGCTATTTTTTGTATGTTGCAATCTGTTTCAAGTCATTGAAATCCTTTAATTGATTGATACTTCAATGTTATTTTTTAGGAAGAATTGGAAAAATATAGTCCTCTCTGAAAAATGGTTTGAAAACTTAAATAATTCCATGTTGCATCATGTAAGTGTGTGTAGTGTGTCCTCTTACAAGCTAGTAAGTGCCTTAGCCTGTTTTCAAATAGGATTTTTTTATTATAGTTCCAGATGCCTGTAGACTTGTGTGATTTGACACAAAAATGATTTTCAAATGGTTCAAGCCATGACTTAAAAGGGAACTAGACCTTCATTAGTCTGGGGCTGTGAGAACTAGTGGAGATCTTATTTAATTTTGAATTTAGACTTCTTCCTCAGTTTGAATATTTTTCAGAGGGAAGAATGTGTGTGGAGGCAGCACAATTTGCTGTGAACAGTCTCTAATAACTTTAATAAAAACACACAAGTTAGTTATCTGAAGGATAGTGTAAGGCACTTTGTGAATACTGAGTTTCACTTTGTTACTTTTGATGGAAGTCACATTCTTCTGCTAGATACAAAGAAAGTCACTGATTGATGCTGGTGGCAGCACTGAGTGTAAAAATAGGGTTTTCATGCTAGCAAGCACAAAAGAGTTTCCTCCAACATAATGCATGTAAACTTTTGATATTAAAAAGCAAGAGTCGTGTTCTTGGCTTTTGTTCCTTTATTTATAACAACTACACTAAGTTTTAAGTACATTCTAGTTTCTGTTGGGTTGTGCTTTTACTCTGTCAGAAATGCTTATGGTTTTCATTCTGACTGCAACTTGTTTTCTTCTTAAGTGCTTCTGACAATTCTTCTCTCTATCCCCTTTTTATTTATTTTTTTTTCTTTTTTCTGAGGGCATGCCTACCTTTAATCCATGTGGAGGACCCAAAATTTCCCACAGTGTTATGAAGCTCAGTACAGACAAACCACCAAAGATTGTATATACCTTGTTAGGAATATCTATCTATCTGTCTTCCTTATATACATATATATAAAATATATATCTTAGGTACAGTCTTTTTCACCTCAGGTGTCCCTGTATTTGGAGCCTCCTGGAATGTATTTGCCTGCCTGGCAGACTGTGCGTTTTAGGTGCACCTTGACAGATGGAAACACTTTTTCCTGCAGGGTGCAGTTTCTCTGTAGGCTCGGGGCATAGCCCTACTGTAGTAGCCTGGCTGGTAGGAGCTGCTGGGAAGAGTGAGCTGAAGACACCTCGGCACAGGGTCTGCGAGTCTTTGGAGAAGGAAAGCATTGATCTTCTCACAAAGCAGAAGAGTCTTCTGCTAACAGCAGCTCCCGAGTATCATGGAGAGCAGCCAGATCCTGATGGTGGGCTTACTACATAGCCAGTGCAGTACTGTTGTCTTAATACACTTTCTCAAGAAGAACTTAAATTATACTTTTATGAACTAAAGGTGCTGATAAAATATCAAAGTATTTCTAATGTAATTGAACTGATGATAGTGCTAATTTGGATGAGTATAAATGGTATAAATGTAATTGGTGTCATCAGGAAAAAGAAAGTACATTAGAGAGGAAATCTTTGACATGGATCAGTGAAGTTTTAGTATCTGATGAGAGTAGGTTGCGGCTTTCTCCTTTTTCCCCCTCTTTGTTTGTGGATCCCCTACTGCTTACAACACTGGGATCCATCCTTGTCTCCTTGAGATGCAGTTTCACAAACCAGTGCTGAAGGCACTTGGATTTCCTCATCCTCCCCTACCATGTCTCCCTTTTTCTTTTGGTCATTTGGAGGTGAGCTCAAAGTACTGGGTACCTACAGGTTGGTTTGGAGTGTGATATGTGTTAAACACTTCCTAAACTCTAAACTAGTAAAATGTACACCCGTCTTAGCTGATTGGTAATACGGGCTTTTATACTATATATTTCTTATGTCCTCCTTGAAAATTTGAGGTATGCTTAAAATACAAGTATGAACTGATAGACCTTCCAGTTACAAAAATCTTAATGAAATCTCAGATTTACTTTTTCCCCACAGGTGTTCTAAAGTATTGCTGGATGTACAGAATATGACAGCTCCATAATCTGATAAATGAATGTTAAAATACAAAACCAGTTCCACTGTTTAGTGGTTTCTGTCATTACCATTCAGGTTTGTCTTATGTCAAGAAGCTGGAGTGTATGGGAGGTGACTTGCATAAACTATTGGGTTACTCTTCTGTTCACCTTTTTGGTCCTTTTTTTTTTTTTTTTTTTTTCTTAGGTAGTGGTCCTCTTAATTCAAAGAAAGGAAAAAAAACCCCACCAAAACAGAAAACCTACCTTGACCCTTACTTCTAATCATCTCATGTAACCGATGGACTGCTGAAACAATAGCAGTCCAATCTGATACAACAACATCTTATTTATAGATGGAAGCAGCTGCATCCTCCTCTGTCTTTGCATGCAAGAAGCCCTATTGTTTTCAAGTCACCAGGTTAATGAGACTGTGGGAAAACAAAAGCCTGCTATAAAAGCATTATTAAAGATAATTATTTAACACAAAAAGGAAGGGAGGATGTGGCTGGTATGACTTGCTCTTAAACTTGAGTTAGGTGTGGTATAAATGTAGAAGTTATCAGCACTGTCAACTTAAGCTGTAGTATAGCCTTGAGTTTTCTTGTGGATTCTTATATCACATTTAATGTTGGGCTACATTAAAAACATTTGATTCCACAGGCCTGCAATTTCTGACGAATGAGGGCTGAACATTAAATAAGTTCAGTAGATAGAGAAAAGTCCCTGCCCCTTTATAGTCCTTTTCCACCACTGAATGCTTTCTACTTGCATGTTCCCCCAGGTGGGTTATCTGCCTGCGGTGCCCAGAAGGATGGTGTGGTTTATCAGCAGATACTGCTGTACCGTCCTCATCTGGTCACTGGGGCAGGGGCTTGCTGAGGATGCAGCAGGGGGTGGGCACTTTCTGGTGGTATAGCTTTTTTCAGCTAGGAAATGCTCCTCTGGGACCTGTGACCAGCTGGCTGGCCTCTGGAGCTGGAGCATGGAATTTGGGAACTGTAATAGGTTGTTAATCCCTCTGTTGTCATCCTCATTTTTCTCCTCTGTTGGATGCCCTAGATGGAAGGATTTCTGTCTTCATGGGAGAGCTCTCCCAGGCTTAGGGGAGCATCCTGAGCTTCTTTACGGGTCCCTGAAAGTCTGTGGATGAGCAGCCTGGACCTCTTTCCCCGTCCTGTTTTGATCAGGCATTTGGTGTCAGTTTAAGGACCACAGTCTGTGGGGAATGGAATACAGCTCAATCCAGCGTGTGCTCCCCTTGTGTAGCACCTGCTCCTAGGAGCAGTAAGGTATTCCCCATCTAGTTCATCCTGTGTGTGGGTGAAAAAAAGAAAAAAATTGCTAAATGGAAAATATTGGATGATAGGAGCATTAAGAGTGACCATTTTTTTTCAGTGCAAACTCAAGTGACAACAGGAAGGCCTTTCATGTGAAATACTCTTTTTATTAAGAATGTACCTTTAAAATTTGTGCAAGTGAAAGTCTGACTAAATAATCAAGTATGTGTTAAGATCAATTGACATACAGGAACTCCTCTGGGCATCTTCTGCAGTATACTTGTAACTTACAGTGACTGTGTCTTTTGAAAGCCATCTGATCCTGGTGTAACTGATAAGATTTACTGAATCCTTTGGGTAGGCTGAATTTATTTTTTTTTTACCAATCTGCAAGAAAAACAACAAAGACTCCAATAGTCCCTGAAATTTCTAGTATGAATTGTCTTGTTTCAGGTTCTGGGTTATTGAATTTCACTGTACCACCTTCTGTTGAGCTGGGATTTAGAAGTCTGACATGTGATGCTTGCTTGCAGGTGGTCATCAAGTCTGGGTACCTCAGAACCGTCTTTTGGTTCATCTTGCTTGAGCTGATCAGCACTTTTTTTTTTTAAGCTTAGGAAAAGTTTGTGTTCTAGATCTGACACTGGTTGTTCTTTCCCTGTAAAGTGGTTACAATAGTTTTACAGGAGAGAATCCCATATCTGAGTTGTGGAATATACTGAATAGATAATGTTTTTACAATTAGAGTTTTAGACTTTTTTTTCTAATTTCAGTTAAAACTTGGCTTTAGCTTAGTGATTTGAAACATTATGCTGTTCCAGGATAGAAGATATTTTTTGGTGGGGGTGCGGTGGGGTGGGTGGTGGGTGTTGGGTAAGGCTTTTTTTAAATTTGCATCCATTATTGAACTGTAAAGGTAATTAAAAACAAAGGCTTTATTTTACTGGTCAGCTTGTTACTTGGCTTGTGTTGTAATGTGTTTATAGTATAACACATCTAGAGAGTTTGTTTTTTAAAATGAGACATTTTTATTAAAAGAGCAAGGTAATATCTTTTTCCTCTGAAATGTATTTTTATTTTTAGAAGAAGCCATTATTAGGGAGATGTTTTGCACTGTTTAGGTCTCTTGACCCTTCTTATGTTGTTGAAAATCTAGCTTCAGTAATCTTTTTGTGTTAGACTGCTTTGTTGCATGGATTCTTTCGTAAACAGATTAATCTCTGGGTCTTGTGACTGTATTAATCTTGCTCTGCTGCTTAGGTTTGTTGAGGGATTTCTAATAATTAGGACGTCTTTGTGCTTGGTCTCAAAACAGTTACTGTTTTTCCTGGGATTCTAATGGTAAAGTAGAAAACAATGGAGACAACCAGATGTATTAGCAGTAAGAGGTTATTTGGTTACTTTTGCTTTTCATGTTGTGTAAAAAGCTTATAAATATTTAAGTAGTTTTTGCAAGATACTGACCTGAAGCAGAACCTTCTAAAACCATATTAACTGTGGGGTTCAGTGTTGCTATGTTTATGTAGGAGATGTTTTTTTTTTTTTTAAAAAAAGCAGACTTCTTTTAAAACGTGCAGGAACGTTATTGCATCTTCTGATACTTCACTATGGGTGCTTGTAAACTGTGAACTACTGTGAGGCTAAATCAAAGATTTTAGTAATGTCAAATGTATTTCTACAGTAATGGGATTCTTCTTGAATGGCATCTAGGACTTTGAACAATCACATGGTGTCACTTCTTGCTGAAAAATTTTTACTTATCTAAAGAGCTTGTTTGTTTTGCTTCCTCATGCCTTTCATTAATACAACATTCTGGAGAAAAAATGTTGACACCAGAGCCAGGTACTGAGAGGCTGTGGAATATTTGTGAAGAAATCTTGTGCATATTTTGTTGCAAGTCTATTTCAGTATATTGCTTCCAATTATTTAATTTTCAACATTTTACTGTTGCTTCAGATGATTTTAGGGTGCTTTTTAGTATCAAGTGAATAGCGAATGCAAGAATCCTTTGTTTTGCATGATGCTGCTTGGTCAGGAATTGTGTGTTCTTTGGGTCTACCCATAACCAAACCTTTCCATATGTGATTTTGGTGAGTGCATGCTTTACTAAAAACAACATACAAAGCACCCTCCAGGGGTTAACCTGGACACATGTGAGCTATCTCAGTGTTGTGAGTGCATTTTGAGACTTTCCTCTGCTGGTTTGAGGTCAGAAATAAAACTTATTCTTGGTAATAGTTGTATTAACCACTCAAACAGCAGGCTGTTCAAGTGAATGAAATGCTGTTAACCAGAAGGACAAGAAGAGCATTTTTTGAAATTAGTTTAAGAGAATGAGATTACAGCCAGAAAATTGTCTTGTCAGACAGCCAGATATTGACTTCTTGGTCTTCCATTGCCAAATGCTCAAGCTCCCCCAGCTCACTCCCCTGAGCTCTCCACCAGCTCACGGTGAGAGCTTGGGCTAGTCCTTTCCTAGCTTGCTGGACAAAATGTT
The DNA here is from genome assembly GCF_047716275.1 of Strix uralensis. NCBI lineage: Eukaryota > Metazoa > Chordata > Aves > Strigiformes > Strigidae > Strix > Strix uralensis. The sequence goes on along the minus strand of NC_133975.1, from coordinate 46,939,717 downwards.
ACCCATCAGAGATCTAAGCACTGCTTTCTTTACAAGATCTGAGAATTTGGGTAAGCTGTGTTAACTAGCAAAGCTCTGTTTTTCTTGAGGTCACCTTTTACTTGTAACTGTTATAAAAGTATATTTATAACTTGAAAGTGAGTAGGGTGCTCTGATTTACTAACATAGAACTCACTTTTAGTAACTAAAGTAAGGGAAACTCAGTATTAAATACTGGGTTTAATTTAGAAAGCCTGGGGAAGCTGAACTTTTGTTTCAGGTCACTTGTGTTGGTATGAAGTACTAGACAGGTTTTTTAATTTTTAAAAAGAAGTTATTCAGTGAGCATAAGAATGTGTGTAAATATTTGTGTTTTCAGGTGTTTGATGTTCCCAACTTGTGCCTTATGTGTGCTTCCCAGCCCTTTAGCTCGTTGCTTCCAGTTTCTTTGCATTTCTTGATTTCTTCCCTTCCTGTTGTAACTTTTCTATGCTGTCAAATAGGTTTAAAACTAGCTAGCAGGTTAATACATGATGAAAAGTGAGACATATACAGGTTGTGTACAAAAGCCTTCTTTCTTCAACCAAAAGAATAAATGTATTGAAATAAAAGATGGGATCCTTGATTCACTTGTTTGATATGTATGTTTGAAAAACTAGTCCTTTGTGTCAACCTTAGCTGTTACTATCTCTTTTCTCTGAAGTATCTTTCAACTTTTTTTAGATCAGGTTTGCAAGTTTAGTTCCTGTAAAGCTGTTAGCATAGTACTGAGGTTTTTTCTGCCGGGATACAAAATTAAGCTTAAAAACAAGTTTTCTTTGCTGATAAACCTTTATAATTCCACTCAAATTACTTTTGTGAAATTTTAATATTTTTTTTAAGACTTCCTAGGTTTAATTGAATGAAAAAGAGAATTATAAGTAACTTTCGAAAAGTTTCTGTGAAATCAGGCCTGCTGCAAGTCAATTAGTTTATTACTGGGACTTGTGCCTTCTTCTTTGAGTATGTCTCTGGGTCAGTGTTGAATGTAGTATTTGTTACCCCTCCCCATCCCTTGGGAATTCTAAATCACTTGAAGCAAATATAAGACCAGTTGGCCTCACATAAACTCCCATAGTTACCAAGTGAGACCATACTGATGCCACAAGGTGCTCAGCTATTGCCAAAGCCTAAAAAGGAGAAATGCCTAAGGATCTATTATACAACATTGCTGCTCAAAAAAGCCTTTATTCCACTGTTTAACATATATAAATGATGTAATTAATTCCCAAAACACTTAATATTTTTGAAGTAACTCCAGAAAGCTCTATTACATAGCACAGTACAAAGTTAACCTGTAGACTTTGTTACAGTAGCCTGAGTGTAGTGTTGTCCTGTCATCTCCCTGCACCCTCGCTGTTGTGACCATTCCCCCAAATGCCAAAGCAGCTCCCTTCCCAACCCCTGCCATCACTGTGATGTAGTTAAGGGTACGTTGTTGACCCTAAATTACCCAGGGCTATCAGCTGGTTTTCTGAAGGGCAAATAGTCTTTGCATATGCTTCAGTGACAACTGTGCTGTGTGTGCCTGTAACCTTAACCTAGTAAATAGCTAACTTCTAATAGCTAGCCTCTTACTTCTTACTCAGCTTGTACCTTCTGTAAGTTCACAGTGCAAGTTAATAATTTCAGAGAGTATGCGTTCTTGCATTCAATCTTGAGTTTAGACTTTTCACATGCTGTTGGAAAGGAAATCAAGATATCCTTGGAAGGAAACAGCTCTGTAATTTCAGGTTATGTGGGTAGTAATCCATGACTTATTGATATACTAAAATGAAAATGTAGTATTTCAGTGCTCACAAAAAAAAAAACCCAACAAAAACATACACACAACCAAAAAAACAAACACACACACCCCCCCCCCCCCCCAACCCCAACCCAAAACCCACAGACCAAGACATCTGCTGTTCTTGGCTTTTACACTCATTCATAAATTTTCCAAAAGAAAAGAAAAAAAAGGCACAAAGGAGTGCAAGTCAATGGCAAAAAAGTGCAGAACTGACCCCTGAGTGAGACAACTGTACAGAGCCAACTAAATCATGACTGTAACATTGGAGAATCTCCTCTGGCAATACTTGCTGTGGAAACTTGAGGAGCAACTGTTTCTGTCACTGTGGTCTTTCATGTGTACAGTACCCATCCGAGCAGAGCTGGCAGAAGAGAGCACATAGTGCATGTGCTGCATCCATACATGGCTTACAAGTGAAAGCAATCTCTGGGAGGTTGCAAAAAAGCCTTCCCAATCCTCCTGGGCAGAATTTCAATTCAGCAGGGCACTAGAGAGTGCAGGCTCCCCCAAACTGTGTCCTTTTTCAAGGCAAGTTTTTGGCCACTCTACATACTAAATGGAAGTGAGCAACTGGGGTTTGGCTGAAGTGGAATCAAGGTGTTATGTGAACTGCAGATAGCTGAGATGTGTTGTTTCTGACAGTGATCCACAGTCAAATCTTGCTTTATTTCTAGTCTGTTCAGTTGTGGGAGAATAAATATCAAGGACAGGCAGTGCAGTCTTGGTGTTCTGCACTCAAAGTAAGGAAAGGAAGGAAGCTGGTGGGGTCCCCTATTTGAGAACAGCCATAAAATATATACAGAATTTTCAAGAAAATAATTGCACTGCTGATTGTTTTCATAGACACATCCAGCTGATGTGCTAGGTCTAGAGCTCCTGACTGTTTCCTGTACCTTCACAAGTGCCAAAAACTTTTTTTTAACTAAAGTACAGCTGGAACCGATGTAGAACTTTTACCAGATTTTGCAGGATTTGGCTGACCATAAAACGTGTGGGGCCTTGGAGTCGCTGCTGCATTCATTCAGTCTTTTTCTAGTATTTGAGACTGCCAAGAGAGGTGACAAGTTCTTTCCTCCTCTGGCAGTTTTTTAGGGCTGTTTGCCCTGCAGCAGGTGCTTTGAGGTGTCTCATTCATTTTTATGCTGGCCATCAAACGTGTCTGTTGTGGCTAAATGCTAGTATTAGTGAAAAAACAGAAGGGAATGTAGTAGAAATAAACTAATTTCTTTGAATTAAGGATGAGGAAAAAGAAAATTGTAGACATATTTGCCGGTTTGTCTACAGCAATTGCTTGGTTCATGAATGAGCAAAAAACCTCAGATCTTTATGAAAAAGTGGAACTGGTGAAATGGGTTAAAAATGCTGGTGACAGCAGGAAGGCAGAGCAACAAATGTGACAAGTTAGGAACTTTGGCAGAAGTGCCTCTATGTAGAAACAATGACTTTATAACCTGAAACCACTGTAGTTGTGTCACCCATTGCAGATGGAAAGTTTATAGTCTGACTACTGTTTCTTGAACTAGACAGCTTGCCTGAGGCTACTAACCATTTGCAGATTAAATAGATAAAATCCAGCAGATAAGACACCTTTTGATATGTTGGACACTAGAAAGAACAATCATGATCTATGCTAAATGTAACTGAGGATGTTTTAAAAGGAGGAAGTCTCAACCTGTACAAGCTTCCCTGTTGGTTGTTATCTGGATTACATGTGCTTTGATGATCTTTCAAAGAGAGGTCAGGTCCTGTCAGATGCTTTAGCTGAGGCACAGCAGTGTGTGGAGGCAGCAGGCACGCTCTGAGGAAAGCTGGTGACGATGCAGGGATGGCGTGAGTAACTCCTGAGCTATGTTTCTAGACCTGGGGGCAGTGAGCAGGATGCAGAGACACCTTGGGTTTTCACAGAGCTAGTTTCGATCCAGCTCTGTTGCTCCTGAGTAGATTCACTGTGGATCTACTGTCTGCACCTCACTCGCCAGGGTTTCTGTGGCTTATTTCACCAGCAGAGAAGTGCTGTCTAAATGTATGGAGACTCTTGTGGGTATTGCCAGGCTCCTGACTTAATAAGCCCTTCCCAGTGGGGTTGGAGAGTAAAGATCCGAAACAGTAATTAGCTCTCCTGGTACCAGCAGAAGGCCAGTGGAGGCCAAAGCTAATAACAAGGCTGCCTGGATCTTGGTTCTTCGTGCCGAACACCACAGGTGTGGTGTCCTTGTGCCTCGCCCTCCCAGTCCTCTGCAGCCTGAGAGCTGATTTACCTCAGTCACCGTGCCCAGCCTTTGTAGGAGTCTTCTGCTTTTAGTCACACTGTCACTAATCATCCCTCTTCCTCTGTGCCCGAAGCTCAGGAGCGTTGGTGAGCATGGTGCAGCCACACATCCCATCAGGTGCTCCTGGAATAAGCCTTCTGGCTACCACCTGGCTCCTGGAGGAGATGGCAGTACTTTTGCACGGGTATCCTATTCTTGTCATCCAGCATCATCCTAGGCCACTGTATCTTCAGGAAATGTTCACTGCTGTTTGAAATCACGTTTTTCACTCCTATATTCTTGTGCCAGACTCAGAAAGAGGAGTGGAAAGGTGTTTGTCTCATGTTTTAGGACATTCTAGGGCTGTTCAAGCAGGTAATTAATGTTGGTCATATTTCTCAGTACACTTAGGAATGCTTAGATACTGCCATGGTGCTCTTTAGAGTTGGGTTTCTAATAACATTGCAAGGGCTTTTGTGGGGCACCAGTGGGCGAGATCACACCTATTGTCCATCAGAGTGCTTTGGGGAAGGGTGTGACATTCACTGCCATGCTTTAGCTGAGCTCTGTTTGGAGTTGCTTTGAGTGTTAAAAGTGTGTTTTCAGACTCAGCGGTAAATTACTAACTCAGCAGATAACCAGTAATCTCTAACGAGGAATGTGCATACTTTTGATGTCCAATTTTAAAGTTCAAACACATGGTTTTAAGCTGCTGTGAAGGTATGCATTCAGTGTTTAAGAACAAATGTTGCTTGTTCATCAGTTGATAAGCAGTATCTTGTTAAGATTTGGTAAATTGATGGCTGTCATATGCTTGGTCTAAATTAGTTTGCGAAACAACTGGTAAGCTTCTCCATTTCAAGACTTAGTATAAAAGTTTGTAAATAATGATGCTTAAGATATAGGCAAAAATACTCTGTTATGAAACCAAGGGTATGTATTTTATTGTATGCAAGGAATTCAGAGTTGTATCTCTAACTTTTTGCTTAGTTAACTTGCACTAAGCAAATCATATGACATATGGTACCACTCTGGAAAGGCTATGGAGGCTGAAAAACCTGTTTCCCTTTAATATGGGTTGGATTAAGATTCTGAGAGATTGCCTGCTGCTGTCCTGTGGACAGGGTTTTTTGTCTGTCTGTTTGGTTTCTCCATTCCACAACACTTGTTGGTCCTTTGACAGCTGTACCACCCGTCGACTTGTAAATGTCTGTCTTTGTTGGGACCGGTGGGGGGGAGAAACTATTATAACAAATGGAGGCACATTCTTGAACTTCAGTAAATAAATAAAAAAATCAGTTGTGACGTGACAGCCAGATATCTCATTAGCAGTTAATAGAAATTAGACTCTTAATTCAGTAGCAGTTTGTAGACCAGCTGTAAGCAGTCACTGCTATGGGGTTGACTTGTGTTTTTAACTACGCAGCCTCTGGTCACAAAGAAATAGCTGGCAGTATCTCTACCTCTTTACAGTTGTGGATAAAGTTATTGAACAAAAACCACAGAGGCAGCCAAGTTAGGGAATGGAGTAAGCAGTAGATGAGATTTATTCACAACTTCTGGCCTTTTCAGGATCTTGTGCATGTGAGTGAAAATCATGTCTGTATGACCATCTCTGTAACCTGAAGTACAAATGCAGTGTTTTAAAGCATTGAGTAGGAGATTTGACAAACAATATAGGTGTTAGGGCTTGGTGTTGAGTTTTCTGATGCATGGAAGTGGCTTTAGCTCTGATGTATCCCATCAGCAGGTGTGATGGCATGAAAGGGATTTCAAAGTGCTGAGGAAGAGCTATCTAGAGCTGCTGATGGGGGATGTTAGAGAGAAAGGTGTTTCCAGATTACCCCCCTCCCAGCATTATGGTTTAACAGTACAGCCAAACCACTTTGAATGGCTTGTTCCCTCCAGAAGGGATTTTTTTAGGGGCTGGCAGAGCATTCCAGTGAAGCTTCACCGTGTGACTTCTCTTACATTCTTTAAGCTTCTGAGGTGTTCCTGATGGTGTTCCCTTGTGGGTGCAATGCTGGGTATGACTGAATCAAGAGAGTCGAGTCCTTCCCTGTAAGGGCAGTGATCTGTTACATTGGCTGAAGCTGCTCTGTGTCACTTGATCTTAATAGGCAGAGGCAGAGCAGATGGGCTGAACCCTGTTCATCTGCCTGTTTTGCTGCCAAGCCGGGGTGGTCCTGCGTGCCCTTTTGTGCCGGGACAGCCTCACGTGGGCTGGCTATGGGTACGTGTGTGACCGCTGCTTGTTGGACTTGGACTGTTAAAGGGTCAGAGCATTAGCCTGAGTCAGAGGAGGCAGCTTTGGCAAGTGGGGTTGGCTCGCTGAGGCGTCGGATGCTCTCCCAGTGCCCGAAAGTCCAACTTATTTGGCAATGGAAGGCCGTTAGTTCGTTTTTTCCGTCTTGTTTTATGGTACTCAGAGCTGCATGTAGTTTGCAGGGTGGTGACCTGAGAGGGGCCATGCTTTGTCACCACCATAACCTTGTGGATGATTGACCTGTATGGATGTTTACCCATTTGACATGAAAATCTCTTAGGTGGTTGGTGTTTTGCTTCGAAGAGTGCAGAGTGCAAAAATTGCTCTGGTCAGATCAAAGCAGTGTCCCTGTTAAGCCCATGTGAGATATGGAAATTGATTCATCCCCGAGTGATATTTAACACACACACCGCCCCCCGCCCCCCCCCCCCCCCCCCCCAAAAAAAAAACCCAAAAAAACCCACCAACTTGGGTCCCTTTCAGAATCCTATCATTGCTGATAGGAAGGAAAAAACCCCAAACAACCAAAAGATAAACATTTGGAGTTGTTAAATGCAGCCTCTGTTTCAGGAAATACCTGAGCTAACAAATAAATTCAGGCTTGGAGATTATTCTGTGGAAAGTACTTCAGCATTTTTCAAATGTTTGCCTCCTTTGCACAGAGGAATATTTCCAGCTCTGGGAGAATGTGATCACCAGCAGCTTTTGAGGTGAATTTTTGGGTGAGGATTGATTTGACATGCAAATATGTACTTCAGTATGATCATTTGCCTGATAGTCTGGGGCTAATTTTCATGTGACCTACTGTTGATGCTTCAAGTAAGATTAATATCTGTTGGAAGAAATGCTCTGAAATATGCTGCTGTAAATTCAGCTGCTCCAAAAAAAATAAATGAACGTGATTCTTTTAAAACATGAAATCATATGGCAAAGCTTTTGTTTAAATGTAAGCTGAACTAAGAGGAGTTGTATGTTTGAATGTTGGGAAAATTGTATCTGTCTAAATGAATCTTAATGCTTTCTTTAAACACATCAATATAAAGGTGTGTATCAGGGTATTATAAACCTTTGAAACTAGTTGTGGTATAATCTTTTCTCCCCCTTCTATTGTATATGATTTTTTTTGATTAATAAATATAAAGAAACTGAGCAACACGTTTTTTTCTTAAATAAAGACAAAACTATCCAAAGCAAAGAGGAATGGTGCAGTTTTACTTCAGCAAATACCCGCTGTTGTCTCGGTGGTTGGAAAGGCGAACTTTATTTTTGTTTTGTTTGTTTTTGTGTTTTTGCTTTGGTTGGTTGCAAGCCAGCAACATAAAATGGTTGTAGGCCAGCCACAGAAAATAACTTACTGTATTTTCTGTTGATTATAGTACTACTGAGATATTTCTGTTGCAAGTTCTGGCAGAGCGCACCAGCGCTTGCTGGTTCCTTTTGTTTCTGGATGTGAGTTGTCATGGTAATAAGTCAGAGAGCTGCAGCTTGAAGCTCCTCGCTAGCCCAACCCTGGGTTGGTGGTTGCCATTTGCAACAAGTAAACTCTGGAGGGGGTGGTCGTCGTCTCCCCTGGCATCATGGGCTTCTAGAAAATCCCAGTTTAAAAAGTGGAGGTGGCTCTGATGCATGGGGTGATTCTGGAAATGAGCGTGTTGCTGGCTGGGTTGCAATTCAGTTGTGCTTGGGAACTGATTTTTCTCAACCAGAAGGTGAGGTTTGTGCTTCTGTGTTGGTTTTGGTTTTGTTTTGTTTGTTGGTTTTTTTTTTTTTGCTTGGCAAGAGAAAAATCTAAGAAGCAGAGGGTAGAGTGTCATGACATTCAGCACTTGCCACAGTGCTGAAACCCCCAGGGCTTCTCGGTCCCAGTGGCACAAGGAGGTCTATTCCATGATATTGTTTTAACAGCAAGGTAATGCCATATGTCCAAGAAGTTATCTGAAATGTGAGCAGTTGGGACCGTTAGAGCTTTAGATGCAGACAGATGATCACAAATGACTGTGCAGCGGTGGCTTACCAGGTTACCCCTTCGTCAGCTGAACAACATTGCCGCCTTAGCCTGTTGTTAAATTTACAAAGCTTGTTTGCCATGGAAAGGTTAAAATGTTCATATGAGCAGTTATCACAGATCAGTTGGCAAGACAGCTCTTTAATAAGACTGTGCCTTATTTGCTCGTGATTTGAAATACCTGCCCCATTTAACAAATCTGGTATTCTATGAAGACAAAGTGTATGTTGTATTTTTTTAATGATCATAACCTTCTTAAAGATGCATTTGAAGAAGGAATATTGTATAGCTGTGGTCACCACCTGGCTATGATGTCAAAGTACCGTGACCTAGACTTTACAGAAATTTAAGGTTTTTCAGAAAAAAAGTTTTTCCTCTTGCCCATTACAAGGAAAGTTGTATGAAGATTTCATCTAGACCAAGTCTGGAGTGATGTGCTTCCTTCACAGCAATTTGTTTGGCTTAGTTATGACTAGATTGTCTGTATTACAGTCCTTGTGCTTAAACTGGTATCATGGATATTAGCCGTGGCTGCTTTGAAACCTGTAGACTAATTAAGCACTCTAAAAAACCCCATCACCAGCAAAAGTCCCTGAGAATTGTCGTGTCTTAATCTTGCTCTGACAGTTCTTGGGGAATCCTTTAAGCATAGCTAACTGCTAACGCTGTTTTTAGTAGGCAACCCTACCTGATATACTGTGGTCTCCTTTTCCTGGCCACCATATTTGCTCTTCCTGATGTTGTTCTCTAAGCTGGGGTCCTTTAAAATGCTTCTAACATTACATCTAGGTGCTAATTAGGAGTTACCTTTTGGCTGTTTACTCCAGGACTCTTGTGTATTGCTTAATTTTTCCCTGTTTGGTTCTTTGTTCCTGATTTTTTTTTTTTTAAAAAGACCCAAATTTTATTTAAAAGCTGCCAATCATTATAGTCCTCTGTATTTGGATAAACTCATACAAAACTCATCTCTGCTACAATTAGTTGTTTAAAATAAATCCCACTGTATTTAGTAGCTGATATATTTGTTAACGCAAGATCAATATTCATTTAGTAGAATATTGAGTCTTATTCCATATTGCTAATAGAAAATGTGGGACAAATAACAGACTGTCTCAAAACAATTTGAGACTCTCCTTAGCATTACCAAAAAAAAAAAAAAAAAAGAAAGAAAAAAGAAAAGAAGAAAAGCCCCTAAAAACTGACATAACTCTGCAAGAAAAGATGTGAATGTTTATGCGATGAATGTGAAAATGGATAGAACAGACTTAATACAAGCTTCCAACTGTTGGCTATAAATATTGGAAAGGCGCGAAAAGGCAATTATATATATTCTTAATGGTGAAAAACTTAATTGCGTTTGATAATTATGGTCTGTGCAGTCAGTAGGAGAGGTCTTTTGTAGTGAAACCATTTTGTTTGCATTTGGACATGCAACCAACGTTTGGGTTTTTGACTACAGAACTTAGGCTTTTGTGTTAAGCATTTAATTGTCTGACTTCTGAGAGTCTGGAAAGCAGAAAAGAAATGCATGGTGCTACCCTGTAATTTCCTATGCTCATTAGTTTGTTCACTGACTTCTACGAGATGGCAGGCTTTAATTTCCCGTCTACCCGTTCCACGTTTATCCCCATCTTATGGGATGATTATAATCATGAATGTCGTAAAGCTTTTAGCAGAATAAAGTAAAGAAATTATGACCAGCAGGATATGTTGAATCAATTGTACTAATCTTGAGCCGGTGTTAAAAGTCTGTTAGCGTGGGTGGGTCATTGAACCTTCCAACTCATTTTTATACATTTGAGCAGGTTCTGCTGGCAAGATGGAAAACCAAAACCTGTTTATGTTGTTATATGTAAATCTGTGAGGTATTACATGGAAGTAGAGGTTTTTAACCCACTTCCCATTGGAAAAAAAAAATCTAAAGTGCAAAAATAGACATGTAATGAACTTCTCTTTTGAGGGAAGCTCATTTAAAAGGAAAATAATTCACAAAACAAACAACATGTATTTAAAAGACAGGAAGGCTGATTTAAGTATCCGCTTGAAACATCTTGTTTCTCTGTGACTGTGATACTATGGTATTTCTCTAGCCTCTGACTTTGAGGCAGTAATGCAGCTGAAGGCTTTGGATAAACATATTTTTGTTCTCTACTGGGACAACTCCCAGTTAAGACAAACCAGGAAAATGGGATTTCTCCTTTTTCTTTATGAGGTTTTGGAGTTGTTCCTGATTAGCTTCATGTGCAGGTACTTCAGTTCTGGATTAAAATTGCCTGTTCCTCCTGTTTCTAATTCAGTTTAAAAATTCTACCTGTAACCCAGAGCAAATGTCCGCACCTTCCTCACAGTGGAGCTAAAAATAACGATTTTTTGTGTGTCAGCAAGTCTTGCCAAGATCAATAAACTTGCCATATTCCTTTCCTACTGTCGAGGTGAAGACTTGTGTGTTGGCTTGATGGTCTGTAAACTGCCCTTTTGGTAAAGGCTGATTCCCAAGGTTGGTCATGCCTGGTTGCTGTGGAGTAATGTTTTGTCATGAATTTCCTGAAATATAATGCATGTTTGTCGAGACAAATTCATACAGGTTTAACACTGTAAAATTTTTCAGAACTTTAGTGGCTACTAACACATTTGGCTGAAGTACAGATAGCTAATTGGCATCTGATGGCTCTAGCAGACCTTGAAATTCAGGAGTTGCCTTTAAATCCCAGTCACCTGTTTGGAGTATGAGTGAGAAGGTATTTGGTTTTAGAAACTCCTCAGTTGCAAATTGTCTCATCATTGTCTTGGGGAGCTGCAGTTTTGAGGGAAGCCAAGCTATTGCCTGGAATAGGCAGTTTATGAAAAGGTTCACTAGGCTGGTGGGTGGCAAACTGAGGACAGCAAAGATACTCTAGTACGGTCAATTGTCTTCTTACCCATGTACCTGTCTTTGCTCCCTCCCTGTCTCCAACACTCTTGTTCTTGCTTCCCACCCCTCCAGTTTTCACATTTTTCCTTTGCCAAACAAAAGGAAAAACTTGTAATGGCAATGTGGTGTGATGGATGACGCTTATCAGAGCAACTCTGCTGAGCTGAGGCCCCTTGAATCTGTGTCATGAATGTTGAGTTTCCAGGCTTGCAACTTGTCTGGGAGCTGATGGTGCTGCTCCTGGGGAAAGGGAGGGCTGTGCTGGGCTGGATCAGGTAGCTGGATGGGTCTGTCTTACTCTTGGCAGGAAAACAGGAGTCCCACAGGATAGATATGCAAATAGGTCTGTGCTAAATGTGGTTGATGAACACCATAGGAACTTCTTCAACCCTGCTGTGAGATCATTTAAAAGGGTAGTGTCACCTGATTCTGCAGGTTTTCTGTTTGAAGAATTGGACTTCAGTATTAAAAATATCGTTTGGCTGAAGGAAATGCTAATTGATTGTTATGCAAAACTGATAGACCAAGCTTTGCACCCTAGACTGTGCTTAGAAACTGAATGTATTAAGAATTGGCAGTTTCATTTGATGTTCAGAAATAAACTTTTATTAATTTTTGAGAGTTTACAATTTTTTATATGTTTTAACATAGGCTGATATAAAGGAAATAGTTGTTTCAGGTAAATTTACAAAAGTAAATTACATAATCTGTATTCATCCTTAAAATATAACCCATGGGATTCATTCACAAAAGTACCAATTTGGGCTATTTGACATAAGTAATTTCACTCAAGTATTTCATTTGCATCTGTGTAGCAGCCAATTCAGCACCAAGTCAATAATTTTTTTTCCTATAACTTCGGCTTTAGTTTTTTTAAACCACAGATCTCTATATACACTAGTAAGAATGGCTTGCAGAAAAATGCTTTGGTAGCTCTACAGGGAAGTTAAAAAGAATTTATCTTGAATTGTAGTGTAATAGGTTGGATTCTGGCAGGCTTCCTGTGTGGCAGCCCCTTCTACCTGAATATGAAGGTCCTGATGTAAGAAATAAATGTAAAAAATTTGTAGTAGGTGACAAATACTTCATTTTAATCTCTTCAACAAATTAGTCTTGGTATAGCTCACTGATAAGTGCATACATACCTGGGCATGCTCCTGCACAGCAGCTGTGAGTGTGTTTAGGTTTTTTCCCACTGCTAGGAAGCTGGAGGTGAAGATGAATACTTCATCTTCATGTGTGCGTGGCAGGTGTTTTGGTATCAGCAATACTGGAGTTTTTTGTCATGGTGTAAGCATGTTTTTGTGGTTTTGCTCCTGTCTCTTGGCATCTTAATATTTCCAAGATGTGGGCTTACCCTTAGGGTAAGGTCTTGTCTTCGAAGATAGGTTTGGCTGGGATAACTGACATAGCTTCCTCCCCGCTTGCCCAGCCCTTCCTTCAGAGGTAGCTGTCTCTGAAGGCAGTAACTTTTATTGTCTCCTGAGCTGCTGCTGGTGAGAGCCTGGCATGTTAGTGTGAACCAGATGTGAACAAACCTACTCAGGAGCAGACACGTCTGTTCTGTGGACATGGAAATTTCTGTTTAAGCCATACGGGATTGATGTTGCTGTAGTCCAGTCTGTTTCTTTTGGCGATGCTGGCACTGCTTTGGCCTCAGTGAGCCAGTACAGGCAGCCAGGTGTTAAATCAATGCTAGTGGAAAAAAAGAAGATATAAATGCTTGGTATAGCTACCTGAGTGGCTGAGAGTCAAATGGTTTTAGATGCTGGATGCAAGAAGAAAAGGGAAAAAGACAGGATCCTGCAGCAGCTACAAGTAAAGAGAGGCAGGACTTCAGCAACCTGGGTTTGGATTGTGGCTTCATTGCTCACTAGGAAGAAAAACTTGGCATTGCTGCTTCTGTTAGTATATCATGATTTGGGGGAAAGGGCATTAAAATACTTGAAGAGAAAAGGGAGGTTCCACTTTGAGCTAAAATAACTGTTTAGTCAGCCCTATAGAAATGACAAACACCTCCCTTCCTGCCAACGGTTTCATGATCTGTTTAAACCCATCAAAAACTTTTGAGGTCCTACCTTCTCCCTGCTGAATGAGCTGTTGCCTCTGTGACCCCAACACTGGACCTCGTGGGTTTCATACTGCCAACAGAGAGGCTTGAAGTTTGGTTCTGGCAAGCGGGTGCTCACCCTGGGGCCAGGGAGGAGGTAGGGGTGCAGCAGGGAGGGACCAGATGTGATCTCCCGTTTTCCCAACAGTGAAACCTGGGTTTGGGGTGGGGTCTGGAGCTGCCAGGTGTGGTGGAAAGCAGGTTTCCCCCGCCCACCCTGCCCAGGCCTGGTGCTACTGGTGGTTGGCTGAACGTGAGCTAAAGATGAGTTATTTTAACAAAGATCAGCCTTTCAAAACATGTAGGCTCAGCAGGCAGATCTTTTTGAGCCTAAGGTGAATATTCGGTGCTTTGAAAAGGTCCTTTTTTTTTTTTTTTACATCCTCCAAGACAGTGAATTGAGGAATTAGCTTGTATTTTATTTTTACCCTTTGATTTTAAATAAACCAAACTATTATAAGATGAAAGCTTCTTTCTGCTTGCTTGCCATTTAACAGAAATGAGTGAATTTCTTACTGAAAGCAATGAATTTCTCAGCGCAGTATTTTGCTTTTTTACCATGGCAAGGATGAGCAGTTGGGCCTGTAGTTTCACACGTTAATGCAAACCAGGACTGAAACCACTGTAAGTCTGCAATTTTTAGATATGTTTAACTTTTTCAGTCCAAAGTAGCAAACTTTCATGTGTCTGTCACTTTACTAAAGTAAAAATTTCTTCATTAAGCTAGTATGAATTTGGGGCCAACATTCTGGTTTGCGTTTGTCTGGTTTGTGTAACTGGCATTGCCAAATACGTTTGAAGCACAAATGAAATGGATAGAAATGTCTGAGCATAAGCGTATGCAGATTTTTATTAGAATGGAGAGTGGAGGTGAGGTTGCAGACCGATGTGTTCCTACAGATCTAATTGAAGTTGAGCTGTGTTAAAACTTGAGTCTGTTTTGTTTCAAAGTACAGGCAGAACTTAAAACTGAGCCAGCTGACACCACAGAAACAAACAAATTAAGAAATAACACTGAATTAAACAAATTTTGAGCTGCTCCACACATAGCAACCCAAGCATATGACTTTGGCTGCAGTACAAATTTAAGCATACATTTCAGTTTTCTAGCCTTCATTTAAATAAAAACATCATTTAAAAACTGCTAATTTGTGCTTTGCATTTAACTTTTGGTTTTGGAGTTTCCATTAAGATGTTTCTTAAAGCTGTTGCCACAACCTTTGTGGAGAACTTGATTCCTGTAGGAAGATCAGCTGAGCCTTTTCATTGCTTGTGCTATTTTTTTTTTTCAATTCTGCTGGCTGGATAAAACTAGAAAGCAAAAGTCGGTGGTTCCTCTGTGCTTTTGTATAAATAGTCCTTCCTGTAGCAGGTATTTAACCAGTTGTAGTGATGATGATTAACTTTGCTCCTCTTGACTTTTATAAACTGTTATAAAGTTCTATTTTAAAAAATAAAGGGAGAAACTGTGTAAAGAATGACTTTCTCTGAAGTTTCGATGGCTCAGTCTGCCACCTTGTGGTAACTTGAGTTACAGGTGTTGTAAAAGCAACGAAAAAAAGCCTCAGACTGCTCCTGTCACCTGCGTTTTATGTATTCTGTGGATTAGTTGGAGGCAGCTTTCATGGACACTGTGAACTAGCAGAAGTGTTTGTGTAAGTCACACTGGGGTTGAATTTAGCTGCTGCTTTAAGGTTTTGCTCAACTAGCCAGCATAAATTACATAGGCAGGCTGTGCCCTCCTCAAAGACAAAGTTCTTTTCCTGAGAATTTTAAAATTCTAGCTTTTTGGCAAGTATCTAGAATATCAAAATTAAAAACTTTCATAGCTTACATGCCTAAGTTTATGTGCATGTGTTATTTTTGTGAAATGGCTTTTATTAAACCAGCATTTCAAGTATTCGGAATCTGTTTAGGATTTTACAACACTTGGCACAAATATTTCTGAAGGAGTCTTGCATTCCTTTAATTCACTTCTAATTAAGAAGTTGAAACAGCTGTTTATGTTTGACAATGAGTATGTTTGCTAAGTAAGAAAAGCATAGTTTTTCCTGAGATAAATGGAAAATGGAGGTAACCTAATGACAATAACTTGAAATTCTGATTTTATTTCTTTCAAATTGCTTTCCTACTCTTTAATGCTGCAGACTGACTGGAAGTGTGCAGTGTCTACTGACACTATATATAAATATATTCAGCTCTTTTGACTCTACTGTAGTTTTCTGTACCTTGCACTGTTATGGAGAATTTAATTGAAAGGAATGATGCTGGTTGTTACTTAAATTTCAATGCCAAACTTTTGATGCTAGAGGGAGCTGTTTCCTACTAGACGCCCTCAGGAAAGGTACCACTTAACGGGCTGCAGCACTTCCTCGGAAACAATTGTTGGATTTAATGCCAGTGCACATCAGCTGCAATGTTATAACGACTGTTTGCTTTGATAGGACCCCACTGCCACTGGTCTGTTTTCTTGCTGTTTTTTTTTGAAAATCAAAAAGCCCCTGCCTTAGTTCTATCTGTGATGAGATGTATTCAACTGTAGCTTCCCTGTGTTGCTGCAGCAAGCAACCATGGTGGAAGCACAAGTAAAGATTTATTTAGGGTTTTTTTTCCTTACCCCTCCCCTTTTTTAGATCTCTTCAGATCTCTTTATTTAGATGTTTTTAGGTGTCTTTTTTGCCTTTTTCAGGCAAGGACCTTCACCATCTGCAGTTCCTGGTGTGGGGACCTGTGTGATGTTGTATTTGCAGATATTTGACAAGCATGCTTATATTTCGAAGAGGGATTATTTTTTAAAAAACATTCACTAAACTTATCTGTTGCTTATGAAACTGGTCAGAATGACTCCCTTCAGTGATTTAATGCATCCCCCCTGCTTTGAGTCACTTCAACAGCATTCCTCTAGGAACATAACTTGTGTTCTTCACTCCTTTGTACGTCTTCAGGGTTGGTCACTATCACCCAGCAGTTTTGGAACCAAAAGTCCATGGATCCCTTTTACCACACACTTCCACTTTTAGGTCTGTGGATCCTTGTAAGCCAAGCATCCTTAATGGTTCTGTAATCATCTGTGAATCCTTTACTGCACATAAAATCTGTGCCACTCAAAGAAACCTTGGTGCAAACCCATGGCAGAAGGTTACTCGCCTTCTGTTCTGTCTCTGCTTGTTGTTAGACAGGCTTGCTGGAGATGAATTACAGTAGCACCTTCTGGCCAGCCTCTCTTCGACGTAATCCGCTGCCATGGGCATCTGATGATCCTCAGTGGTGCACTCCCAGCTTCCCGCAGCAGCCGGTGGCTTGTGCTGCAGAGTTCGGCACGCCGGGATGAGTGGCAGCAGTGCCACAGGGACTGTCGGGCTTGTGGCTTACCCCGCCGCCGGCACAGGGCTCCCAGGAGCCTCTGCTCACCCCCAGCCTCTCTGGCAAGTGAGGAGGTCACTGACTGCAGCAGACATGTCCTTTCACAGGCTTTTTTTCTTTTTTTTTTTTTTTTTTTAATAAATAAAAAGGGTAAAAAGGCAAGCGACTACTGTATATTCTCTTCAAAGCTTTTTATGTGCGTGCTCCCTCCATCCCAAACCATGCATAATTACTTTTGTCGTTGATGTATCCTCTGCTCCTCACAGGAGGACCAAAGCCTCTAGAGGTCAAGGGAACAGAAAGACCAGAGTACACGTGAAATCACAGCATTTTGGCTTGTGCATTTCTTCCACTTTTTCAAATTGAATGTTTGCTTTTTTCAGTGCGGGAAAAAGATGGTTTTTTTGATACTGAATGAAAGGCATCTATTTAGTCTGAACCATTGAGTATAACTCCTTGTATCTTTTCTGGTCTGTACTGTGGTTTAAACAAGTACAATAACATTTCTACACTTAATGTATTTAACTAGATTTTTAAAAATTTTCTTACTTAAATTCAAGTTCTTTATACGACTTCAGTCCTAACATCTTTGCCCAAGTACCACATTAACATTCTTTCATTGTGGCTGAAAACTGAAGTATTTCTGTACTTCATGGGCAATTTTGAATACACAAATATTTCCTGGTGACCAAATCTTTCATAAATTTATAGCTTTGATATACTATCTGAAATCATCTTCTTAGAGCAAGTTATGAGTGGTATTGGTGTTAGTTTATTCTCAACTTTGTCAGCCTCAGCTGGTGGCTGTGAGCCACTGCCCTGATTTTCAATGAATTATGGATAATACATTGCCTCTTAACTAGCACATTAGAAAAAAAAAAAAAAAAAGGACAATGTAACAGCATCAAATCCATGAGCCAAAGTTAAATAACCCTAGAATTTGTGGGCTGCACTGAAGTTTTTTCTTAAGTGCTGTAGTGATTTTAAGTATAACATTAGCAAAGCCTCTAGACTGACATTAGTGTTTCCATAGTTGCATCTTAGGAAGCTTTAGTCTTGGATGTTGTTTTCATATCTTTATTAATGTTGTTTTGTGAGCTGGATATTGGAGGTCCACAATGGTTAAATGAAACACTTTGCCATGTAACTAGGATTGTATTTATGATTTTTTTATTATCTCATGCCAACTTTTTTTTTTCTCGTTTAAGCTTGTGGTTTACCTTACATTTGAAGAGGATACAATTTTACAAATATTTATGTACAATGGAGTATTTTGTTAAGCTGGTTTGTACCTTTTTCCCTGAACATGAAAAGACCAAGCTTTACAAAATAAATGAAGGCTTTTGGGTACGTTAGCATTAAGAAGATGCACGTTGGTAGTTGCAAAGCAGCTCACTGGAATTCTGGACCAGGCTTGTTTCCTGGGCATAGGTACTGACCGCAAAAGCAGAAAGGTTTCTGTGTTTGTATTTTCCAATGTGAACATGCCATCATTCTTCCCCATGTCAGGTTCTGATGTATAATCAAAGGTATTCCTGCAATTTGCCTTTAATCTCTTGTGAATGCATTATTTCAAATATTCATGCTGTGCACCTATTAGGAGATGCTTTGCAAAAACAGTATTTTAGCAGCTTGTACCAAATTGAGAATTCTAATAATGTTTTCCTTATGTTTGTAGGATTTGGAGATTGTGTATTCCTATTTACACGGAATGGAAGCCTTGTCTAATCTGAGAGAGCATCAACTAAGGTATGATACTTTATCATTAAGAATACATATATGTTAATGCACTAACAAAGCAAAGGAACAGTAGGTTTGATAACTATACGCTACTCTTGTGTACCCTACCTCAAACTGAAAAGCTGGCTGTCACTGCATCCATTTCTTTCCTTCTTTATTGTCCTAAATGCTTTCTCCTTGTATGTGTGCCTATCTGTATCCCTATTTGTTCCTTCTGATTTCTGTTATGGGTGTGTTTGCTTTCTTCTCAAACTTTTGAACTAGAAGTAAATGCTGTACATACAGAGTACAAGTTCCAGTCCTGAATGAAAGTCATTATATAGTCCAAATAATTTATGTAACATAATAATAATTTATGTAACATAATAAGCAGAGCCTTTTATTCAGCTTCTGTTTCAGTTTATGCTTGCTTTTGTGTGGAAGTTTTAGACAAATTATGTACTACACATGCAAAGGATACTTAGTAAAAAACTACTAATGTCATCCACATATTTTTTTATTAAAATGCTTCATGAAGAAAATAAATTCAAGTAAAAACTTCCAGATGAACTTCCTATCTTTTGTAAAGACTTGTGTGTGTTTGATCTTCAGGTAATTGTTTCAGTTGTCTTCACATAAGCATCTTGCAGCAGAGGTTTCTAACGGTATTTGGACATTGGTGTGAGGCTGGCAGATACAGAAGGAGGCCAGCACATCTCCCGTGTGCTATATGGGGAGAGAGGGTGAATTACTGGTATTTTCAGTCCTGGGGTTTGCCGACACTTGCCACATCTGAAGATGCTGAAGCAACTTTGACTTGATTAATGCTGATTTAAGTTCTAATTTCTGGCCTCTTTTGCTTTGTCACTCTGTCAGAGTCCATATTCCCAAACCAATATTCTGTAATTTGGAGAAAATAAAAGGTGGGGTTTTGTTTCTCCCAGAGTGCTCAAGACACATTTTGCAATGTGAATGTTAACTTCAAAGGAGTCTTTGTAATTACTTCTGCTTTGGAAGGAGGCCACGATCCCATTCAGTTAAAGTATTTTGTGTTATGCTGTTATATGCAAGACTTTTAGCACATCAACTTTCGCGTAGCTGGAGTTGAACTGATGTTAACTGTTTACAAAGATCAAAGTGTGCACATATGGTAGCGTGGTATGTTGATGTGTGCTGCTTGGCTTCCTGTGCAGAATGAGGCTCCTGTTGAGGAATGTGTGGAACTTGCTCTCCCAGCAGAGCGAATTCCTAGAAGAGAGCTTCTGTTTACAGTGCCATACATGGAAAAGGCTGGGCTCCTGGCAAATGTGGGACAGAAAGCTTTTATAGTATCCTTTAGGATACAACATTTCTTGTGGCAGTGGGATGCCACAAAAACCTCTGAGATGCATTAAAAACTAGTGTATTAAATATAGCCTCTAGTAGTGAATAGCTTACATTATGGCTTGCTGATGATCTCATCTTGAATTTATTATTTGCTTAGGAAGCAGACAAAGATCACGTTTGAGCAAAAATTAGACACCAGTATTGATAAGAACTAATCAAATTTTTCAAATATTTGAGGAAGCAGTCTGGTTTGTACTACTTGGTCACTGTAATTTCTAACTGTTCCAGTTTAACACAAGAATTGAAACACTTGACTACCTTCTGTAAGAGGCATTTTCTTCCCTATTACTGTCCTAATAACAGGACCAAAACACTGTAAAACAGAGAGTGCCAGTGGTAAGGTTGCATGACTTTATCAAGAATGTACTTCCTTTTCTCCCAATTCAGAGGGGAACAAAACTTGCTTGTTAAAGTGATTCTGTTTCCTATAACTCCTACTCTTAGATGGCCCATTGCCCAGCATCATTTCAGACCAGTAGGGCACAGACTATCCTTGAGCAGTATTTTAATTTTTAAATCTGACTGTTAGCAATGACTTTTCTTCTGGTATCTTCTCAGCAGTAACCTCATGTCCGCTCTCCCCTTCCCTCTCAAAACAGAGGATCAGAGAGAGAAAATGAGGACCCAGGAGGTAGAAGCAGACTGTAGCTTTTTTGGTGTCTACAAGGTTTTTGGCAAGGCATGATTTTATGGTGGGGAGTAGTGTCTGAAAAAGAGAAGGTTCTGTGGTTCGAAAAATTTTTTGCTGTGCCAGGAAGCAAGATTTTTCATTAACTGAAATTGATATATGATACATAATAATTATATACAATACAGACATTGACTATAAGAAAAGCTCTCAGAGATGGTTCAAAGAGTAGATCTAAAATACTGGGGTGGGGGAAAGGCCATGGTAGTAAAACTTGAATAATTTTTTTTTTTTCTTTGAGCAAATAGAATTAAGGCCTCAGTTTTCTATTAACAGTTTATAAATAATCAGTTTACCACTATAAGACTGCCACATCTGGTTAGAAAAAGCATTATTTCTTAGTGGGCTGAATTAATAAGTAAAATCCTGAAAGATGAGGGCTAAGGTAACTTTTGTAGCAGCCTCTTGGTTATTGAAATGAGTGATTTGGAAATGATGGGAAATGGCAATAGGAAGCCTTTTAAATGTCACATCAAACCCAGATCAATGCTTCCAGGCTTCAGATCAACTTTTTTGAGACTTTTTGCCTGAGCAGGAATTCTTGAGCATTTTTGTCTGCTTAGGATATCATTGTGGGCAGCCAGTCATTGGTGCACTGACGTTCTGATGACTGATCCCGTGAGGAATGATAACTTCTTTCCCAAAATTAAATATAGTTCCTCATTTGAATGTTCACATGAGCCTCTTAGGCAAATCTCTGTCTGACTGTCTGTCAAATAGCCTTGGTGTTTGCAGTCTGCTTCAGAGCCATAGAAAGTCCAAGGGAGGCGGTGAGGGTTGTTTCCTTCCCACCCCACCAGTAATTTACAGGGTCCATTTCCTTAAGACAATCTTTTACACCAAGTTAACATTATATTTCCTAATATGTGGTAAGTTCTGTTATAGTTGCTCTCTATTATGCCACATTTGTCAGGCAGACAGTGAATGCGAAAGTGCTTTAATCCTCCCCTCTAGACAGAGGATTTTCTTGCAGGAAATTCTCTCCACTTTGAGCCTTCTGGGATTTCAGCATTAAAATCTCATGGTAATTTTTAACTTGCTGAATTCTAGCAAAACATGAAGCATCGATTTACCATGCAACATAATTTCTTGTTTTATTTATTGGGCCTGGCTTGAAAAAGGGAGCAGTTTTTATGTCGTATCTCTTATTAGTGTTACATATCATAAATTTCCATCCATTTCCTTATAAAGCAACTTACTTTATCAGATCACTTTATAAAATGAGATCAGTATCATTTTACTCATTTTATAGAGGTTTTTTTGATGGGGGCAATTACATCTAGTGTCCTAAATCAAATCTGATCTTGGATGAACTAATAACTTTAATGCTTAGATTTAACAGTTTGTTCTCTTAAATTAAAAATCAGTTTAGCTTTAAATTGATAGATTCTGTAAGTGCTGGAGGCAAACATGGAAATGCTGACTAACTTTAGAAAGCGAAGTCTTTGTGACACTGATAAGAATCATAATTAAAAATGACTTCTTTCCTTCTCTTTCAGACTGATGTGTGAAACCGTTAGATATGAAAGGCACGAAGCAAATGAAGTTCTGTACTAGTAAGTATTTCTGCTTCCTTTCGTGTGATGGTCAAAGAATTCATGTTAAGAACAGTGTTTAATGCCAACTCCCTTGCCCAGCACACAGCCTGTAAACATAAATGAGCCACTTCATTTTCATTGTCAAACAATGCAGAAATTTGCTAATGCCAGGGAGGGAGCCAACAGTGACTCTTGCTTGGTGATGTGTGTTGTATTAATTTTTGTAACCAGTGAGATTATATGGAATTAGGGGATGTGGGATGTAAGTTGTCATTTAGTCTCACTTCAATTTTGTCAAAGTAGCAGCGACCAGCTTTTTGTGCCAGAGGTGCCAAATCGATATCTCTAACACGGCTTATAATTAGCAGGGATGTGATCTAATGTCAGCTCAGATTTACAGTAGAGATCGGAGGACTGCAATTGCTTCGTTTATGCAAGCAACTTATTGAAACAAAAGGTTTATCAGATTTTCACTTACTGCCCCTAAACCAGACTCTAAATGCAGATTTTTCTGGGTTGTCTGATATTATTTGAACATTTAAGCAAACAAAGAATGGAGCTGTATGCCTTCTTTTATACATGTGTAATTTTTTCCTGTATTGACCATGAGGAGGAAGATGTGATCGAACAAGCTTTAATGCTAAGCCTTGACCATTCAGCAAAGTTAAAGTAATGGCTAATGAAACCCAGTAATCGGTTACGTATGGGAAATGCACAAGGTCAAAATCTGTAGGTGGATAGATAATTTTAATTAGACCAATATAATCTTTATTCATTTTACAGACTAATTTGCTAGTGACCATTGTGCTGGTGATTTGTTCTTTTCTAGGCAGTTGGTTTGTGTCCATTTTGTGGACTAGAGTTTTTGTTTAGATCCAATATGTTGGCTCATTCCAACTGTTGGTTGAAATTTGAATTATATGCTGAATGAATCAAGGCTGCTAGTTATTCATATAGTCAAGGCAGGCAAGAGTTACCAGGAAATACATGCCTGAGAAAATAAAATGCACAAACAAAAAACTGTGAAATCTGGGTTAACTTGAAGTGCTTTTTGCCATTCTTTTGCACTGATTTCCTTTGTCACTCCTTTCACGTGACTTCAATCTTACTTCGGTTGTTTGCCTGTCATTCCTATTTACTTCTTGACACTTTTTCCGCCATGATTTATTCAGTAGATTTAATGGGCAGTTGGGCAGTTTCTGGATACAGATGCTAATGCAAAATGTGCTCACTCTAGCATTTCACATCTCTGATTTAATGTTTAATATGCTAAACCTTAAAGTTAACACTGAATATTTTTTTTATTTAGAAAAAAAATTTAAAATTCAATATTTTGAAGCCAGAAATATATGTTCTGTTGTTACTCTGAGTTGTAGCTTTACATTTTATTTTAAAGAAAAATTTGAGATCTACTTGGCAAGAAAATCCTGTGGCACCTGCAGTCTAATTTCAGTATTCTATTTTTAGGACAATGAACTTGGAGGAATCTTTTTTTTTTTCTGTTTCACAAATTCAGCATTTGCATTGAAGATGTATTCTTCTAAAAAACATAATTCCAATTTTGCAATGTACGTGTTTGGAAGAAAATTTTGAGTCCTGTAGGAGATAAGCAGTGTGATAGCCAGGTTAGAATCAATCCACTCAGTTATAAGCTATAGGATATGAGCTTGGAGCATAAAACCTGGTCACTTTTTTTATTAAACATGCCAGAATTTATCACTTGAAGGTCTTACTTTGGTCATGAAGGCTAAGGTTTAAAAAAAAAAAAAAACCAAAACCAAACAAAACAAAAAAAAACCCACAACAAAAAAAACCTCATCACATTAAGTTTTCCCCAGCAATGGTATGACTTGCACTGAAATCTGAAATTGGGTGCTAATCTTTTGTGTTCATTAGAAAAATCTATTAAAATAGCTGCAACTGTTGGAGCTGTTAATTGACCTGTGTATGTGACCTCCCTGAGGCACAACTTAATGTCTCAATGCCGATAAGCTAAATCTTTATCTCTAAATGCTAACATAAAAACTAATACTGTTACTCTGTTTATTTGATCAAAACTTTTTCATTGTGAAAATTTTGTTCCTATCTGCACTGTCAGCTGTACTTATAAAAAGGTAAATTTCTATTGCATGTATGCAATGCCAAAAATTATTCGCATTCAGTACAAACACAGTAATTTTTTTATTCTCCATTTTTTAAAAAAAGTTGTTAATCTCCATAGTATCTCTATAGGGTTTTTTTTATTATGACCAAAGGCATAAAATGGAGCACATTGTTTAAAATTGGCTCATCTCATCTGCATTTACTTTACTATCAGCGGGTGTACATTGTAGTGACAAATTCTCAAACCCTACGGCCATTTCACTGTTTAAATGGAAACTGGGTTATTAAAAGTGGCAGTTCAGCTCGAGTTATTCTTCATTTGCCAGTCATCTTACTACTTTCATTTGATGGGAAGTTAATGATAAAAGGTCTTAAAACCTGCAAGGCAAAATTTCAGAATAGAAGTTTACTTGACACATACCTGATTTTTTTTTTTAGCCGCTACCTTTATTCAAATCTACTGAAAGATTTTGGTCACTTGATATATATTTTATTAGTAGTTCAAAGGAAGAAAATTAGTCCTTTCTTCATATCTGCATAATAGTCATTCTTGACGTTTCTAACAGTAAGCTTCTAATTAGCATTTTTTTTGGAAACCAAAGTTTTAGCAGATTTGTAGAGGGTGTGTATACATCCTGATAGATGAACAAAATTTTTCAGATCAAAAATTAAATGTTTGCTATGATGGCAGAAAGGAATCTTTGGCAATAATTTTTTTTCATATAAGTAAATGAATATGTCACTAATGAAAAAAGCATGTCTTTTTCCTCTCATTGGTCATAGAGAGGCTCAGCTGTATATGCTTTTCAGCCATGCTGTTTGATATTTCTGTCTGTATGCAGCGGTGATGTGGCTTACTCTTTCTGTAAGGAAGTCTTGTGTGTGTTTAAGCTTCCATTATTTTCTTCTCTAAAGATATTGGATTGGCAGAAAATATTTGAAGTTTTGATGACCTGCTGTCCAAAGTCTTTTAGTAATAAAACCTCATGTGTTTATGGATTGCCATGCTGTAGCACAATGTGTTTTTCTGATCACATTCCCTTTAG
This sequence comes from Strix uralensis, assembly GCF_047716275.1. Taxonomy (NCBI): domain Eukaryota; kingdom Metazoa; phylum Chordata; class Aves; order Strigiformes; family Strigidae; genus Strix; species Strix uralensis. The sequence goes on along the minus strand of NC_133975.1, from coordinate 46,914,526 downwards.
TTTCTGAGCAATTGAACCTGGAACTATTTGCTGCTGCTTATAATATTTTTTTAAAAAATACAAAGGAAACCTGAACCCAGGTTGTTGTAAAGTGTGTTTTAGTTTTTTAGAGAACCTTACAATGAAAGCCTGATCGGATATATGCTCCTACCTCCCACATGTCCCTACTGAGAAGATTGCAAGACACATATTTTGAATTTAAGCTCTTATCGGTAACAGTTTTCTGTTTGTAGCACTTCAGTAGTATGCTACCGGTTTTGATTGCATTGATTCATAGAAAAGGACAAGTGTTTAAAGAAAGAGTAGTTATCTCTTGGACATCTTGAACTAAATTTTAGTGTTAATGTCTATGGTTGGAAAAAGCTCTTATCTAATGTCAACATGTTTGTGTGCTTTTATGTCATTCAGTTGTGCAGCCTTCTGTGTTTTAATGAAATTCGGTGTTTTCACAGAACTATATTGTGAAAAAGTAAGTAGAAGGCGTACATATAAACTGGAGATTGGAGAGAAAAAAATGTTACATTGTAAAACTGAGTTATTAGTACAGTCAGTGTCCACAGCTGAAATGAGGAACAGCAATCTATTTAGTTTCTAAATTACTGATTATGGTAGGCAGAATGTATAATAAATAGCTGTATTTGTACATTACATTTTGTCTTGCTTTTTTCCTCATTCCCTGCTTGTCATGCCATCTGGGATGAAAAACATCCACTTGTGTTAAGACTGTACTGCTTATATGGTGGGGAGAGAAAAGGGGATGAGAAGCAGAGAAGGCTGTGAAAAGGATGAAGAAACATAATTTCAACTGGTCTTTTGTCTTTTTTCCATGGTCAGAACTAAATTCTCAGGTCCAGTAGCTGTAATCCAGTCTTAACAAAGTTTTCTGAGTTACATCACTGTGGCAAATCACAAGACCCAAACCTGTTTGTTTTGGACTAGCCATGTGGCCTTCTCCAGAGCTGGCTTGGCCCAGCTGTCAAAGCCCGAAATGAATGAAATCTGGAAATGAAGGAAATAAAGGAGCACAACTTCTTGGTTGCTACTCGAATACTTATAGTGTTCTTAGATGAAACTGTCAGCGTCTTTCATGAGGTAGAGCAGAATGTCTGAAAAATGCTGGAGGGAATTGGCTTTGCATAGCTTTGAGACAGGTTGTGTTAGAGGATCGCCTGAAGGCATTGGGGAGACTCAGGGCAGTGGCTGGCAGTGAACTTGCAGAGCTTCCTCAGGAGGATGCTTGTCTGTACTGTCATCTGTCCAGGTACTGTGCATTACACAAAAAGTCAAGTAGGGATTTTGGATGTAGCTGTAAAGCGTCTGGGAGTGTCTGAGCTAAATGGCTAAGCTGTAGTTTTATTTGCAGCTGTAGGTCTATGTAATTAATGTACAGTAGTTTTGCGCAAGGACAGGTGAGAAATGGATCTTTGAGTAGTCTTTAAGAGTGAGAATCTGAGTCAAACTTTAAGCCCTACAATAAAAGTGACATTTAGTAAATTCATCGTTCTTTCACAGTAATGTATTGCCCAGTAATGTATTGCAGTGCGTACAAAACAACAAAAAGTGATGCCAAAGTTGCCGTACGTTTTTGCATAGCCTGACTTGATTGTGCAAGGAAGTGTGACAAAAATGAGCTAAAAGTTGCTTCTTTAGCTATTGGTGCATGATTTTTAAACTGAACAGCTATGCTGAGACCTACCTCACTGAAATTTGTGTTTTGATGCATACATTTGTGTTACGAAGGAATGTTTTTATGTTCTATACGTGTTCAAGAAGTTTTGTGATGGTGGTATCATAAAAACAAATTATTCTGTAGAGGTATGATGTATGTGATCTATAGCTATATATATATCTCTTATAGATATAAAACTTAAAACACTGCAGAAAGGAATTGCTAGAGAAGTGTATGAGGAACAAACTGACGTTTCCACTAGTGATATTCTGAGTTGTCAGTTAAATTATTCTCTGGTATTCTTTAATATCTTACTTTTAACCAGAATTTTTTTTTTGGACAGAATGCACCTGTATTTGGAGGCTTAGGTCACATCTGAATTTACTGTCCTTGTTTACTGAACGCTCTTGACTTCAGAGAGCCCCTATATGAGATTTCTTCCTTGCTCTTATAGAAATATGAGACTTTGAAAATTACTTAAAATGCTCTGAATACACACTAAACTCAGAACATGTCTGTTTGAAGCATCTCTCTGGGTCAGTATCTGAATTTTCAGGTAGACATCTGCAGGCAATATATATTCATTCTGCTTATGTATCCATAGGTTTCTGTGGAAGTCAGACAGTAGTATATTTAATAATGCAAAGAACTGCTGCAGCAGGGCTGGCCTCTTCTTTCTTTTTTTTTTTTTTTTTTTCTTTTCCTTCTCCTTAAGGTATTCCTAAAGGTCTATTGCACCTTCTGATAGCCGGGCAGTTGCCAAAGTAGTGTTGGGATACTGCCAGTTCTGCACTGCAGTAGATCAGGAACCTGAATTCATGTGTTGTGTTGTGGATACATTTTCTGTGGGGAATTTTTTAGGCAATGTGTATCATTAAAACAAATACGTTCAAGGACATGGCAGTCAGCTCTGTATAAGCAGACACTGAATCAAGGCTGCTTAATAGTGTCAGTGATCAATGTTACAGTCTGTTGGCTTTGCATAGCCAGTTCCAAATTTCTGTGTTATTGTTTGACCTGATTTTGAGACTTATTTGAATGAAGACCAAAGTAAGGGTTTTTTGAGAGGATTTTAATTTGCACCTTCTTTACTGTAAATGTTTCACTAAAACCTATCATGTTTTTGTTGTTGTTGTAATTTTGAGAATAAAAGCTTTGATTTTGGAGAAACATTAGAAAGGTATAAGATTTAATAGCAGAACTGTATGTCTTGATTGACCTCAGAGTATTTTGTATGGGAAATAATTTTATTTTACTACTTCTGTCATTGTTTTCCTGATGATTTAGGAAACTAATTTTTTTTTTTTTGTTCTGAATTTCTCTTCTGATATTAAGGGCTAATTTGATGTACAAGTTTAATACCAAGACTTCAATGACAATAGGTCAATTAGCTTGCAAATGTATATTTGCATAATGTATTTATTGATTGCCTGTTTAATCAGCTGTCTGAGACTGACACATGTTACTGACACTGCAATAATCTCTGATTTGACTGAATTTTCTATTTTATTTTAATGATTTTATTTCAGAAGTGAAAAAGAATACAAATAAATACTCTAAAGAAAAACATACTTTTGATTATTTGTTTTCATGAATATTAAGGAATTGTTTCCTGCAGTTCATTCTTTATTTCCCACTCTTGCTACCAGGAGAGAAGACACCAGTTTTCATCTTGTGGCCACTATTAAAAGATAATCATGGACATCAGTTGAAATAAAGCACTCTAAGATGCCTGTTCAGTGAAAATTAGAGGTTCTAAATTCTGAGTTATTAGTGTAATTATGGGATATATTTTAACTTTTTCTTACATTTAGCGTGAAGATTAGGAATAAGAATAAATGTAACTTTAATCTGTTCATTTAAAAAAAAGTGTTTGAAAATTGTGACTGATGCATTAAGTACCCAATCTGCTTTACTTCTGTGTTTGGGGTATACCTCTTAAGGTCATCAAGAGCATCTAAAATGCTTTGGCAGATGTCCGTAACTGCTTAACTAGCTTATTAAAGGAGGGTTATAGACAGTGCTGACAATACGAGTAAACTGTTTTCTGGTTATTCTGTTACAACAATACAGTGCTAGTGGGCAGGATCTTCAGGCAAGGAGATATCTACCTGAAAGTATCGTTAAATCTAAAGACATGTTTGACATCCCAAGGCACTTCAGGGCTAATGTTTAATTGTGGCAATGGTTATTCAACTAAACAATAACTACCTATAGCTTTCTGCATACAGAGGATAACCAAAATGAACAGAGAGGAACAGACAGATTAATCTGCTGAAACAATATCCTATGGAGCATAAGCTTGCAGACAAGGTTGTTTCTAATTTCTTCTTGTGTAGTGCTTAAATGCCTGAAAGAGGTCTCAGTTCTGACATGTCAAATTTTCATTGTTTCTGTTCCTCTCAAGTAGAGATATGGGAGCATGAACAATGTCTGTTCTGAATTATTTTGTGTTTACTTTCTGAAATTTACTCAACTTTCAACAACATTGAGTATGATTTAATGAAAATGTAATCTGCTAGGTACATCTTGGTTTGTCATATAAGTTCTTTTATCAAAGCAGTTACAAATGTTATAGTTTGTAGGAATGGTACTATAACCAGTTTAAATGTAAGTCTTGAATGAATCCTTTAGTGGTTGAATTTTAATGATTTATGGAGACAATAATTCTAACTAGCTCTTCTACAACTAAGAAATTGTTCTTAACAATTTCATGACTTTTTTATGAAGTAGCGTGGAAATACCTCTGAATTGGAAAGTAATTCTGGATGCTGATACTTGACTTATGTTAGGGGTCATTCCAGCATCTGGTGTTGCTGGACCATCCAGTCCAGTGTTGGAGGGAGAATGAATGACACCTCTGTTTATGTCTCAGGATAGACACATCTCCTGCAAAAGGAATAAAGCAGTAATTATATGGAAGCCATTTCCATGCTTGTTTCCATTGAGACCTGCATACTGCTTAGCTTTTTTCTAGTGCTGTCTTAAAGGAGCAGACTGAGAAACCAATAACCAAAAGGTGGTCAGAGCAGCAAAGACTTCTGTTTTAACATGTGCTTTCAAGTCCAGATGCTGAATTTTGCACTGAAGTGATCTCTTATTTGACAGAAATAAGCATGTTTGACAGCAGTTATCACAAACACCTGCAAATTCTTGCCACTGTACATGTTTATCATGTTCATTATCTCAGTTGAACCAAATGCACACAGGTAAGCATGTGCTGAATATGATATGGAATTCAGAGGTTTTAGTAGTGCTGTATCTTGGTGAAGAATGAGAATTAAATGGATTGCTCTTGTTAAAATGTAGCTATTTCTAAAGAAGTTTTAATGAAAAGTGATGCATCAGGACTTGTTAGGATAGAGGAAGACACTACAGATGGTGTAGGTACTTGAGATTTATTGGGTCTTTTAACAGGTTGACTTAAATCTTTATTGTAGTTGAATATATTGGAAGGCTTTTCAGCATCTTATGTGCTCAGGAAATCTGAAAGCTAAAATTGGACTACCTGTGCTACTGTAGACAGATGCCTTATAGATCAGTACATGTGGGGGACACGTATTGAAACAAGTTAATTTTTGTACATAACTTCTTTGATATGCTGTTAATATTGATTCAGATTTATAGTTACAAGCCTGGCGAACAAGTGCTGCAGATTGCTTTAAATCAAAATAAAATAATTGTAATTAGAAAATAAAACTTCAGTTTTAAGTAGTGTCTGTGTAGCTAGTTGGGGGTCTGGGGATAAGAAGCTGCCCCTTCCAGTGGAATAAATAGCTCACACCATGAAGAGTTTGATACAAGTGCTGAAGACTTTGAGAAAGCCTGCAAACTTCTTGGATCTTGGCAGTCTGGAGATTTATAAACACTTCCTGATTTTTGAAATTTGAGTACCTCTGAGGTCTCAAAGAACAGTCATATGCTAGAATATGTGAAGACTCAAGTCTGAAAATGCTGTCTAACCTTATCAGCAGTGACAGCCTGGTGATGTCATCGTAAGCTACTGCATAATTATGTAACTGAAGTTTCTAAACAGAACATTTAGAGTGACAGCTATGCAGTTTGCGAAGTTCTGTCTTCAGGTTTTTGTGTCATTTTCAAAGCAGAGAAGTGTGCTGTCTGGCTGCAGGTTTTTGTGTAAAAGGAATATGTCAAGGAAGCTGGGGAAGGAAATGCAATGGGAAGGCATCGCAATCCAGTGTCTGGATTTCCGTTTCTAGCTCCTGGATTCCCATAAATCAAGCTGTCTTGCATTCTGGGAAATTAAATATAGATTCCTCAGGAAATCCCCTGCTCTCAGAAGTGCTATAACACAAGAGTCAAGATTTAAAGTAGCTTTATTTAAATTTTGTACAACTAACTTAAGCGCAGATTATGAATAAAGTCTGCATATTTGTGACTGTTTTGGTATTGGCTTTCAGTTTTGCACTTTTCAGTTTGCTGCTAGAACCTGAGTATTCTGAAAACTTTTATCAGTAGGTAGCTCTATCATAGTAGTAGTTACAAGAGAAGAATGTTAAATCTTAGTACCTGAGTCCTTTTGTAGTGTCTTCACAGAATACAAATCCTATCTTCTGCAAAGATTTCTTGCTGCTCTTACTCTTTAGGCGCTTTCTTCTGCACTGTAGTCAAATGCTTTGAGTGCATGTAGACATATGGCATTAGTCCAATCCTAGTGTGTTATCACAAGTTACAGTTGTAGTGCAGCTGGCATCTTGAATCTGGCCATAGTCCTGTTGGTTCTGTAAAGGATGGATGGAAAGTTGTGTCACCAAGGCTTCACTGGGGCTTTTGCTGGCTTTAATATAGCTGGGACAGAATGACTGCACGTATTGATTTTGTTCTTCTGACTGCCCCTTAATGTGTGACTTCTGGGTTTACTTAGTTCTGATTCTCTGCAGGAAAAATTGCCTCTGCCATCTTACTTTCTTGGTAATAAATCTTGGCTTCTGTAACAGGAAAGTGTATAGCTGCACTGCATTTGGTAGGCAATATAACTTTAACAGTCCTGAGTTTCATCCAGATGAGTATTAAGAACAGCAGATAAGCTGGAAACAAAACAAACAAAACCCAAACAACCCAAAAAAACCCTGAAGAAAACCCCACCAGGTTTACGTATTTGAAGCAAGGTAGTCTGTCACTTAAGGCCAACAGATAAAGTAATTTCTTGCCCGCAAAGATCATCTGTGAATGCCTGCTTGGAAATGTACATGTGCCAATAAATACTGATTTCAAGTATTTCCACTCTTGCTGTGGATGCAGCCTTGCAAGACTGGAGGGGGAGAGTGGGGAGAGTAGCTCAAAACTGGGCAGAAGTGCTGTTTGCTTGGGTTGGGTGAGCTTTGCTTTCAGCCTGATGTGGATTGTTCACTGCAGTTCCAGTCTCCTAGTGTCTGACAGCTGCTGCTTCAGTGGTGGTGGTGGCAGTAGTGGCACCCATAAAAAACTAGTCGTTGGAAAGATCTTACCTAAGCAAATGTATTTTCCTTCTACACCAGTTTGACTGACAGCTGCTAATGGACTCTCCCCTCAACTGTCCCTAGGCCAAACCCCCCTGCCCCATCTCCCTCTAAGGATGATTTTGGAGGGGAAGCTATTAGCATCCATCCTGCTTCAGCTAATTCTGGATGAAGTGCTTACATGGAGTTAATACCCTCCTGCAAACCCAGTCAGGGATGTATTCTGTCCACAAAAGAACCCTTTTAAGCACAATTCGTTGTCTGTCATCTCTTTGACAGCAGAAACCTCTTTAGGAGGACAAACGCAGTTTCTAGATACCTCTGTGGGCTGCCAGTGGTAGGCAGTATTCTATCAGTGAAAGAAAACACCATAATTAGGTTTAGATTTATTCTCTAGAATTCAATTTTGATGTTTAAAAACAAAGTGTAAAATGCGATTGCAAATAAAACCTTTCAAATGTGAGTATTCTACATTGGGTAAAATGGTATTTGCATGAGTCCTCAGATGGCTTGAAGAAGTGCTTTTGTAGTTCAGTATAGGCTCCTTCTGTCCTTCATTACAGGCACAAAAGTCCTAAAGAATGCAAATACATTGTTGATGAACAAATGTCAAGTGTAGTACAGAAAACATGGAAATTTGATTGAAAGCCACCTGATGTTTGAATAGGATTATGGAAAGCCAAGGATCCTTAAAATGAAAGAATCGCACGTGTTTTTTGTAACAGTACTGTCTAGCAAAAGCTGGCTGCCAAATGGCTTTGTTGAGGCTTAATTCTAAACAACAGAGTGTAGTAAGTGTTGAGAGTGCAGGAGTTAAATATATTTTCATATGAAAAGAACAGTTCAGTCTTTCATTTGTTTGTGGGTTTTTTTGAGAGAAGCATGTGTGTTCTGGAGGAAGGAATGTATTTGCTATACATGTGGGTTTTTTCAGATGTTTTGTTCAAGACTATATTAAGATGATGTTAGTTGTAAAAACGAAGAGAATGAAAATCGATCAGTGTTCTTTGCTCTTGAAGACTGTCTTGGTTTTGGTATGATGTTTTGTCTGGCAATGAAAGTTTAAAATTATACGCAGTGTGTTTTGGGGAATATACCCCACAATCTTTCACTACTGTGACACATGAATATTGAAGATTTTTTTTTTTATTTATTTAGATAGTTAAGGAGTTGAGTTCAGTAGATATGCATGATACAAGTACCTTAGAATTTAGAAATTCTCAACCATGACTGTAAAATAAGAACAGTTCTCAAAGTACACATAAAGCAAAAGGAAAATAAAACCAATCACATGGTATTCCTAAAGTTTGATTTATTTTTTTAATCAGCACTTTCAGCTGTCGAATGACCAGATGCTTCTTTTGATTATATATAAAGTGGATAAAGTATGATGTTCATGACAGGTCAGTGAGAAGGAGCAACAACTGTTGAAGAGCTAACTTGCAGAGAATGTGGATAAACCTGTGAACTGGCAAAAAAAGATCAAACTGAGTGACAAGTCATGCTGTGTGTGATCAGATAAGAAAACTTAAACTACTGCAGTTAAATGTATCATTCTAGCTGTTTGTTAAATGATTCAAAGGTAGATTCAAAAGTAGCATTAAGAATTTGAGTATTGAACATATTGACTGGTGCTTGTGAAAGCCAGTGGCTGCCTTTCTCTTTGGAGATAAAAGTTCTCCAGTGAGAAAAGATAACTAAAGCCCCTTACAAACAGGGGATTTGACAGAGTATTTAAAATAGTCCATCAGCTCGTAAAGGAGGGAAATAAAAGCTTGTATATTAGTAGGTTTGCAAAAGTTAAAATATTTTCTATTGTTTTAAATATTTTTTTTTGTTTTTGCTTTATTTACTTTATCCTTGGAAATGACTTTCTGTAGAAGTATAAACAGTTCTTCTAAATTACTTTTGCTTTAGTGTCATAAAGCCTGTGACCCCAGATGAGGTTCTTTGCTATCAGACTATACTTTTAGACTTAGTGAAACTGTCAATTTTTAGGAAAAGGAAAAAAAAAACCCACAACAAACCACAACCCCACAAAACTTATGTGATAATATAATGCACTGTAATGCACATGGAAAAATTATTGACATACTAATAGAATTACTTCCCAGGAATTTGGGAAATCAGTTTGTAGTCACTGCTGAAAATATTTTAAAAACTTTCAACTGTGCTAATTAGTACAGAATATTTGTACTTAGAATGGCATCTGTTAAAAAACAGAAACAACAAAAAACCCAACAGACTTGCAGTTCAGCAGCAATGCCAGTTGTACGCCTGTCAACTTCAGACTCATCTGGGGGGAAGAGTGTTTAAAGGTGTGACTTAATTCAGGTGCATGTTTATGCTTTTGAGAATTATATTTCTTTGACATGATGATTTTCTTGAGCTTACCTGCTTTAACCTCGTTCTCTGTACTTATGTACAATGTTGATTTTTCTAGACTAACAACCTTGAGGGCAATACAGGTCCATGAGAGAAGCAAGCATGTGAAGCACACTTCAGAAAAGGCAGCTTCAACTATGTAAATAATGATTTACTTCAACTATGTAGTTGAATCAAAATGGTTTGTTGTTTTAACTGTGACACCATGTTATTGCTTCATTTTCTAGTGTCAATCAGTATAAATATTTCCTTAAGTCTTCATTTTGAAGATGTTAAGTCTTCACTGGTGGGTGTGGCTGACTAGTGTGGCTTCACTGGTCAGGTCATAGGCTGATAGAAAAGAAATACAGGCTGCATCATCTTAGTCAGTTCTTGGTCATAGAGTGTGTCCTCAATTTCCTCTATTAATTCTCCCTGTTTCTGATGTTTGTCCTTTCTCTCATGGTTATAGTACAGAGTACAAAATAGAAATGGAGCATGTTTTTAGATTGGATGGTTTGCTGTTTTGCTTTCAGCTGTTTTAGGCCAGCTCCCCCCCTCTCTTTCTAACTTCAGCTTTCCTTTTAGAAAGTGTAATACAGTGAGTGCTGAGGAAATGGCACTCTTGTTTTGAGGACCCTGCTGTGTAGGTACTTCTTAAATTGAAGTTCTTCAAATGGAAAACACGCTGCTAACATGTACATAGCCTGCTTAGATTTAAGATTGGGTTTTAATACTATGCTGTCATCACCATTAAAAGATGTGGGCTGTTCTTGCTTGAAGTTAGAACTAATTGTTGCTAAAGACTTGAGACATGTAATTTAAAAAATGAAGGTGCTACAGATTAATTAAGTAATCTGCATCTCTTAGTGTCACTAGGGATGTGGTTTTCAGATAAGAATGCTAGTGCAGTTCATAATGACGTACTTGAATCCCATTAGTGAGTTTCTTTGGAAGAAGCAGGAGTGGTAAAAACTGAAGTAAAGTACAGATATTCTCAGTGTGGACTGTTGAAATGGCACAAGACTTCTACTGCAGCTATTTCTAGTAACCTTAAACTATTTTATTTTCCTGTCTAAACATTGTTTGAACTTATCGAAGAAAAGTCTAAGCCTATGGAAAGGATTTTATATTACTCAAGGAGCAAGATCTCATTCTACAGAACTGGACCCGGATGACAAAGCCCTCATCTGGTTCCTCTATAGGATAAAGAGAGGGGAAAAGAAACTCTACATCCTTTTTATGGGGAATTTACTCTTGTGCCAGGAAGAGGCATGAAAAGGGCAGCGCATAGTAGCAGTAAAAGTTGGCTAACAAATTTGATGTAGGTTTGCGATCTGCAAATGTATCCAATGCTCTCTTACCTTGTAGGAAAGCAGACTGAGGGTGAAAGGCAAATTTCTGTCTTGAAGAAAGGGTGAAGAAGGAAATGGCTAGAATAAGTAAAAGAAGCCTTATTTATAGAGGGGAAGATGCTACAGTTCTCTTCAGCAAGAGGAAAGTAATGGATTCGACAGAACACAATACATCTACTGTAGCTTGACTTCATTTTAATCACTTTCAATTATATTTCATTGGATTTGTGCTGTTAGTAAATGGATAGATGCATGCTTTTAAAAAAGTGAAGTAAATGAAATGAGGTATTCTAATAATGTATATATTTGCAGGTGGAAATTAGAATAGTTTATGGACTTGCTTTGTAAATGATTGAACTGTGGCTTTCTTCCATAATTTTGAGCATTTTTGCCTCTTTGATGTTCTTCGTACTGCAAATTTGGTAGTGCTATAAGTAACTTAAATCAAGTGTCTTAAACTATGTCCTCTTTTTTTTTTTTCTTTCCCCCCCCCAGCCCTGATGATATTGGTACCTGTTGGTATATTCTGCTGTCTGGTTCAGTCTTCATTAAAGAATCTATGTTTCTTCCGAGGAGCAGGTATGTCAGCTATCAATGTACTGCATTTTGTATTTTAAACATAAATCATGAGATGTAGAGAATATTTAGAATTAGAAGGTAATGTCTTATGCTTAATGAAACACAGAAGTACATACATAAACACACTTCCTACCTTTACTAGCTTTACTAGTGGTAACTGTTTTATGCCCATAGCTAGAATTGAAAGCCCATCATTGTGGACAGCGTACAAACATCCAAAGTGTCATGCAAATGCTGTCAATTTAAAAATAAAACCACCAAAAACCTGACAAATTGAATGAAGTACCGAGTAATATGTTCTTGTGAGTAATCAAACTTCAAATCAGAGTGCACTAGAGCTTATGATGTTTTCCTGAGGCTTTACTTACCGTGCACAAGTCTTCAGTGCATGTTTTAGCATATGCTTAGATCATGTTACTGCCAGTTTTGCCATTTCTGTTTAAAGTTGTGCTTCATGTAAATGGATTTGCAATGAAGGGTGGTATTTTACATGGAAAACGATAAGTTTGAGTGTGACACGTTCAAAATTTATATTGCTATAGTGAAAAATTTAATTATTTTGAACTATGGAAAAAAATGCAAATGACTGCAAGGATTTTAGACTAAGGTGACTGAGCTTGATCATTTTAGTGGAAGCAGAGCAGAATCACTTGAAAATGCTGCTATATACCTACTCATTCAGACTACTGTAAAAGGCTCCTTTGAAGTAAATAGCAGGTAATAAAATTTGTGAAAGGTGGAGTGAAAGAATGACCCATCTCTGTATGGTATGATGACAATGAAAGCACTGGAGACTTCCTTACAGTTTTAAACAGTGGGAAACCCCTTCAGAGCTAGTGTTGGTTGGTACATGAACAATTAGATGTTCAAATCTGCCTTTCAGTGGGAGAGCAATGCCAGTCTTGAGACTTCCATTTGATGATGGTGGCATGTTCTTGGTGTAAGCAATTATCTTGCATCTGTAAAGGACAGGTGCTGCTGATAAAATGGTTTATTTGATGTGCCATCAAACAGTATATGCTAAAGGTGCAAAAATGGTTATTGTAAAAAGTAGCACAACAACAGATTATAGGATCCCTGCTTCCGGCAGATGGAAGAAAATTGTCCCATATGTCATCCATGAACAGGCAATGCCAGAAAAAAAGCTGACAGAAAGTACTACTTTTAGATGCCAGGAGAAGGGATATATGATATCTGAATTAATGTAGGGTGGTTGTATATAGTCTGTGGCAAGAATCTTCTGTTCCTTTGAATTACAATGCTTGTGCTTCAGACATTTTTTGACACTTGGTGAGAGGTGAGATTTAATAAGATAAACAATGAGCTTGAGATTCTTTCTGGAAGAATGAACAGAAAATTACAGGTCCTGTGACTCTAAGCAGAGTGTTTAGAGGCTGTTCACCTGGAGAAATTCAGAAATGACATCTGGGACGGGACAGTGTCTGAGATCTTGGTGAATTGCAAATGTGGAATTTGGCGTTAGAAAAAGTTTCTTAGTTGTGGATGGAGTCAAGTAGCTGCCAAAGCTGGTGTCTTGGGAAGCAAATGCAAGAGAGAATTTGTTAATTAACAAAGATAACATAAGTCCATGAAAGCAAACTTAAACTTTAATGATACAAGATAGAAAGTATTTTTGGAGAGCAAAACCAGAGTCATTCTAGTGAGAAGCTTTCTGCTCAGAAGCTAGGTTATTAAAGTGTAGATGAGGGCCTTATTTAAGTTTAGGATAAGGCTAATCAGGATTTTTACTTTGTAAATGTGTAAGCTGCAATATCTGAGCCTTGGGCTCATGCATGAATAAGAAACTTGGGAAAAGTGAGAGGCCACCCAGGTTAAATTTCTGATTTGGAATACTGGTGGGTAGTAAGTGATTTTTTTATTATTATTATTTTTTTAAAAACAAAGTCTTAAGAAGAAAACTAAGTTGTTCAGCTTTACTTATGCTGCCAATGAATTGCTCACAAGGAAACGGTAAGCTGCTCAGATATACAGACTGGGCAGAAGAGACTGATTAGCAGCAATACTAAAGTAAAATTTTATAGTCCTCTAGAAAAGAGGAAGTGAGACCTCCTGAAAAGGCTGCTGTCCAGAAAAAGCTGATAGGGTGGTATTTTGAAATCTAGATCAGTGTCAAAAGTGGGCAAAGCGCAGTTACTGGATAACTGTTTGCTTAAACTTGACGACTTACACATACAGGGAGTGATAAGTTCAAGAGCCTTTTAAAGATAATTTGGAAGTCCTGATGTCTTATGCTGTTAAGATGAATTTGCTATACTTTAGCAAATGGAGCATGTCCTGATGCATCATTGACGTCAGGTAATAGGAAGAGACATAAACATTGTCAGGTAGAGATCATCTAATTTTGATCTTGTTTGGCCAAAGCACTATCATTTGAGTAAACTTATTGTAAATTCATGCTTAGACTATTTTAGTGGTTTTTTTCCAGTTTAATCCATTTTGTCTTTGCCCATCTAGAAAGCCACTAGGAAATAATTTTGCAACATGTGAAGCTTGTGAGTAAGAGAGCAGGATGGAGCTGAGAAGTCTGTGTAGGAGCTGAAAGCAAGAAGTATGTTCCTCTCCCCAAATCTGAGTGACTCAGAAAATTCTTGTTTCCCTAACTTTTCCCAGAGATTAGGGTAATCCATCCCTCTGATCCCCAAACATTTCACCATGCAAAACTACTCATTTTTTTTTTTCCTACCTTAACATTATTCTCTGTTTTTTTGAGAGTCTGCCCCATGCACCTGCAGTAATTCCTTTGCACAAGTTCTCTGAACTGCATCCAGCTCTCCCAACAGGACCTTGGGAGCTGCCGCTGCTGCTTAGACTGTGGGCTTCCCCTTGCCCATACTTCTGGCTTTGTCAAGCTTGGCTGGGCAGTAGCAGGTCAAATTTAATAGAAAATACATGTTCCTGCCCTCCCCTGCACCCCCCCACCCCCACCCCGAATTTCAAGAGTATTTACTATTGTTTATTGGATTTCATTCTTAAAATGGATATCTGTACAAGCCAGGGTTAAAGTAGCACCTAGTTAGGGTAATTCAGATAGCCCTAGTGAATAAGTCTGCCTGCAATCTTGGAGGTGTTTTCTCAGTCCTGTGCTGAATTCCATCCTACTCTTAACTTCGTGGCTGTTGGCATGTGAGCCTATAAGGAACAGGATGGAGTGCTATCATCAGATTTATAGCTGAAACTTGGAAGTACCTTAGTGCATTTGACTGCATATACTCAGCGTATTATTTTCATTTGGGGCCTCTCTTAGCTAATTTAGTTTCATTAGTTTCAGATATAGCATCCTCAGACTGGTTGGTAGGTAACACCGGAAATGCTCTTTTGTTGTGTATCTTATTTCAGGTAAACTTTTTTTTTCTTCCAAATCATTGTTTCCACATCTTTGATTCCTAGTGTTAGATGCCATTTAAAATTCTTTGGGGAGAGTGAGTGATGACTAGGTTTGGCACACAAATAATATGTAGTTGGAGAAGAAGAAGGTCTTAAAAAATAAAAAAAAAACCCAGGCTGTCTAAAAGCATAATAAATGACCACCCCCCTGCTTTCTCACTCAAACCAGAAATAAGTAATAGTATATCAGCCCAAAAATAAGTAGCTTTGTAGTGTACTATATGTGGTCAAATAACTGCTAGTTGAAATATTTTGAAATGAGTGGCATAGCTAGCAATTTTGCCAAAGTTCTATAACATACTGAGTGACTTGTAACACTACTTGTAACAAGCTACTTGACAAGTCCTTAATTCAAAATTAAAAAAAAAAAATCAAGATGGAATATTGGAATACATGAAGTCCTAAATCAAGTAACTTGCTTTGGAAACTTTAACATCTAAACCATGCCTGTTTTGTGAAAATAGCGTGAGTATCATTATATTTCCCTATTGTAATATAGTTTAGCTTGTATTTGTTGAAATGCCAAGCCATCAGCTAGCAAACAGTGTTCATAATATAAGGCTGGATTTTATTCAGTTAACTTATTATTTTGGGAAAATTTACAATTCAGAGTTTTAAAGAATTTTGACCTGAACAATTAATGCTGCCATATTTTTGGTAACAGGAATTAAAGATTAATCTTATTCTCCTATTTAATTTCTGTAAATTGCAACAGTGAAATTTATTCTGACATCTTAATGTGAAGAAGATTCCCCCCCCCCCCAATATTCCCAGTATTTTGCTATTAACAGTTTTCAGACTTGTTCTTTTCTGTTAACATATCAAGCACATATTATTGTCAAACTAAACATTCCCTAATTCCCCCCTCCCATGATGACCACCAAACTAGCACAAATTAACACTTGGTCCCCTCCCTGTTTCCCCCGAGTATCTGTACCCTGAGAGCAGTTCACATGGTAGGATGAGGTACAATTCCCTGAAGGTTGTCCTGTCTCTCCTGTGTTTTCACGTGGTCACCGACAGCAGTCATATGACAGTCCCTCAAAATATCTTTTGGAATGGCCTCCAGCATCCCTAGGTCTGCCTCATGCTCTCATTTCATTTGCTCATCTGCTCGGACCTCCCATGTGGTTTTTGGTCCAGGACTTTGATTCTAGTTTTTACCATCTAAATTTTACCATGGTCTTTCATCTTATTTGATGAAAGCTTTTGAAGCTACACTACAAAAACATCTCCTAGATCTCTCACAGCTAACCTCATGCTTGTCTGTGGCCTTCACAACTGAAGGATGCAACGAACTCTTAGCAACAACAAAATACAGAATTGCTGGGCAGTTTGTCTCAGACCAGTAGGCTCTGGTGTTTAGGTTTTTCTGCTTTTTTCCTAGAATTCTTTTGAAATCATCTAGGTGGTGTGTGCTGTGCTGACTTTCCACGTGCAAGCCCGTCTTTGCTCTTGCTTTAACTACTCACTCATCTACACTCTTTGCTTGCTGTAGCCTCTTCTTTTCCTTCCTTACTGCCACAACCGACCAGTTCTCTCCTCACCACTTCGTATGGCGATGGAGAGCTGCTCTCCCTTTGGCAAGTTCACAGGTTTTACACACGAGAGCATTTATTTAAGCTTTTTCCTCTAATTAAAAGATTAAGTTTTGAAGTTGAGAGAACATCTGGTTTTTCTGTCCTCAAAAATTAAAAGGGATGTATCTATTTAAATATTGATGATTTAGCCCTCTGGTTCTTCCTACACTAAAACAAGTTAGAAAGTGGAATGGAATATCAAATTCTACTGGAGAGCCACCGAAGAAATTAGGGACTTGTTTTGAATGTGTTTAAAGCAATAACAAAACTCAATTTGTGCAGAAATGATTTGTCCTCATCCAAGTGTGTCCTGATTAACTTAAGAAAGTAACCTCTCTCAGAAGAAACTGTGTTGAGGATTTTGGCAGTTTGGTTTTTAAATTTTGACAGGTAATGCATGTGAGTATAATAGTGCTGGAGCAGAGCTCCTGGCTATGTACATGCATTTATACAGCTCTATGTATCCTGAAATAACTTCCTAATTTTTGTGATACCTGGGACATGCTGTTTCGTGTGGTTTACATATATCTAACTGATACCTTTTATATTTTGAATAGAGAACTGTCTTTGATTGACCTTTTCAGTGAATAAAATTATACTGATAGCTTTAATCACAACGATAAAATCCTTCTCTGAATGTATGACCTTAACATATTTGCAATATAGTGTTTATTAATAATGGCTATTGTTGGCTGATACTTATGAGGTAACAAAACAAAACTGGTGTTTTAACTGGAAGAGAGTGACCGATATACACAAATACTGTTACCTGCAAGCACAAAATGCATGTTACTGTGATTACTTTTGAGACTCAAACTCCTGGAGAAAATAAAAGCTTGCTTACAAGAGGGAGCATTTTATTGGGAGTGTCTGATCTGGCCATCTACCTTGAATCTGTTCATCTCCTGTTGATATCATGGCCAGTGATATCAGTGAAGCCTGGAGCTCGCTAATGCGTGGCATTGCCTTCTTCCTCGTGAGGTGCCAGAGGAGCTGGAGCTGCCATGGGTCTGTCCCCCAACTTGGCTCCCTGAGTGTTGGCTAGCAGGGAGGGCATGCAGGGAGGGTTTCAAGCGCTCTGAATCTGGCTTCCTCACTTAGACACAGTCAGCTCTGGCTGTAGCTGCATTAGTTGAGCCATAAATTATCAGGACCTTGTTTTGTCATGTCACCTGCTGTTACAGCAAAGTTCGTGATGCAGAGCACATGCTAGTTGTACCAGTAATGTCATCTGAAACTGTCCTTACTCTTTGCAGAAATTGGTGTACAGGTTTTTTTAAATATGAATACTTAAAATGATTTTTGCAACAAAATGAGTTTGGTATTACGTACATTTTGCTTTATCCCACCTGTCTCCTGTTCTGCTGAATAATTTAAGATTTCTGTGAGGTTTGAAATTAGTCATCTAAGTGCGCTGCCAGTATCCAAGGTGTTGGGAAATAAAGAGGACACAGTTCCTAAATGATGAGATTGGGTGGTGTCTGGCATTGTTCCTGTCAAAACAATTATAACGCTACTGGAATTTTCCTCTTGCATGGCTGATAAAATGTTAAGAGACTTAATCTATTACGCTGGCATCTTTTGAAAATAAAAATAGAAATCTAGCATAGTGAGGCTTTCTTCCAAGTTTGAATTGAGGAGATGAGAAGGTAACAACGAAGCAGAAAGTGTCAAATGACCTGAATAACTTTGAAGTGAGCCTGAATATTTCTGATTCCTCTTAACATGGGGGAGGTTTTCAGGGATGGAAGTGCTCATGGTAGGAGACAAGCCAACTTCGGAGGCCCTCACAAATGCAAGCCTTGTACTAGTTTCTAGGTGTATTTCCTAGAGCTACATGCTTCTGTCTCCCCTTTCCATATGAAAGACCTGATGAGGCACTTGAGATGGTCTGGATCACCTGCTGATGCTCAAGTGCATTGGTGTAATGTTCAGAACAACTTCATACACTTTCTATAGGGGAGACACCATTAATTGATGGTGTAGAGCTTGTAGATTCGAGTCCTTGCTCTGGTCCAGTCTTTCATTGTTTCACACATGGTAAGTGAAGTCAAGGTGGCATTTCCTGCCACTGTTGCTACATCAAAACAAAACAAAAAAAAGTTGAAGAAGGCTTTTCTTAGGTTGTCCTTTATTCAGGTCAGTGATGTTTATCTTCCCCATTGAAAACACAATTGTGTAAAAATACTAAAAAGTTAAATGTATCTGTTTTAATGACAAAATTATGCTTAGGAATTTGTGATATGGAGCATAGAAACAAAGTATGTAACAGTATAAATCTGAACCACTGCTTTTATAGCAAGTCCCACCTGTGAACCATTTTAAATGATTTTTGCATTTGCTATATAGAATAAGTATAATAAAAATGTTTGTGTAATACGAGTATGGGATATAGCCAGTTCTAAGGAAAAATAAAATTTGAGGTCACACAGGCAGTAGAATTTTTCTGTGTAAGCATGAATGTATCTTAATAGCTCAAAGTAACTGGAAAGGACCTTAAGGAAAAATTAAAATTAAGTAGAGGGGTTTAACAGACTGGATTCATGTGGGATAATCTTTTAGCAGAAAGAAAGCAGAGAAAAGGAGAGAATCCTTGAAGGTAGCTGATAGAGGAAATATAGTCTTTGACATCAATGAATGATACCAACTCTCACATCCCATTTTTTTAAATGTTAAAATTATGACTATTTAGTATTTGAAAAATGTGCTGCAATTATGGGCTGCTTTTTTCTTTTTTTTTTCTGGGAATGTTTTAGAATGTTCTCTAGGGTGGACAGGAAAAACATTAATTTCACTGAAAACGTGTTTTTCCTGGAGATGTTGATATATTCTCAGTGTTGAAAAATTTTGTTGCTTAGTTGATACCTGCTGACTTAATTGATATTGCTGACTCTTTAGCTTATTTTTTGTTTCATTGGCTAGAGACACCTTTCTAATCCCAGCATTAGGGTTTCTAATGGAGCGTGGCACAATTTGAAGTAATTGAGAACAACATCTAATTAATCCTGGAAACATTGTTCATCTTTGCTTTTGCTTTTATTGTTCTTCCATACATTATAATTGTTATAGTAATTTAATTTCAACAGTTGTCACTTATACTGGTATCTTCTTTGTAAAATTTCAGGTTTGATTTTAACATTAAAAAGCTATTATCTCAAATTATAATACATTACTTGCATAAAAATGGGAGTGTGGAAAATATTGAGAGCACTTTCTGAGAACTTGAGGGTACAATTCTCTACGTAATAAAGTACGTGATTATTTCAAAATTAAATGTGACACCTGTTGTACCTGGATATTCACTGTTGCTTACACTGCTAATTAAAGATATCTATGAGAATGAAACTTGCTTTTTCACAAGCCATACTGTAGCTAGTGAGATGACCTGTTCTGCAATCTGTTCCTTCTGATTCAATTTATTAGTATTTAAGGTTTTGAGTTTTAGTGCAAACCCTGCAAAACATAAAAAAAAAAACCCCAAAAACCCAACCAACCCTCAGTTACTTGAGAAAACTGCATTATGCGATTCTTGCTGAGGGCAAAAGGAAGACCGTGTTTGTTCTACATGCTCTCAGGGTCTCTGGGCAAGTTTTACAAGTGTAATGAACTGAGAAGTTACTTGGTCATTGCCTACCCCAAAATAACAAAATTAACTATGTGCAAAAATAGCATGAAGAATACCAAAGAGGAAGAAGTACACCCATGTGGAGAGAGGGGACAGAGCGCACTGCAGAGCGAGAAGGTGATGATGCTGGTCTAGGTATGATACTTTGGGGAAAAGACAATTGTCAGTGAAGTTTGCACAGCCTAGGAAGCAACATTAACTAGACAGGTCAAATTTAAATCCTGAAATTGAAGATGATTTATTACTGCTGCACATTTATATTTAAAAGTATAATAGAGTGGAAGATCATGCTCATCAAAATTTGTGTAGTCTACAGAAAAGTCAAGACGTACCTTTAGAGTCCATCCTGTGCTTACAAGTGCAAGACTTACAATATATATATTTTATATATTTCTTTTACAAAATGTCCAAGAGAACACTTGAGGGAAGTCCAATGTAAATATGTTATGGAATGGCTGTCCCTGCATTTAGGTTTGGGGAAGAGCCTTTCCTTTGCCTCATGTGGAACTCAGCTGATCTAAACTTCTATAGACTTTGGTGAAGGACAGTCTTGCTAAGCTGAAGTAATGACTTGTGTATTTTCAGGACTGTAGAAAGGTGGAAGGAATCAAAAGTATTGTTTTGATTATTAGCATGATTCTGCTACTATAATTCTTCAACAAATAGTGTTTTTAAAGAAATGTTATTCCATACTGTAGAAGACTTTAGAATGTCTGATAGTTTCTTTTCAGGTGATGCTAACATTTTTAGAGGTTTCTGACAAATCCAGGGACACTAGAGATAGTATAACATGTTAAGTGAGGGATAATTTATTTTCTAATTGTAACCTAAATAGCTGAAATAAAATTGTCACTATTACTTCACTGTTTTAGTTTGTTTATTCATTTACAGTTATAGGGCACTTATTACAAAGATATATATCTTGATTACATCTGCATTGTAGTAATAAGATTTATGGAAACTGGTTATTGAGGTCATGTGTTTAGCCCTCCATTTGAATGAACTGGTTGTATTGAATGAGTTAAGCATGTAAGTGGGGATGGAAAATGTCAATATGTATGGTCTTATTTTACTACTAAAAACCTAGATGACATGTCAAGTTACTAATTTTTTTATTTTATTTTTTAAAAGACTATTTCTAATACCTTAATTATGAAAGTCTGTAGGGGGTTTTAAAAAGCTTACTATGTATTTTTTCAAGGTAAAAAACCAGCCTTCATTTAGGATCTAACATCTAAAGGCTTTGTATGAGGTTGGAAAAATAGTCCTCTGTTTTAATGAATTTCACTAATGTTAATAAGTCACACTGTGTTCAGACAAGGCCTTGCCTCTTAAGTAATGTTTTCCTACTACTTCTCATTCTTTGAGACCATTATGTAGACCTTATGATGTCACAGTAATCACCATAGCAACACAGACGTCATTAAGATGAAGCATAAGCAAACATGTCTTTATTTTGAACCATTTATTAAAATACATTTTTTTATATAAAAAAAAAGGACTAACAATAAAAAGTAGGTTAGGAAAAAAGCTTTCATCTTTGGATGTTTTCCAAGATAAAATGAGAACTTCTAATGGAAAAAGATTTTTTTTTTCTAAAAAAGATTTTTTTTCTGTCAGCTGTTCCGATGAGGTGTGTGCTTTCTAGCTTTCTGAACTAGAAGTTGAACTGTTGCAACAAGTTTATTTTTGGTGTTCCCGCTACTACTAGGTTCCAGTTCATAAATGCATATCTTGAATTTCACAGGAAAATTTAATAAACACATTTCTCTTGTTTAGTATATATGAAAGGGTCACGGAGAACTGTAAGTGGTATTCTAGTCTGAAAAATATTCAGGATCACCTGCTGCTATAAAGGCCCTGAGCATATACCCTCATTTGCTGTAAATTTGTAAAACAGTTTGTTATTCTGTAGATTACATTTTCAAATTGGGTTTTTAACCAATTTTCAGTTTAGCTTAAAGGTAGATTTATAAAAAGGTGAAGTGAAAAGCAACAAATTTGAAACTTTACTCAGGTTTTTTTTTTACATAAACTAGTCAAACTCGCTACCATACTCAGTCTTGTAACTAGGTAAAATTTTAAAATTAACCACATTTTTCAAAACAGTATGTACTAAAAAACTGTGAGGATTATAATATATATGTTTCAGGGGTTGACTGAAGGGACTTTCTCTGGAAGCAAACCTCCAGAGTCTAGCTAATTTCAAATTATTCACTGTGGGTTTTCAGGAACTTCTTATGAAGTCCTTTCAGTAGCCAGTTATAAATTAACAGATTAATGCAACCTCTGATCTGGGTTGTATTTGCATAAGAAATAAAGAAATCCCTATGCGTATTACGTAGATAAAGTACTATAGTCTGTCATCTGTAAGGATGCTAACTAAACATGTTCAAAATACTGAAGAAGTTTACTAAAGCTTTCATCTGGAGTTCAAATTAACTTTCACATATTTTTAGCAGGAATTATTTAAAGGATTAATATTCTATGAACATGCTTATCCTATAATTTTAGTGTCCTTCACAAGGGCTGGTGAGCTGTCAGGCATTCTCTGTCTAGCTTGCTGGGTTCTTCCCACCTTTATACCGTCCTGCTGCAGCACTGGGGTTGTTGCTCTTTACACCGTGATTCCTCTTCCCCCAGGCAGTGATGTTTGAGGGTTTTTTTCCTTTGTGACCAGCTCCACGCGCCCCGCCCCCCCCCCCCCCCCCCCCCCCCCGCCTTAAGTGGTGTGTACTTAGATGTGATGTTGTGAGTCCTTTCTCTGACACATGAGCTGTTGTATCTGAGACAGTAAACATCTAAGCTATCATATGACAGTGGGTAAGTCTAATCATCCTTATCCATGGTATGTAGTGAGCTCAGGTCTCCAGGGTTTGCAAACAGTGACAGGTCTGCAAGTGCTTCTTCAACTCATTCCAGTTGCCAGCATCTCAATTTTCCTTTCAACTGAAGAGCATTTCTGTACAGCTATGTGCTCTTGCTGGAAAACAAATGCTATAAATATAATAACATTGTGAGAAGTAAGTTAAAAAAAGAAAAAGGTGACTCTGATTATTTTGATGTGCAGATGACACCACTTTTTAATTAAAAATAATATTTAACACAAGTCAAAAGCAGCTTGGGCTTCGCTTGCATATTTACTTGCTTTTTCTAAAAGACAGGCACTAATTCAAATGAGAATTGGCAAAGTCAGCCTATATTATGCAGAAGATCAAATTATCTGCTAAGACTCTTCTGTCTTTTAGTTGGCAAACCCTTGCTTTCATAGTTGCCAGTGTGCAGCTTGAAGCATGGGGAAACCCACTGCTACCTTCCCTCCTTGCATCCTCCTGGCTGTTCACTGTTAGAGCTGCTCTGCATGCATGAAGGGCTCTGTCTTTTTTTTCTGAGGGGTCAGAAAATGGCCATGCCAAATTTAGTTTTCGTCAGAACACTTAAGTGTTCCCCTAGGGATGGCTTGTGCACGTATACGCGCTTCCAAATTGTAACTTTTTTTTTTTCATCCCTGGCAAGGGCAAGTTGGCTGGAGGAATGGTCTGGGTTTCACAGCACGCTCATGTGAAACCCAGCTAAACCTAGCTTGGTTAGGATAAGCTATTAAGAGGGACTGATGATTCTAATCTGGACATACCAAAATGAAACGTGGTGTTTTTTAATAAAAAAAAAAGATACAGGAGAAGGAACTTGACTGAATCCCTTACTTATCTCTGTAAGTGACAGATAGAAAATAGTACCCTTTTTTTTTCCCATCTAGACAGCTACTAAATACTGCTTTATAATATTTCATTCAGGAATTCAGTGTGACCGGTTTGCTTTAAAACTAAATCTAATGAGTTTTGGCATTCTTGCAAGTTAAATGTAATGTTGATTATTACATCAGGATCTGACTTTGGGATTTTTCAGAGACCAGACATTCTGCTCATGTTTGCTTCTGTATTGTCAGAGAATAATTGATGCAGTGATGGAAAGCAGCTGCTGGTCACGGCTGAGGTCATGGCGCTGGTATGAGGAAGCAGTGCCATGCAGCACGTGCAGGCAGGACGTGCAACAAATGACCTGTTGGGAGGAATGGTGGCTCCTCTGTGCTCCGAGTTTGAGAAGTGGAGGGTAGAGAGAACACGGGAAATGCAGCAGGGAGCACTGGAATGTAAATAGTGATGGTAGTAATAGCATTTGCAGGGTGAGAGCTATCTAAAAGCAAACGAAGACTCTTTGGCTTACATAACTTCAAATTCTAAATATGCTTGATGCAATATCTCTGTATTTCATTTTGGTAGTTTTCTGTAATTGTCTGAAATGTAGATGTCAACTTGAAGCAATGTAATTTTCACAAAAAGAGTTTGGAAGTATTGTGTTTATATAACTTAAAACGTGTTTTTATCATGAATATGTTAAAAGCTTGAGAAACAGAACTCAACTATGCATAGCCTTGTGGTTACAGATTTATTCAGGTACAGCCTTGAAGAGGAAAGGATTGGTTTCAGGGCAAGGTGGGAGAGGGAAAATGTTTGCTTCAATCTCCATGTATATTTAGATGTCCTGCATTGGCAAACGTTGCACAGCAGTGACCTTAAGCCCGTTGTACATCCCATTTGAAAACTTCAGAACAAAAAGTTTTTGAATATTACATTTCTAGAGTTTTGGCACAAACCATTTCAATACTTGTGCATTACATTTCTACTTTTACTATATTACAAATTTAAAAAAAAAAACTTATATGGAATTTTACTATATTGCAATTTTTTTTTTTAAATAAAACTTATGTGGAATTTATTTCCTTGCATAAATATACCATTGAAAATTCTAAGAACTTGAGAAACAAGAAAATGTGCTACTTGTATTTTTCCTTGCATTAGAACATGTCTAAATGGAATATGCTTTTTGACTTAGAGGAAATGGCAATTAAATAGACTTTATTCTAAACCAGCAGCTTTGTTCCAAATATTGTATTTACAAATACATAAAACTATAGCAGTATTTTGCACTTAATATGCTGAAGAATATGCATCATATATATGATCATACTTTGTGGAGCTTTCTTTGTGAGACTTAGATGCGGTTTTGCTAAGACTTGTAATTTGTATGAGAATTAATTATTAAAGTTAATGCAAGGTGGTGATTATCAAAAGAAATAAAGGTTAAGATTACATTATAGGGGAAAAACTAAATTTTTATATGTCCTCTTTGAAAAGTAGTTGTCACTAGTGAAAATGGTTTTTCTGTGAGTGATCTTCGATCTTTAAGAGGGAGTAATAAAAGGGCTTCTCACTGAATAACCTTTTCTTGGTGTTCATCGTCAGTGGAGTTTTCAGATTCTGCATCACTTTTGATGAATGCATTTACATTCCAGTGCTGAGAAATAACTTTCCATTTGGGAGCTAGACTGATGTGAAAACAGGAATGTGGAGGCCCAGAGTAAGGGGACAGGGCTGAATGCTGATAGGGAAATGTTCCCTCTTCAGTAGCTGCCGCCTTTCCTGCGAGCTTTGAAAAGAGCATCTGTGTGTATGAGTGTGTCTGGGGACCTGGGGAAATGGATGACTCGTGTCTGAAGAAAACTGCGTTGTCCTCCCATGTCAAGATGATCATAGAAAGGATAGAACAAGTCACCCTCAATACCTGGAAGTTTTTGGCTGTCTCTATGTGTAAGTGCTTATATAAATTAACGTGTTGCCTGTAGCTTTAGGTATTTCATTTAATTGAGGTACTTTGTTGTTTTGTTTTATTAGTAAATCTAATAAATTTGAAGGGGAATAAATGCAGACAGCAGTTTTAAATTATTAACATTTTGCTGTTTGCTAGCCACTGATGTATTTGCACTAATTGTAGTTTTATAGTTGTAAAGGTTTTTTTAATGAAAACTGAAAGTGTAAACTTGAGAAACATGGAAGGCCATAGCTTTCACTTAAAACTTGTCTTCTATTAACTAGTATGTTGTAAACTCTAATACATCTGTTCTTTAGCCAGTTGTGTATGTTTTGAGTATAACAAGTTATAAGATGACATATGTATGTAGTAAGGTGCACTTATGGAGAAGGGAACTGTCATCCACAGTGTAAACTCAATTTTAGAATGCATTAAAATGGAAGTAAAGTTGCAAATTACATGTATGGATTAAAATACCTTCTTTTAATATACATAGTGAGCAAAAGGTTTTTTTAGTACTAATGAATTTATTTGGCAATAATGCATTTGAATAGTCAAGTGGGAAATTAGAATTTTGTCAATTGCCTCAGGCAATAGTATAGTTAGGGAGCAGTTGCTTGGGCAGACTATCTAACCTTCTAAGAGTTATTTTTTTTTTTTTAATCGTCCCCTTTCAAAATTGTTACTGTGAAGTAGGTTCCTGCAAATAAAATTGTTTTGTATATCTTAAAGGGTTTTTTTTACGGTAGATTTATATTCACATAATTCATACAGTAGCTTACAGGGAATAAAAGTAACTGTGATAAAAAAGGACTCCAGCAGTATAATTGCCTTTTAGGACAGGTAGTGAGGAGAGCATCTGTGAAGTTTAATACTTAGGGAACCTCAAGTCAGAGTTTATGTGGTAGCAGGGAAAAAAAAGGTGTTGGAAAAGCTGCTGCAAAACAAGGTTCTTTGGGGAGTTTAGGTGAGGCAGCAATATTTTAACGAGGCAGCCTTCTGGCTATCTAAATTCGTGTTATAACCTCCTCATCCCATGTTGACAACCACCATCACAAATATAACTTTAAACTGCCTTAGCTTCCTTTGGTGAAATTCTCTCATGAAGATCACTGATTTAGAGAAAATAGTTGCAAAGCTGGGATTCTCTCAGGTGTATCACTGACTTAATAGTTGCAAATGAGATATTTTTAGGAGTTGAAATTAATAAGGCTTAGGTAGGAAGAAGATTTGTCTTTCTGTATTAGGACAATTTTGATTGGAATTATTAAGGAATGATATGATACAACCAAATGCGAAGTGTATATTATGTAAAATTCTCTACTGTATTCTAAAAACAAAAATGTGGTTTAACCTTAAGCTCCATAGTGAAGTCATATGTCCATAAGCTTACACTACAGTAAGGGAAGGAATAATTTGTTAAATCCCTGGTCCATTGAAACGTGCTAATAAACGCTCTCTACATCTTACTTTAGCTAGTCAGTGCTCATGTAGACTGTGTATTTTGTGATAAATCTGGGTAGTCAAACTCACTGTCTGTGGGAAGTCTGGCATTAAAATTTGGAAAGTGCCTAGCAAAAGTTACTGAAATAGAGCTGGTATTATGAAGATAATCTGTCAGTCCTTCCACTGAAACTTTATTTGCTGCTACTCTTTCTGTGTGATACCTAGCATCCCTCAAGACAGCTCACATGCCAGCTTGTGGTCGGTCCCTTGTATGAAGTTCTTCTGTTATTTTATAAAAGGCTTTACAGCTTGGGCTTTTTGATCAGCTCAGTAAACAGACTGTATTATGTGTTGAGTATTTGCTTCTTTTTACTGCTTACTAATGTTTCAAATAACTTGTTTTCAATAAAATCAAGTTTGTTTGGTGGCTTCCTCTACCTAGTGGCTGGTTACTGCAGCTAGGGATTTCGGGTAGAGAAGAGTGTCACTGAAGTCCTTTTTTGTTGTTCTTTGCTTTTTGTTCTTGTGTGAAGCTCTGACAAATTAATTCTGGAAAAACTTACTGACTTTGATATTGGTCTTGTGAATTGAAGCAGTGGGGTTGGCAATGGCTGAAGATCCCATGTTTCTCAAATTTGCATGTCAACAGGTATTTGTGTGACTGTGTGTAGGTATTGAAGTGTGGTTCTGCAACAGATAGCATGCAGTACTGTGATGGATGTTCTACCACAGTCAGAGCTGGACACTTCTGAAGTGTTCAGATGTAGTGGACAGTCACAAGAGAGTTTCGTAATTTTTGCTGGTTATGTGAATTCCTCACTGATGATGAATTTTCAACAGCAGATTGGAAGTCAGGAGGTTTAGCTGGCATGGCATATCTGAGAAGTGCAACACCTGAAAGGTCGTTTAACTTTCTTCGTCCTTGATTTACTTGTCTTGCTTCACAAAGATTACAGAGTTTGTTTGCAGCCTGAAGTGTCTTGTGATCTTTGGTCAAAGATAATATATACATGTGATGCACTGTCTGCTCTGATAAATTTTGTGCTGTCATAGGAATCTGAGCAGTACAGCAATGACATTATTTGCTGTGAGAAGCAGTGTGTACTGGGAACAGAAATCAAGAATTTTCTTTATAGTAATTCATTGCATGCCTTCTGTCTTAATATGTTGATTACCTGTTCCCTTGTGCTGAAGCGTAAAATCCAAAGAAGTTATTCAAGAATAGAAAAGCACATCCAAAACACAGCTTTTTCTTTTGACTGTGTTTGCTAAAGCTTCTAACTTTTGGATGTCAGCAGTGATTAGCAATGGGTAGAAGTTTCAAGTTGATTCTTACAGACAGAAATAGAGGAAGAAGAAATGGTGGAGTGGAAAAGTGTATATGCATTTTCTGCTGAAATCAGTGTTTGCTGTTAGGCTAGAAAAATGGGCTGGCAAAAAGTACAGGAATAGTGTATTCTAGACCAAAGCCAATGCTTACAAACAGTGTGGACAAGGATCTGCAAGAGGAAAGGGGATATTTCTGTGTTTGTTTTCAATTAGAATATCAAATAAGTTGACTTTCTAATCGCCACTTTGGAATTCTTGTTGTTCACTCAATTAGTTGATTTACTGTCTCCTTTCTCTCCCCCTCCTTTCCTTTTTTTTTTAAGGAAAAACTGTGTGTATGGATCAGATTAATGACCAAGAAAATAAGTTTGTCACTTTTGCAACAGTCTAATGAATCAAGATAATGGCTTCATTTTCTGGTATCTTTAAAAGCAGTTGAAATCGTATAACATTCAAGATGGCATTGTAGAATAAAGCACCCTGTATTTTGTTGTTGGACTATAGGACAAAGCATTTGTTTGCCTCTAGGAAAATACACATTTTGTCGAGGGACTTCTTTACTGACTGTTTCTTTTCAAGAGGCTTAGTATTCTGGAAAATTTTTTTCTATTGTAGAAGTCCCATGTACCATTAAATGCGATTATTATTTCGATGAATAAGCACAGCTGGCATTTCTTTTCAATATCTGACTGTCTTCTTTTTGAGCTATAAACGTGCTGTTGTCAAGAGATTAGCCTTTGGGGTAGCAAGTTAAATTGTTCATTTCTACTAATCACCAGGCAGGACAGGAGAGTAGATATAGACTGGCTAGATACACTGTTTTGAATGGTATATGAACTTCAGTTTGCTTGTTATGAAATAAAGCTTAAAAAAGTTACTTTTCACAAACATCGTAGCCTAAGTGTGTCACCGTGATTGGGCATTACAGGATTCGTTAAAATTCAGACTTTACAATTTTATTGAGTCTGGTTTGTTTTCCATAAACTTATTTAATAGCTGTTGCCCTGTGAGCTTCAGATAGGAAGGTTTCCCATGCCTGTTGCACAATGCTGGGTTGAAGAAAGGGAAAGGCTAAATAGTTACATTGGCTCTTGGCAAATTCTAGGGCAGGTTTGTTACAGCAGGTTACAAGAGGGTTCCTGAAGTTCCAGCCATTTTGTCATCTGTCCTGCCTTCCTCTCTGACAGGAACAGTCTGGCATTAACCTGGCAGGCTTAAATATGAACTACCTAGAGGGGGAAACACACAACCCAGAAACAACCTTTAGCTGGTTGTCTTCCATTCTGATGGCATATGATTAAGGATTTAACCATAACGGTCTTGTATTTCACTGAATTATGTACTGGTTCTCTGCACTCCACCTTTAACACTGCATTTCTTTACAGTTAAGCCTGCAAACACACATTCATTTAATACAGGCAGAGCTCTTCAGAAACTGAAACTAAAATAGCTTTCTATTTTATCTTACAGGAAGCAAAATAGTATTATGCTTAACTATTGCACTAACATGAGAATGTGTCACAAAACGCAGAACGACCTTTTGTCCTCATCTATTCAATTTGGGAATACTCTCGTGCTCGTAATCCTTACTTTATTAATTTATTTTAAGTAAAAAAAAAAACTAATTGGAGTTGATCAGCCTTTTCATTCTTTCCTTGGTATGCTAGTTAGCTTTCTTTATAGAAATGCAGATAGCTTAAGTAACTTAATACTGTAATGTCAGAAGATACTAGGTCAAACTCTGTAATGTAGTTCAGAATCAACCATGCATCTTCAGTAGACAGCACTTGATTGACACTTGTTTTAGTGTTAATAGAATTATTTAGGAAATACTTTTAGTAAACTATGTAAATACAAAGTACATAGCTCTTGGTGTCCTTAGGTATCAGTTATGTGTCAAAGGAAATATGTGTGAAACTTGTATTGTGCAAAGGTATGTACATTTTTTTTTCTATGCTTTACATGATCTGGAGAAGATGTAAATATGCTTATGGATTGTGTTATAGCCCTGATTTTTGTTCTGATTGAAGTATTTTTGTTCTTCAGTTTTGGCAAGCGTTCTGCAGGAAGCTTCAGGCGCGGCTGTGAATGCATTGTTTTAGAGCCATCTGAAATGATTGTGGTAAGAATATTTTTATTCACTTGATTTCAAATTTTACAGACCAGCTTTGGTAACATTTCAACTTCAAAAGAAACTCCGAGTTTTCTGTTTTGCGCATGATCTTTTTATAAATCTAAGATGTCATACATAACTTTCTTGCTATTATTTGCACACATACTTGCATTGCTTGAATGATAAAAGCATCTTTTATACTTTTGTTACATTTACTTTTGCAGATATCTTGAAAAACTAAAGTTTTATTCTACTAGCAGAATAGAGGAACAGTTTGTGGGTTTTTTTTAAAAGCTGCTTTATTATTATAGGTAAGCATAGATGCTTTAAAGTATTAATCTCAGGTTAGCTTTTAAGTAATTAGTATTTGATTGAATTAAACTTATTCCTAGCTGTCTGAAGTTTCAAGAAGCAGTTTGAACATTTTAAAGTTCTACCGACTCTTCTGATGAAGGTTATTTTGTTAGCACTATCTGCTGTAGTCTAGTGGCAGAGCAGCATCATCTCTGAAGGTTCACAGGCTCACAAGTTTTTAGTTGTCACCTTAGGGTGCATCATCTGAACAAATGTACAATCAATAGGCTAAATGTGTTTGTTTTTTCTGTCACTGAGATAGTGATCAGTTCATAATACAGACATGACAGTTATCTAAGCCATATTTAGATAATAGTTCAAATACAGGCTGTGATACCAAGCATTTTTTTTCCTAACAAGTGACAGTTTCTGTAAAACTCACAGAAGTTCAGGAAATTGTGTTATAGCTTTAGGCTTGTAGAAGAGATTAGGTTGCTTGTTTAGAGTTGATTGGTAAAAAAAGTAGCTTTTTAACTTACCTTCATGCAAATGCAGGCATGCTTTTGTGGGTTTTAAGCTCTTTGTGATTTCACTGTAAACATAAGGATGATTGTGTAATGGTAGCTTATTCTGTCAGATGTTTGATATATCTCCCTCTTCCAATTCTAATTAAGAAAATCATCTTACAAACCTAATACAATATAGTAGGAGACACAGAAGGCATACGTGAGAAATGCCAGTTGCTTTTTTGCTATCCCTAACTAAAGCTCTCTGTAAAGGAGTAGCTGCTTAACAGCAGCAGCTCATTAGGCCTCCCCATTTGCCCCTGTAGTGGCCCCCTGATTTGTCTGATGGGTTTGTGTAACTTGTATCTGACCACAAGTTTGGGAAACAGTTTATTGTCCCGGATTTGTTCTCTAGAAGTATACAATTTAGTTGGTGGTAGCTGTGTGGATGTGTGTGTCTGTCTCTCCCTCATGCATTCCTTGATAAATTATAAGGAAGAGTGATATAAAAATAAGCATAGGGAAAAGAGATGACTGAACAGCAAGAGTCCAGAAATAATCTTCTGGACTGATGGATAATGTTGGGGCAGGGACAGGTGCTCCCACATGCCCTTTCTTAGTCCAAAAACCCCCTCAGTCTCCAGAGTTTTGGGCAAGCTGAAACTGAACACTTCAATCCAGCCTTTCAAAGGAATAATTGTACCTTGAATAGAAAGAATCCTATCCCCAGAGTTTGTTGGGCACAGTAAGTTTCAGTCTCAGGGCTAGATGATCTCAATCTGTGGGGAGGAGAAGCAGGAGAGGTGTAAGTTGTGAGTGTGACTGTGTCAGATGTGAAATAGGTACTCAGTGGCGAGGGGGTAAGCGTTGCCAACTCTTCCTGGTGAACCAGGAACTGTGCTCATCCCCATGTGTTAGTACACTGAAAGTTGTGTTTAGTGACATGGGCTGACTAGTATGTGACACTAGTTACAAATTCTTAGTAGTATTTTGTCTAATATTTCTCTTTGTTGAAAAATATGGAGGAACCTTGCAAGGTGCCTCTAAGCTCTTCTCTACATCTTCAGAAATACTGGTTATCCCTGTTGGGATGGAATTGACTAGAAGGAGAAGTTAACTGAATCTCCGTACATAGCCGATACTGAAAGGTTTTTTTTCCTCATTTCCCTGTTAGTCTCAGTAGGGTTTCTATTAGTAGGGTGAACACAGGAGAGATGTTGATTTGCAGCAAAATTACTGTGAAAAGATTGTTCTCTTTCAGGAAAACCAGAATTCCTAGTTCAAATATTTTCATTGCTGTATGCTGTTGTGTAGTAATTTAGGACTATTACTTTGAAGAGTCTGAAGCCGAGAGGACTAATTTTATATTAGGATATACCGAATAGGTATTTTTTATTCTTCCTGTTGTTGTTTTGATTTGTTTTTATGTAAATCCAGTCTATTAGAAATCCTTCTTTTATGCCCTCAAAATATTTGAAGTAAATAATAAAACCAGTGCTGTCTGTTGAAGAGCAAAGCTTTTGCCATAGGTTGGTTAGGGGAGATACCAAGTGACAAACAGGACTGTAGGAAAGCTACCAAGTGCACTCTCATACCAGTTTTCTTTTTGTAAGGTATTGAGTGGTGAAATGTTTGCATTAGTGCAAGAGTAAGAAGGGAGGGGAAGGAAAGGAGACTTTTTCTTCTGTCATTTTGGAAAAGCGGTCATATTCAGTGATGCTGTTCATACCGATGTTGATTTTTTTTTTTTTTTAGTAGTGGCTTTACTCTTAGTGCTGAAAATGCAGGAAGGTCAAAGCTAACTGCTGTTTTTTGAAAATACAATCTGTTGTGTTTCTAACAAGAATAAACATTTTTATTTCTTGTGGGAAATGACAATATCTTGCATCTATTCTAGGTTGATTACATGGATGAAAATGAGGAGTATTTTCAGCGCCAAGCTTCTCATAGGCAATCTCGAAGAAGATTTAGGAAAATCAACCAAAAAGGGGAGCGACAAACAATTATTGATACTGTTGACCCTTATCCAGTGGGGAAGCCACCTCTACCTAGAGGCTACCATACGGTAAGCTGTCTGTTTTTATGGTTCAAAAAAACATAAACAGAAGAATTACTGAAAATAAAACAATCAAAATGGCTAAACTTGCTGATGTCTTTAAAGAAGTGTGCTTCTGTAAGGAGGTTCTCCCTTAAAATGTGTGAATTTGGCTCCATCAGTATGTGCAGCTTGCATCTTAGTTGAGAGTTGAAGATGTGTTTTTATGACCGTGAATGTCATGTATTATTTCTTAATGTTCCAGTCATTATTTGAAATTGTGAAAAAACCTGTGTTCTCATTTCCTTTTGATATTAAGATACAGAAGGAATAGTTCAACATACAGCGTTAAAAGGTCTGTTAGTGAAGCACTCATTCATGTATATGATAATAGTTGTTGCCTGAAAAGAACTGTGCTGCATTGTAGTAGGCCAAATTCTTGGATTAAATCTGTAATTTCTTTTTGGTATCCAGAATTTAAATCTCAGATTAACCTTTACTGGTGTCTTCCTCAAGAGCCCTTTATACTTGGGCTTCAGTGAGCTACATAGTCTGCCCATCATCCAGGAGATCATTTGGTCATTTTACTTTTCTTTCTTTTGCAGTCAACTTACATATTGTAACTTTCCTGGTTTTCTCTTGACATGAAAATAAACTAATGATTAAAACTTATTCTACAAGATATTTTATATGGCTTTTAAATTGAGAAAAACTCTATTAGATTAATATGTTTGTTTGGTATTCATTTCAACTGTAAACAAAATAGTGGAAAAGCTGTTTGTCTTTGGCTCTCATTTATTTGTTTAAGGCCCCAAATCTGCTCAAACCATAAAGGCATGTGCATAAATAACTTTGTGCATATTTAATCTCATTGAGTTCATTGGGCTGAATTTTGCACAATGTAAGCCACATGCATATAAATTTGCAGGATTAGAGCTTTAGTGTTTTTAGAATACTGTCTTTGATCCAATGCAGTTGTAGGCTTTTTCCATTTTTCTTTCTTTATCCTTGTTCTTTGACAAGTTTGCCAGTTCCCTTCCCTGTATATTCAATGTGTGTCTGTAAATGTGTAGATGTTTGATTACATCTGTTAATTATACAGGCTTTTCCTCACGAGTCGAATAATTACATTTTATGCCAACAATTTGGTTTTGTTTATACAACGGCTTTTAATAGTTTAATTTTCAGTGCAGTTTTAATTGCCTCTAAATTTAATACAGATTGAGCCAGTTCACTTGGTTTGAAGATGAAACATTTTACTGGTCTGTTTTTGAAAAAATAAATACTTGGTATTGTATGCTGTAGGAATTACAGGAAGAATTACTTTTGTTCATATTATTTAGATGTGTACCTTGTGCATAGCAAACAGTTCTAGTGTGATTTTTATCTAACTCTAGAAGGGCAATATTTAGATTACACACAGTGCCATTTGCATTTGTAGGTCCTTGCCTGTTGTATAAATTTCACTTTAGGTATGCCTAATGAATTTTTGTAAGCTTAACTGATACTAAGAGCAAAAGCCCATTGTGTGCCATTCTCTTGTGCGAGTTCATAATGATTTTGTGTATGTGTTGAGAAATTCATTGCAAGCGAGATTTCATAGTGAGTTGGAAGAGATTGCCAAATAAACTGTAAAATATGCAATAATTACAGTCAAATGTGCTTAAAAAAGTGTAATATGATGCATACGACTGACTTTCTTCCCCCCCCCCCCCGAAAGCAATTAGAGTCAAATAAGCTCAAATGAGTTTTACAGTGTAGTCAAGACTCTCCATGCTGGCCCATTCCCTTCTATTTTTACAGTATTTGGTGATCTTGTGTATGTTGTTCTCTCATTCACTTTTACTATCAATATTATTTCTGTTGCTTTAACCATACATCTTAAAGGCTTCATTGTCTTTTCTCCCTTCCTATTTTATGTCCTTTGACCTCATTTTTTTTTTAGTCTTTATTTCTTGAAAAATTAATTGAAGAAAGCAGGGTTTTTTTGAAACACACAGGAATTCAAAGCATGTTATAGCATATATCTTGTGGGCTTGTTGTCCGTTCAGTCTTTGGTCAGCCTCTGTCAGGGTCTCATCTTTGGTTCTGCTTCTTGATTTTGGATAAATAAATAAAGAAGCATTAAAAAAAATGCAGATGTTCAGATATGGCAGTAAATAATGTGTTAAAGTCAAACTGAAAAAGGATTAATACGATGCGTTTGTTTTCAGTTTTGCTTTTCCTTGTGGATGCATTCTGGTTTAAGGTGTTAGGTACATGAGATTCAAAGTGAAAAAGCTGTTTTGGCAGCATCCTCAAAATCTTCACAAAATGTGTAATTTTCTTATATCTTGTTTTACCCTAAATCTGTAGTTACCATGTAGAATGATTTTTTTGTTATTAATTTAATTACTTATTTGCAGTAGTCTGAATGCTTTTCTTCAGAAAGTTCAAACTATTTTCTGAAGAAAGTTTTCTATATCTTTGCGAAAATGTAGAGTGAAACATAGAGCTTAAATGAAGATGCATGGCTGTGCTTTTCAAGACTTAAAAATTAAATGCAGTGCTCTCAGTTGTGGCATGGCTTTCTGCAGTAGAGTCAACTTGTAGGGGATGGTGGACCCTCATTAACATAATTTTAACATTATCTTCATAGTGATGGAATGTACTATGGCATGTCTGATAATGTTCATCTTTTCCTTTCCTCCTTTATGGCATTCATTTCATTTTGGCTCACAGGAATGCACTAAACCTCAGGTATTGTAACTTACTGTGTATGGTCCACTAACAATTTACTTGTGAGTTTGCAGTATGATATCATAATATTGATGTAATGTTATGACTAAAATTGCCTCCTAGCTTTTGCTTTGATACTTGAGCAATCTCACTATGATCTGAAAATACTAATGTAAATGTGGAATTTGGTGACAGTACAATGTCTCTTGCCCAGCTTGATTGACCTTTCTTCCTTGCTTTGATGTCCTGTGATTTAGAGAAAATGGAGAACAATAAGCAAAGGTATATATAAAATATTTAGTGTTTGACAGACACTTTACTCAAGTATCTCTTCCATGACATGGAGGACTTAATCTTTGGTTTTGATTTTAAAAATAGGCCTTCTGTTTCTGTTTAGTTCCCGTATGTCAGTAGAACAGGGAAATGGTGTGTTATAAGATGAGCACGAAAGAAGCAGCAGAAAGTTTCTGTTAGCTGAAAACTTGCAACAGTGCTTCTTGCTTGTCCTCAGTTCTGATGATGTGTACTGATTTGGTATAAAGATGTTGGGTTTTGTAGAATCCTATCAAAGTATGTGTAAATGGCCATTCTTTGAAACACAGGCTTGCCAAGCTAGGGAGAAAAGTATGCCTGAGTGAGTCAAGTATCTTGGAATGGTACTAAACCAAGCAAAATATAGAAGTTTTGACTGATCTCAAATGCAGTCAAAGTAATCTGAAGATCTGAGTGGCATCTTTTAAGCTTAACTGGTATTTGTAATTGCATTTGTCAATGCCAAAGTGAGTAAATACTGAGCATCCACCAAATACAACATTTGGTAAGAATGTATCTTGTCAAACTGTTAAAAGTCCTCACTGTTATGCTTGAGAAATCTCTCATGATAGTGCTGAAAACAAGTTAAAACTACTTTTTTAGCTTCAAAATTATTCCTTTCCTCAAATATAACTTTGGTCAATTCTTCTGATACTTTATCAGGAAATGTGTTTATTTTAAAAGTTCCTTCTGTGTCACATTGTTCAATTCACTTCTTTATCTAAAAGACTTAGAAGGTTCAAATTTCAATATGGTTCTGGTATCATAGGCAAGTGACTTCTGTGCTGAAATTCTCTTTCTTCAATATGTATGGTACATTTCTTCTAGGAACCCAGTTCCTTATCTTAAGATCAGCGCTCACCAGTTTTTCGGTGGAATGATCCTGAGTAACCTATGGTTACTAAAATATTACGTCTAAGAGTGATAATGCTGTTCTTAAATTAGAATAGGAATTTGAAATACTTCATAATATTTTTATAACTTACCCTAATGCTTGAAGGACCGTTTGAAGTGAAATCTAATGTTGAGTATCGTACTTAGGCATGTTACTTTTGGAACAAGTGTTGCTGATTTCTAGGGTAAGG
This sequence comes from Strix uralensis, assembly GCF_047716275.1. NCBI lineage: Eukaryota > Metazoa > Chordata > Aves > Strigiformes > Strigidae > Strix > Strix uralensis. The sequence goes on along the minus strand of NC_133975.1, from coordinate 46,877,003 downwards.
AAAACAGAAACTTCATAATGTATGGAAATAAAATGAATGTGTTTTATCAGACTGATAAAATGGCATCCTTTTTGACACTACTGTAGTTCAGTAAAATGGATCTGTTCTTTTTCAGGGAAGAAAAAAAATCCTAATAAGTTTAGGTTGAGCTGTTCTTATTTGAATCTGGAAAACCTTGTTCAGATTTTTTTTTTGATGGAAATTTTTGCTTGTGCTTCTAATGTGTCAGAAACTGACTTTAACTAGATTAGTGTTAATACCTGCTTGCTTAATAATAGAAATTGGATTTTGACTTCTGAATGTGGATTTTCTTTCTGTGTGTATCTATATATAAGGCTACTTAATGTTTTCAGTGAAAAACCCTTGTCTTGAGTGACTTGACTGAAAGAGTGTGGACCCTTTCTCCTGAGAACCTACATGGCTTTTCTTCTGCTTTTTTAAACCTAAAATATAATAGTCACCTATGGAGTTAATTTAAAAAAGGGTAGACTTTCTCGTAATATCTCAACTGCCAATAAACTTTGTGTCTGCTTCAGTGCATCTGTGAAGAATTGGTCATGCCCAGTCTAAGCGTTGCTGAGCTGGTTACTATGTATATAATGCATAACATATTTAGTGTAAATTAACAGAAGTTCATAAACAAAAAATAACTTTGTCCAAAATAAGATACTGTTCTTTAGTGACACAGAGGTTACAAGTAGTAATTTATAACTCCCTCATTTGTGATAGTCTCTCTCTCCTGTGCCTTAGACTTGATATGTAAACTGTGATGTGGGCTTTTACTAGTCTGTACCGTAGCCTCTACTTTGCTAAAGGCAAAATATCAAAGCTTACTGGGGAATATTTAGAAAAATGCAGGTAGACCTGTAAAGAAAACACTGAAGTACCTGTGAAAAGCCCTGAATAGAAAGTAGTGTGGGGTTTTCTACTCTGTAAGAATCTATCCAGATTTGAATTAGTTAACAGGCTTATGAAGATTGCTGCTAGCACATTCTCAGCCAGGCTTTTTAAAGCCAGCTGCTGAAATCCCTGTAAAAGGTCTCTCTGCCTTTAGTAGCCTTTCTTATTACATTCTGCTCGAGATTCACATGAGGTGACAATCTGTTTATCCGATGTTGGAAGGAAAAGAGCAGTGGGCATGGAGCCATCAATAACCCTGACTTCTTCCCCGAGTTACAAGCCTATAACAATTTTATCCTCACACACTGTGCTATGGAGGCAGTCATTGTGCCGATGCATTAAGGGCAGACAAGTATTGTCCTTCTGGATTTTATTTGAAGGAGGTGACTGAAAATTTGAGTAAGAGGGCTGGAAATGAAACCATGTCTAAGGCCAATGAGTTAAGTCTCACCTGCAGCCATGACTCTCTGAAAAAATAATTATGAGGGTTTTTTCTAGCTTTTTTGTATTATTTGTTTAAAAGTATTAGAACCTGCTCGCTTAGTCAGTAGCAAATTGTAGAAACCTTGCTTCCTGCTCAATCTTCTCTTGATAACTAGTAGTTAGAGCAAAGCATTGGCAAAGTAGCCTTTTATTCCTGATATAATTTGCATTCACATTGTCTGCTGAGAGTCTAAAATACCTTGATTGAAAATTTGTTCAGATCATTCTGTTTTATGAAACAAATTTGCCTTTTCCTTTGTCTGCAAAATTACATTTTAAAAGTCAACAAAGCTGTTGTATGTCGCATTTCTACATTTAGAAGGTATTTAAAAAGATGAATTTTAAATTTTTCTGCCTGAATTTGATGCAAAAGCCTACTTGTTTTCCTTTATGCAGTGTGTGTGTAGCTACTGAAGCAATGTGGAAGGTTACAAGATGACAAGCAGTGTTTTCTTGTGGTTAATATAGTAGATGAGAATTCAGAAAAGCTGATTCTGTTTTAGGACTTTGTTACAGATGTCCAGTATAATTTGGGATGAGACTTAATGTTAAAAACCAGCATAATACAATTGCTTCTCTGCATGTATATTTATGTTATGTTGTAAAATACATCTTGCTGGATGTCTTTCCATGGACCAGTACAAATGATCATGAAATATCTCATATATACTTGCTTCTCAACAATGTGGACTTTACAGTATTGTGATATACCTTGATATAATGTATTCTTGTTAGTGCATTGTATTCTACATAGGAAATTGATGCAGGTATAGTAGTGTACTTAGTCATCTTTATTATGTACAAAATTTCAGTCATTTTAGTTTGAATCAGTAGGAGCAGTTATTGGATACCCAATCTACAAGAAATCAGTTTAAAGGAATACTGTCAGTCTTTCAAGCCTGTAAATAAATGCAACTTTTAATGTACCTAATGATTTTTTAAGGATTATCTAGCACTTTCATTCTAATACAAATTCACTTAAAACAGAATCCATTGCGAGTATTCACATTAAAAAAAAAAAAAGGCAGCTTGTTTATAGGAAGAAGGAACCACATCTAAGCTAACTTCCTAAGTCTAGGAAAATTATTTGATAGGGCAACAAACAAGGATATGTGGACACACTGAAAGCTCAACTTTATACAAAGGTATAAAGGATATGGAGAGGTTGTGGGGAAAATACAATTTTTTTTACACATCATTGACCTTGGAAGTGTTAAGCAAGCCTATTTAAAAGGAAAAAAGGCAGAGAAAAACTATTGGGGATCCTAGTCAGGTACACTTGGTTGTCAAAAATGTCTGGGGAAGCAAGATGTCACCTCACTTAAAAACTGAATTGGACTCGTTCTGTTCTTGGTTATGAAACAAATTAATTTATGTAATGTAAGCAGAGAAGTGGTTAATTCAAAACATAATTGTACACACACCTAAATTTACAGTGTATTGCTGACGGGAAGTAGCACGGTATGCAAGGGTGTTTTAATCACACATTTGCACAAATAACGCATGTTTGCTGGATCAAACAAATTTGCCCCTAGTGATAACAAATTCAGTAAAAAATAATATTTCTAGTGTTTATGTTTAAAATAAAATACACTGTATTGATCCATTAATAAAAGAAAGGGGCTAGTTCTTAACATTGTCAAGTGCGAGTGTCCTTTTACCAGGAAGAATATTAGTTTCCTTGCTTTTGTTCATTTACAAAATTCAGTATGCAATTTCAAGAGCAACTGTTTTTATTATTCCGTGATGGTGATAATCTACTGATGACCTGGAATGAGATTGTATTACTTCCTAGTGTGATGTACGCATCGAAATACTAAATAGATATATGTAGTCTGTATATATATAACACATGCAGTAATGCTAATTCCTGAAGTGTGTGACTGTGCAATATATGCAGGTGTATTTTGAAGTGAGACACTACAAAAATTGTGGGGTAATTTTATCTGAAATATGAAATTCCTAAGATGATTTGGGCAGTTTCTGTTAATTTTTTTTTTAATAGAAGTTTCTTTATGGGAACATCCATTGGTAATGTTATAATGACAATAGGTAGTTCCCATCCCTGTGTTGTGTTTTGTGGCAAAACACAGCCTTCTTAGCCACATGCCTGCCTGCTTTTATCCATGTTGTAAGGGACTATTACTGTTTAGCTATGTATTATTTTTAATATATGAGCAATGCTATCATTTTATTTTGTGTAGCACCCGAAGGAAAACAAAATTATTAGTTCATCATCCTTTTAGTAATGTCTACTGGCAAGCTAATGCAAAATTAATGACATGCAGCGTGTTATTTACTCAACTTGCAGCTTCTGTCAGAGGATGTCTATTTTTATATATTACATCATCCCTGCTGCAGAACTCATATCCATTGGGATTTACTGTTCTTCCATTTCCTTTGGAAGGGCTCGCATTGATGTCATAACTGGATTTGTAATTGTGATTAGATTTGAAAATTCAAAGAGAAACACTGAAGCTATGCAGTATTTTCTGCAACTGAAGTGCCAGTAATACTACTGAGTTTATTTTTTGATACATTATTGACACTAGGTCCTGTTTACAGCTTGTAGAGTTGCCAATATTTTATGACCACACATGTGCAATTTCAGTTAATAATAGACTTTCTAGAGTAGCGTGAGTTTTTTTGCTGTTACTGACTTGTGATGTGCTGTTTTATATTATATAAAAGATTGCTTTTCTGAGATGTAGGGTATAAAACTAAATGTGAGGTTTGTCATCAAAGCAGAAAGTTGTTCATGCAGCAGAAAAATGAATTTTTCATAACTCTTTTCTAAACTGATCGTTGCATAATGTAACTAAATACAAATATTGAATTTCCACCCTCTTAAACTTGATTAGAGCTGAGGAAGATTAAAAAAACAAATGTATACATGTGTTCTTAAATGTGTTTTAAATAGGATATCCTCATTAGCGTAAGGTTGTTCATTTAGAAACAATGTTTGCATATAAAGTACATATGGGGAAATTGGATCTGCCTATGCATTATATTTGAAGAATACCAATACAGATACTTTCAACACTGGCATCTCTATATGGATGAGCATCAGGAGTGACAGTCCTAATGTGGACATTTGCCCACTAAAGCATGGAAAGAAGCTGTCAGTTCATTTTTTCCCAAGCACCTGAGCCGCTGTTATGTGAGCTGTGCTTGACATAGTGACTTGAAGAAAAAATTATTAGTATTTGGTGTCAATCTTTCCACAAAAAGTTCTGTTTCTGAGTACCTTTAATAGTGCTTTTGTATTTGATTTGAATCATTTCATATGATCATTTTGCTGAGTGAATTTCAAAGCTCTAAAAAAATTAATGAAATATCCAAAGTATGTAGGTATATCACTGAAACATGGGAAAGATGGAGTGTTCCAAGAAGGCCAATAGCATCTGGGTTTGTATCAGAAACAGCGTGGCCAGCAGGACTAGGGGAGTAAGTGGTTGTCCCCCTGTACTCAGCATTGGTGAGGCTGCTCCTCGAATACTGTGTTCAAATTTGGGCCCCTCACTACAAGAAAGACATTGAGGTGCTGGAGCATATCCAAAGAGCAGTGAACCTTGTGAAGGGTTTAGAGCACAAGTCTTATGAGGAGCAGCTGAGGGAGAAAAGGAGGCTGAGGGGAGACCTTATCACTCTACAAGTACCTGAAAGGAGGTTGTAGCGAGGTGGGTGTTTGTCTCTTCTCCCAGGTAACAAGTAACAGGACAAGAGGAAATGGCCTCAAGTTGCACCAGGGGAGGGTTAGATTGGGTATTAGGAAAAATTTCTTCACCAAAAGGGTTGTCAAGCACTGAAACAGGCTGCCAAGGGAAGTGGTTGAGTCACCATCCCTGGAGGTATTTAAAAGATATGCTCTAGACATGGTGCTTGAGAACATGGTTTAGTGGTGGACTTAGAAATGCTACGTTAATGGTTGGACTCAATGATCTTAAAGGTCTTTTCCAAACAAAATGATTCCATGATTCTATGTCCAGAGGGTAAGTTTTTCTTTCAATTTCTATTTTTTCTTGGACAACTGGCATATGTTAGTTCCTGACTCATCTTGCAGTTATCGATTGTGAAGGGGGAGAAAAAAAAAAGCACAAGACTGTGTCTCCATATTTTGAAATATTGATGTTATAGTCATGCCTAAGGTCTTCACCAAAGACTGGAACCCATTCCAACACATTTAAACATGACCCTTCCATGACAAGTTTTGGTGCATGAGTATCAAACCAGTTTGAGATGAGGAATAAGGAAATTAGAGGCAATGCAAGAATTTAGTAATAAAACAAGAACTGTAACCTGCAACTCCTGGCTTCTAGTCTGATGTCATGATCTTACAGTAATTTGTGAAATTAAATTAGAATGGCAATAGTAAATTAGAAGTAAGTTGTGTATATTTAGTTTAACATAGCTTGGATTTTCATGCATTTGAAGCTTTGTGCTTCTTGTAACTTTTACTATGTGGAAATAATGCTATAATTCCTATTTGTGAATTATTTCAGTGTTTTGTTGTTTTTTTTTTTTTAAAAAAAAGGTGTCAAAAATCCTTAAAATTAAACATTTCGGAGTCAGAGATTGAAAACATGCTTAAGCCATGAAGGAGTTGACCAAGGTCTCAGGATAGATCTTTGAAGTTGTGTCTCATGGTAGTTTAGTGACAGTGGGTTTCTTGGAGTGAAAGAGAGGGATGTGCTTTGTTTTCTTTAAAAGCTGTGTTAGTTTAAAGTGAAGGAAATACAGTTGTTACAATGGCAATTGCACATTCAACATAATTCTGCTTCTAAGCTTTTCATTGAGACTCAGTAGCACAAGTTGCAGATACCAGGCTTCTCTCAAAGTGCTGTCACAGCTGCTTATGAAGATGCAGCAATGTCCATCATACTTTCCAGGTAGTCTTAATCTTAAAAATTAAGCAAAAACTTGTCTTGGCCAAAGGTCCTCGTTAGGAAAAAAGGTGGAATAATTTGCTTTATTTTGAACACTTAATAAGTCTGAGATAAAAATCTTCCAATATGTAAATTCTTTTTACTTTTTGGGGTAGATGTGTGTATTATAGTGCCCTGGATGGTCCTGCTAAGTATAAATGCCATTGTCCATGCTTGCATCTTCCAGCAGGTGAAAGTTCATTTCAGGGGAGCTAAGAAATATTTAATTCCTGGTATTTACCCATCTCTGGTGGAAAGATTATTTTTTAATATATATATAATGAAAGAGACTGTTGTTGTATATAAGGTGTAGTCAAAGTGTTAGTATTCTGTTGTATGAGTAAAGGGTATGGGGAGCTAAGCTCTAGTTTTGAGTGGTTAGCCTTAATTATCTTTGAATTTTCAGATAGTAAAGTTTTGACATGCACCTGGAACAGCTGGCAGGTGTTATGTATATTGTTGATGTGGCTGGCATAAAAACTACATAGATTGTGCTCTTGCTCTGTTTTGCATTATTTGTATATATGTGTGTGCATGCGCTAAAATGTAAAATATTTTACTTTTTCTTCCTTCACTAAATTATATTCTCTATATTAGTCTTGAATGTTGTAACTTGGTGGGTATAAATGCCTGCAGCTAACTAGTTTTAAAGTCTACAAATGATCCATGGCGCACAAAAGATCATCTTAAAAAAAAAGCACGCTGACAGCTTTTCTGATAGTAAACTTGAACTAAAAAACAGTCTAGAATCAAATTATTAGGGAGACTTAATCTGGTAGGTGCACTTCTACCTAATTTTATTTAGCAATTCTATATCTAGGTAACTGGTCTTGTAATTGCAAGGGGAAGATGTAGTCTTAAATTTGCAAAATGGGACATCCATCAGTTGATGGTAGTTGGCTCCCTGATTTATTGGAAGAGGAGAGGGAAAGGGCGTTTCTTAGAATTTTATATTAAGGGCTCTTTATTTGAAGGATGTAATGTTATGTTTTGACTTTTTTCCTATCTAAAACCAATTTGGCTCATTTTGCTTGCTAATTGTTTTTAAAAGTAAGGGACAAATGATGTTCCATGGGTTTTTTTAGTGATAAAAGGAAAAGGGCTGGATAAATTATTTCTGTACAGTTGCTAAAGCCAGGGAACAAACCTCTCAAGATAGGTTAGTGCATGGTGCATTACACAAGGGAGGATATGCAGGGGCATGAGGCGAGAGTTCTCCAAAAAGAAACTGATCTTATGCTGGTAAACTGCTTTTAGTAGGCTCTTTGAAGAGTCCCCTTGGATAAGACTGTGGCTGGAGACAAAACCAACAGTTATTTCTTTCCAACAGACAACTGAAGTGAATAAAAATCTTCTGTAACAGCAACCAGCCCTTTCAAAGTTAATCTTCCTCAAAATACCAGAGATAAGTAGTTACTCCAAGAGATGTCCAAATAAACATTCAAGAAGACGGACAGAAAGGACTCAACATCCCATATGGTAGTAAAAATGACACACAATTTCCACCATTATTTGAGGAATCTGGAAATCTAATGGCAGACTGGAGGTTTTTTGTCAGTCCCATCTATGTCTGCACCTTGAACACGGTGATGAGAATTTCAGATTCTCCCTTAAAGCTTCTAAGTAAGTTCAAGTAAAACTGTTAGAAAGCATATAGTATTCACTTAAAACAAAAATACTCTCCCTCTCCACTACTGCCAAAATCTCCCAATGAATAAACAAACAAGAAAACCCAACAGAAAACGAGTTAGCACTTAGAGAAGATTGGAAAAATCAAATCTGTGTTTATTTTTAATCCATGAATATTTTATATTGAAACATTAAATAATTGTTAGCCTGCCTTGGGTGGTCTCAGACACATTCAGTTCCGTGCTAGAACAATCATTGTTGCAATTCAGCATTTCAGGTAACAGGTTTCAATGGGGCTGGTAAAGAACGTAATGGTCTAGAATTTGGGCAGTGAATGCCCTCAGAAAAATCCCTGAGTTTTATTCTTACCTTTTAACAGTGTAGCACTAGGATACACATGAAAGAGCTTTCATAAAGTTTTCCTGCACTATTATGCAGTGAACATGAAATTCTGGGGGTGCCTCATGTAAGTGAAGAATTTGTGTCCCTGGATTCCTGTTGTGAAATTGGTATGGACACAATGATCTGTGTCTTTTTGTGGGTATTTTTTTTGGTTTGTTTTTCCCTTAGGCTAGTAAGGAGATTTGTATCTCAGTAGTGAACCTGCTCCCCAACAGATATGGATGTCACAGTATTGTTTAGATCTGGTAAAGAGGTCTTGCTAGTCCTATGTGCCCAGTACCATAATTCCTGACCTTAAAAGAGCGTTTGCTTTTTTGCTTTCATGCCTTTTTTTCACAGTTTAAAAGCAGAAGGCACATTCCTATGTTCTCTGATTTAATTACACATTATCTTAAACTCTTGTCCTTACACCAAAGTGAGAAATTTTTATGAACATTGGGAAAAACTTTATCCTGATGGACTACATTTTTTCCACTCCTGAAGTACTGAAACAGTTAAAGAAATTAAACTAATCTGTGACCATTCTGCCAATTGAAGTCATTAATATCTCAAGTTTTCATATCTAATTTTTGACGTTTAATAATGATAATATATACTTTTAAGGCCATGTTAGATGCATTAAACTTTAGGCTTATGTAAGTAATAACCCTTTATGTAAAAACCACAGGTAAATCAGTTAAACATCACATAGAGGGACTTCACAACCATACATATTAAATATGATTTTGATCTTGCAAGTAAAATTTAACAAGTAAGACCTTATAAGTGTTGCAGCAACAGAAAAGATATGTTGATCTTTTTTTTTTTTTTTAAAGCATTGTTAGATTTAAACCGTAAATAAATATGGAGTCCAGAGAAGAGTGTGTGCTCTGTTACTGTGGTGAACCTTTGCTCAAGCTGGTTTTGTAAGCTAAAGTAGATACTCTGGAAATGGGACATCTTGTCTCATTTGGGATGAGTATCCAATCAGTTATAGGTTTTCTTCATGTCTGTGCTAACATAATTGTTGTATGTAAGAGAATTCGATGACAAGTATTTTAAATGAATACTATAACTTACTCCCATTTTAAGACGGATGGCATGCAAACAGAAAGTTTGCTGTACTGAAAACAGAGCTGTGCACAGAAGGTGACAAATGAGTCTGCCGTCAAAGGGAAGATTGGCAGTCTATGGCACATCCACCCAGCTGAGGCACCAGCCTGACTGCTCTGGGCTTGTCATTATTTTAAAGATCCGGATTATAGATTCATCTGCAGCAACAGCTCAACAGAAGGGCGTTTGTTCAAATGGTCTGTAACATTAGTAAACGTGTTATCAAAACAGCACACATCACTCCATTGTAACTATTGCTTTGGTGCTGCCAGTGGTGCAGCAAACATCGTTACAATAATGTTAATGCCACAGGTTTACGAATTAAAAACAACAATGGCAAATACTATTACTTTATCCATGCATTTTGGCTGAAGTGGTATTTTAGTCATAGAAATTCACCTTGGAGAACATATTTGGTAATTTTCCTTTTTTCAACAGTTTTATTTAAGGTTCTCAAAAGTTCTTGAGAAAATGCAAATAGAACAGCTGTGCTGGGACCATTCTGTGTTTGTGTTATGCTGATAAACAGCAACTCACTGCATGAAATTGGGTCATATGGCCAGAGATTTAAATTACTGGTAATAAATTTGCCTAAATACATTGGAATAAGACTTTCATATTGTATGGGACATTTAAATTACACAACTGTGTAATATCTGTGTGATAGTCCCTTTGCTGTGAATGTTTTTGGGACACACATAGTGATTTTGGGGGTTTTTTTGGCCTTATTCCTTGGTCTTTTGTTCTATGTCTTTAACTTCCCCCCCGTCCCCTGCCCCCGGTTTTCTAGCTACTGAAGTCATGAAGTGGCAGTAAATTTGGTGACCTTACAGTGTTGTGTTGTCTTTTGCCTCAGTTTTTGAACATGAAGGAAATGATTCTTTACATTGTGTTTAAAGGGAAGGGGAAAATGTGCTGATAACTTCTGGTTTTGAGGTACTTCAGGAAAAGAATGTTTTCTATGTACATAATCTGTATAAAATTTTAAGTACTCCTATAAATACTTGTGAGTTAAGGTGACTGCTTGAAATTGAAGACTTGAGGTAATCTGTTGTTGCAGCATTTTTCATTAACCTAAAAATGTTTAATACTCCAAGCATTGTTGACACTGTTGGAGGAGAATAATATCTGTGTGAGATTATGTTGTAGAATGTAAAATAGTTGAGAGGCATTACAGTCAGATGGTACATGCTGCTAAGATCTCTACCAATTTTTACCTTGAATTCAGAACTGCAGTTTATGAATGCTGAATCCTGTGGGTAGTCCAAGGATGTCCTGATGTTTGTAGTTACTTTTGAAAGGGTTTTTTAAATGTTCTCTTCTGTGACTCATAGAGAGATGCCAGCTTGCTTATAAATACATTTTTGAAAGCAGCTGGGGATAGCCTATCATGTCCAGTTATTGCACATCAGGTTTATTAACATCTTGCTTTAATTGCCTAAAAGCATTTGCAAAAGTGTCTTGCTTTTTTCAAACTTTATGTCTAAGCAAGGAGTTCTTACATGAGTTTGAAATACACATGAACGCAAAATTGCAGTTAGGTTTTGTGTAAATTATTCATACTTGTTTGATAGAATCTTTACAGGATATATTGTTCTGGTGTCTTACACTGATTATAAATTCCATTCATTCTTCACTGAACATATAACGATTCACTGAAATTCTACTTTATTTTTTATAAAATATAACTTATATGTAATTATTTTCTGAACTGATAATGGACAGTACCTACGATTACACTGCACCACTGTACCTGGAAAGTGATGGCAGTTGAGGAGCAAGGAATAGGGAAATGGAATCCATTTATTTCTTGAAATTGTTTTGACTCAAATTGCCTGTGAGTGGTGTTTTCTTCACCTAATTACATAAATATCACTTTTCACATTTTGAATATAATAAAGCTTTTTTCTGTTTTGGAAACTACCAAGTTTTCATCAGTCTGCACATGAAATTTGTTAGGTTGATATAAATTTTTCATTCGTGTGTGAAGTACTGACTTAATTTTCTGTTAGGTCAGTAAAGGTGTATAGTAGGGACCAGCGTAAGTAGTAGGGAAGTGTTTCATGGCATCGTGATCTGGAAATTTTGACTTTCACTACTGTTTTAATGGTTTTAATCATGTTTTCATGTTACTGTTCAAGGCTTATGCCACAGAAACCTACGCTAGATTTTGGCTAGAAATACCAACTGATGCAGAGTAAGATATATGTTGATAGTTGTACTCCAGTTCAGAAAGTGGTGTGCTCCCTTCCTACGCTGGGGAGATGTTTCTGTCTTGGCAGATCTTCATTTTTTCCCCGACATGAGTGTAAAACTCCATGCTCAAATTCTGCTCATGGTGTTAACCACAAGGCCATCGAATCAGACTCAAGAGGATTTTTAATTGCTTTGTCAACAAGTAATATTTTTAAATTTTGTACTAGAGAGGGTTTGTTTAAGCTTCCTAGAATGAATAACTTCTGATATTTCTGGTCAGCACTTCATCAGAAAATTGATTGCGCTCAGCATTAGGCTGTTTTACAAGGCTTAAGCATAATTTAACATTTTAAATCATCTGTTAGTTGCACTGGTACATTGCAAAGACTTTTAAAAATTCTAACCTAATTTTTGTAATTCAATCCTTTAAAGAATAACTTATTTTTTAGCATATGCCAGAAGACCAAGGGCACAAGTGTCACTAAACTCTCATAAAAGTAAATATATTCAATTTTAAATATGCTGTGTATGAAATGGTGTCCCTAGAATAACTGTGCAAGAAATAGACCAGATATTTCAGGATCTTTTCTTGCTTTACTAGAATTCATTTCCACCTATTTTTGTAGCCTCATTTACTAGCAGTCATCAGGACCAAAAGAAATCACTGTGTAACAAACTAAACTCCTTATTGGTGGACATGTTATTTTGGTGGAAGGCAGCTGCAGATTGTATGACATAGTATTCTGTAGTATTCATTCTTTTTCCTGTGTGTTTATGCCTGTGTAACAACTGTGAAGTCTTTTTTTCCTATTGTTCTTGTTAAAAAGAAAAAAAAAACAACTTTGAAGTTACTTTAAGCACAGATGGTGTCTGATTTTAAAGAATGTGTTGTAAATGTGTTAGAGAACTGTACTAAAGTTGAAGCCTAATGGAAGAGTGGCACGTTCCTATTCGCTCTGGCTTGGTCTCCCCTGTGTCAAGTGGCGTGAATTCCTGGCATTTAAGATGCATGTTGTATAGGGCTGACAATTAGTTTATTGCTTGAGTATATTCCCTGTTGCATTTCAGGTCCTCTGCAGTATGATGTTGCTAGTATAACGTGAGAAGTGGTACAGTGTAAATTTCTGAGTTTAAGATATAATTACAGGCAGAGAGAATTATAAAAGCCATATGTATGTCAGTCTCTTCCAGATCTTGCATGGTCTTTTGTTTTTAGTGGAATTTGTGCCTTAGTTGTGCAAGGAGAAGCAGGAGCTACATTCGGAAAGACTTTAAATGATGTGTTAAATGGTTCTGGACCTTACCTGCCACAGCCCCTGGATATCTGTGGCCTGCATAAGTGGCGAAGCTGCTGAAAATCTGAGTGTGCACTGTTTATAAATACTTGATAACAATGTTTACAGCTCTGCAGCAGCACTCTTTTGGGTGGGGGAAAAAGGGAGGTGATGTCAAACCCTCTGCTTTATCCTCATCTTCGTGAAAAGTCATGTTCACTTCAGGATTTGGTGAGGTAAATGTGGGTCCTTATTCCCACCCTGACTTCAGTGATATTCTTAGGAGCCAGCAGTGAACGGATCCCTCCCCTCTGGGGCTGCCTTGATCTTCAGAGGCTGATACCAGATACAGGCAAGAGCTTGCTCTTTTATCTGCATTGTCCATCTCTACCTTAATGAGTGAAATGGTTAAGTATCGGAGGGGGTGAGCCTCAAGGAATGTGTCTTCCATTTGACTTGAATATTTCGGTGGATAAAGGGAGAGGGAGGGAGAGGAGAGAGAGAGAGAGCAATCCACTTACATCACTCGAACTGCATTGAGTGTGTGCCTGTGTGCAGGTTAAGAGACAGACTACAGTGTCTTTGCTTTCTGCAGGAAGCAGCAATGCCGTTTGTATCCTAAGAGGAATTTTTTATTTAGAAAAGGAAGCATTCTTTCTACCCAGGAAATGGCTTTCCTTGTGCGTTGCTATGCCAACTGCCTGCAGCCATGGTCTTCCAAAGTAAGCACAATAACGTAATTATATTGGCGTATTGCATTCAGACTCATGATTCTCTGGGTTTTTGTGTGTGTGTAACTGTGTTGTATTTTTGTTGCTGACTCTTTGGGCGGTAGATGTGCTTGTCTTGATTGCGAGGAACAGGCATCATAAAATTAAATGTCCATCAATGTCATGCTGCTAAGATTAATTGTGCAAACTTGGTTAGCTGAGTGGAACAGAGATCACTGGTCACTACTCTGTCAGCATCATTAGCAGCCAGGGGAGGAGGTCCCTATTCGCGTGCTCTGCCCTGATTTTGGGGGAGTGTAGGGTAGTGGTGGAGAGGGGGAAGGCTGTGTGTGTGAGTGTGTGTGATTGCAAATGAAACAGGAGTATTAACAATGCTTGGCTGAATGCTGGAGGCTGGTTCCTGCACCCTGACTAATATAATACTGTATTAAGCCTTTTTGAGGGAGTCTCTGTGCAGTCAGCCATTTTAGCTTTTTTCCTCCTTTTTCTTTTCTTCCCATTCCTCAGGCTTAGGGAATGGTTTTGTTCCCTTGGATGAATGCTGCATATGTAGGGTTTCATCAGGCTCTGTACGTCCTGACATGCTTAGACTTTCAGTGTTACAAAAATGGAGACTAACGCTGTCGTTTGGATTGCTGCTCTGCACTACAAGTGTGAGGGGGGTTTTGAGCTTACCAGTAGTGACACTTTTAGCTCCAGCTTGATTCTCCCCCCTCCTCCTCTTTTTAATTTAATGCTGTAGAGGGTGACTTGCCATCCATAAGAAATTGGTACATGATGTGTAAATTCAGTTCAGCTTATGTTTCTTCATTATGAAACCACTTGCAATCCCAGCTAACCATGGAGTTATGGGCCAGCAGGAGAAACACTCAGTAAGTATTGCAAATTCCGTTTGTTCTATCAATAACCTGTCACGGGCAAACTGCATGGAGATTGAAACTGCTTGTCATCCTGCTCACGGGCTTTCCTGCTTGTGAATTTAATAGTGGGTTTCGAGGGAAAGCTGTACCTGAGGTGGCATTAGAGTTGGTGGCTGTATTTAAGATTGTTTTTAGCTCAGAAAAGGCAACTCTGTAGGTTCTTTTTGAATGTTAAAAATTTACTGAAAAAATGCTAACATAATTTCATTGGGCAAGAAGCTATGAGCATTCAGTTAAATTGTTATGTATTTGTTAAAACTTTAAAGAAATATTCAAGCTCTATAACAAGTGATATAATTGTAGGTGGTGATAAGAATAGATTTATTCTGTCTAGTGTATGGTACTAGTGTGCTGTTGCCTTGTAGCATGGCGTTTAACATCTGTGATACACTTATGCTGAAAATGCAGAAACTGTTAGTAAAACATGGAATGAACAAAAGGCGTAAGTACTGATGCTTTCTAATTGATCCCATGAGTCAGCTACACCTTTGTCGTGCTTTAATCCCATAGGCTGCTTGTGTTTATTGTTTGGGAAAAATGCATTCATAAGCAGAAGAGCAAACATTATTTAACAAGGCCTCAGGTGTCAGGAATTAGAAATCTAGGTTTTACATGATAAAAAGATTCTAGAAGTATAGATTTTTGTTGCTCAGTTAACATGTTTAAACCTTCATGCTCAATTTTATATGGTTCAATATAATCAATTTTACAATTTGTTTCTTGAAAAGATATATATTTTTTCTGTGCATAGTGTGTGTTGTGCATGGGAATGTGTACAGTATATTCAGCATATACAACAAAGAATCATAAATATGGTAAGGTGATAGCAGAAACTTTGTAAAGGAGGAAAATTTCTTCAACAATTCAGTTTTGATTGGGTAGAAATAGGAAACTAATCTAGAAACAAATCTAGTGGATTTTTCTTATGCATTTAGGAGACATATCAGAGTTTCTTGTCGTAGACTGGTTTGTTCCTTTTTCTTCTTAATTACATTCTAAGTATAAAGGAGTTCATGTTACTAAATCATTTGGACTTCATGAAATATTTAGAACTTAATCTAAAAAAAAAGAAATCTCCTTTCCTCCTGAAACTCAAGTACTGAAGAAGCTGAAATAGAATAGGATACCTTGAATTTGCAAATAGGAATAAAATGAGAAAGCTCCATATGTATTGGTTTTTCCTGCTCTTTCTACTCTCTAAAGAATGTTGATGAGAAGTTGTAGGTTGATTAACACAGCTTAACACAGCAAGTCTAACTGATATAAAATAATTGCTTATAGGTAAAGTAAAAAATTAACCTGGCATTTTAGACTCTACGTTACAAGCTCTGTCATATTTGAATTGTATTACTTTGAGTTAATTAAATCACAGAGATAAATTTCACTCTCTGGACCAAAATGTAGGAATAGTAAAAGGGAATAGGTCAAGGTATTGCTTTACAAGAAAAATAGTTCACCTTAACTAATGTCTGCATATATGTAAGAGAAAGAAATCATACTTTGATGTACGGCTGGCATTCAATTGCAGATTTTGCATGAACAAAACCCATAATTTAGAGTGTATGTGGAAGTTTAAAATGAAACTGTTAGGACACAATGTAGCTCAGCAAAAAATACCACTTTGTCAATGAAACTTTCCATGCTTGTTCTCCAGGTTAGAGGTTACTTTGCTTGGAAAATGGTACTGAAAGATGTGAATTCTTGGTAGAGAGGGAAGGCAAGCTTGGAGTTTCAACATATACAGACTTTGTCTTGCTTTGCCTGAAAGGAAAACTTAGTGAACTAATCATTTTTGGTGATGAGTTATTTTCATGTTGGTATGTTCCCAGAATCTTAAATCTTTTATTGATCTCTGACTTGATCTTATTTCAAGGAGAGAGCCTTAATTACTTCTGTGACATCCCCACCTAGAGTCTCACAGCCTGATTTGCTGGGACAATCTGGAATTGAATGCAAAATTCTCCTGTGCAAGGTCTCACAAAATTATGTGAATTAATTTTAGTTAATGCTGTTAAATCTTAATTTCATGCTAGTTTAGTTAGGGAATGAGGGATATGGTTTAAATCTACAGTTCTGTGAAAATGATATGCAAACTGATCATATGGTGAAAATGGAGAGAGGAAAAGTGAAAAATTGAGTTGTGTTTCCTAGATTATTTAATATAAGAAAAAATCAGCATCAATCAAGTGTACTAGTCCTGCATGCCTCATAATTCATAAATTGGAAGACTCTGAAGCAGTGCTACAGACACCTATCAGAAGGTGGTGATCTATGGGTGATGTTCCTTGATACACAAATGTTGTCATCTGCTGAACAGGGAGTAAAAGTATGCTCTGGGTGAAAGATGGCAGAGACATGAAAGCTGGATTGTTGGAAGAATAGTTCTGCTTAGTTCTTGTATTTAAAGTACTTAACCAGATTTCATGTATTTCAGTAGGTTCATTCTATTTGGCTGTGTCCTTGCTGGTTTTAAGAGTCCATTCAACTAGGTTTGTAGTACTTCCATTGTAATTTTCCTAATCTTAAATGTTAGGAGGATGAGTGATGTTTCAAAAACTGTTGCTTTGTGGATGTTAAAACAATGATCTCTTGAAAAGCTTCTTGCATTGCGTCTTACACCTGCTTTATTATGTGACAAAATCACATGAAGATTTCCACAGTAGACTCAGACCTTCTAAAATATTATCTTTATATCTCATTTCTCCTTTTCCCTTGTGTGTGTTGTTTGTAGGAACTTTACTCAAGGTCATTTAAAAAAAAAAAAAAAAAAAAGGAAAAAAATTGACAGGTATAATGGTTTTTAAAAATGTGACTCAAGATGCCTAGTTCTTTCATGACTGTGTAATGATTAACAATTCATGAATTGCAGACTACATTCGAGTGATTATGCACAACCTGTAAGAAAGTATGTTACATTTTTACTTTGGGTGTTGAAATAAAGTCTGCTAATAAAGGATGTGTTTCACTGCCAGTCCAGTGACTGTCCTTTAGTGATCATGTAGGTACCACAGTCTTCTGATGTGCTTGACCTGTCCTGAATTACTGAAAAATACTGAAAGCAGTAAGTTATCTTTGGCTTGTTCTTACCATATTTTAGTTCACAAAGACTTGTGGCCCTGTGCTAGGACCACCCTCACTCCCAGGAATAAGTGGCATTTTGAGGAAAAGTCTTGAGTGGTGATTGTTCAAATATGGTTTAGTTTGATGTGTAGTAAGGGTGCTGGTTACCGTGCTTTCCTAAGAAATGTAGAACTATACAGAATAAGCATAATTGTCTGCTGCTGGAGGAGATAATCATTATTGTTCTATAACTCAAAAAATAAATGTAACCTGGGATAGTTATTTGTCATTTGAGTGACCATCATACAGCACTAATAAGACATGGGAAAGAGAAGTGTGATGTTGTGATCAGGTGGCTATGCTTGGTAAGCTGAACAATCTGTGGTGGCATCATACCTGGATATTTTTTTTTTATGTATATCTCTGGAAAAAAAAATGGTTGTATGAAAACAAACTCTGACAAGGTACTAAACTGTTAGCTACTGTAGCTGCTAATGGTTGTGATTTTGTTCATCTTAATGAATTACATTGCACTGGGGCTTGATACAGATTTTTTATGTTGTTGTTAGGCACCTTTATTTGTATCACTTATTGAAGCCACATTTCTGGTTTGGACCCTTCTGATTATTCCTTTCCTCTTAATTTCTACATTTTGAAAAAAAAAAAATCCTCTCTGAAGACCAACAAAGAAGTTATAGATTTTTTCATGTGATCAGGAGGTGTTTCACCTCTTCATAGATGCATCTATTAAGCAGTCTTTAATACATGACTATATATATCCCACAAGATACATCTCAAGATGGATAACTCTGGTTTAATGAGCAGCTGTTTGATATTTTGGGCTAGCTTCATTGCTCAAATGGCCAGGTTGTGTTTATGGCATACTATTCAAGTCCTACTCAGAAGATTAAAGCTTTTTTTTTTCTTCTGTGGCTTTTTAAGGTGATTGTAACTACAGAGTTCATGCGATTCATTAAAGTAGTGTGTGTGTGTGCATTACCTTAATTTTTCAGGTAGCTCTGTTGAAGCAAATCTTTGGCAAAAAGTAAGAACTGAATTTTGAGAACTTAAGATGCTTGTTTCCAAGTATAGCTAGGCCTAAGTAACTGTTCAAAGTATGGATTTTGTTATTTGAATAAATAACGCAGCCTAATGATCATCTGAAAAGTGATTTTAAGTGACTTGCTTGGCATCCTACCAGAGATCAGTGGTGGAGCCTGGCTAAATTCCTGTTCTCCAGGACAACATTTAACTGCAGATTTTCTCAAAAGCTTATAAATGGTGAAATCTGGGTCATGTCATAGGAATGACAGTGAATGTATTAGTGACCTGTAGAGATGGCAGTGAAAGCATACTTGGCATGTAGGAGAGGTCCTGCCATCTTTCTGTTATTGTTTCAAGGCCTGGGGATTTCACAACATATTTAAAATTTAAAACAAACAAACAAAAAAACCCCAAACCAAAAAAAACCCACCAAAAAAGCCACCATCTATATGTACATTATGCATGTGTGCACAAAACTGCTTTCTCTACCTTCTTAAGAAGTAGCTGAAATTTTTTCAGGTCGGCATGGATAATTCACATAGTAGATCTCCCAGTAGGACAATTGTTTAACAAGTTTATGAAGTAGGAAGAGTTCAGGCCTCTCAATGAGAACTGAGAAACTAACATAATCAGTATTATGGGTTCTGGTTTACATTCCCAAGTGGCAAAATCTAGTGGTGGTGGTTAGAGTGCCTGCAAAGCAGTATTTATGATTGTGTCATTTATAGCCAGAATATAGATGTGAACCTGAAAAGGAAAGGCAGCTTCTTCCAAAATGCTATTTTGAGACCAACAGACTAGTACTATTCATCATTTCTGAGTTGTAGGTGCTCCTGCCTGATCTTCAGGCATGCTGAAAATCCAGCTGAAGTTGAGGGCTGCTAATAACCAGCAATTAAAAAAATCCCAAAGCCAAGCAATCAAAAAACCCAACCCCAAAAAATCCAAGAAAACAAAAACCCCGCCAAACAAAAGGCCAAAGCTCAAAAGAAACAAAAAATCCTGAAGCCTTTGATACTGTAGATTGTTCCTCATCCTATGAGTTAATAAAGACTCAGGAATAATAGAAGCTCTAAAAAGCAGAAGATAATGGAATATGTTGTGCTAAGTAGTGTAGGTTAAAAATATCAGGGAATTGGCTATGTGCACTTGAAGTACCATGGAGTTCATTGTAACTAGAAGCAAGCATAGTCAGCTAAGGAAATCCTGTGCCTCCAAACCTCAACTTGATTCTTCCATCTGCAAAATATTTGCACTCCCTTGCAGAATACTGTCTCACGAGTTTTAAGCAGTGGTTCTTATGCTTGTACTTTAACAATTTTCAAGTGATGTAAACTTAGAAGTTTATTAAATTGACCTGTAAAAATTTTCTAGCAAGATGAAGTAAATTTAGATTTTTTTTTCTTTAAACTTAATTTTTAATGAACTAAGGCAGGGAATTTCAGTGACATGCAAAGAAATATGTAGTTTATAAAAGGATTAGAAACTGCTGTCAGATGTGTTGCTTGTTTTTGCATTGTGATTGCTGCTGCTGCTAATGGTACTACTCCAGTATGCAAAAGTGAGGGGAAGTGTCTCGTATTCTCTGCCTGCTGCTGAGATGACCTGAAGCTCATCTGCAAAATACTTCTGTACTTGATAGCTTTATAGGTTGTCTGCAAAATTGATGAAATATGAAAAGATAACTGCACATCTTTTAGCAATATGAGCATTATGAACCATGATTTCTGATTTCTAAACTAGAATTGGATAAACATTTAAAATGTGTTAAGACAATCATCTATCTGGGATAATGAATGATGTTGATGCCTGGAAACTCTTAAGTACAATTTTTTTTAAGCTTATTTAAAGTTTATTTTTCTTCAACTATCTTAATTTTTTTTTAATTTCTTAGTGTATTTTAGGCTTTAAATTGCTACAGATTAGTCCTTAACAGTATCCTGGATGTTTGAAAAACTGAACTAATTTTGCTAATGCTTTCATGAATATACAGTGGTGTGATTTTTGTCTGACTGAAATAAATACCAGATTTTTAGGATCTCAGGATTATTTTATTAAAGTCTGATTTTGATTTGATATCTGCAAAGAACAGATATATAACCAGACTATTAATTCTTTTCACTTACTATTATTGATGCATTCTTGTTAGCATTCTCTATATTTAAACATTAATAGAAGTAATACTACTAGAAGAAAAAAACCCGTGATGGTAGGATATTTCACGAGTTCATTCAGGTAAGGGTAATACTGAAGCAGTTTCCAGTGTTCTTTACTGCCAATGGATGAGACATACTACTGAGTGTGAAGACCCTGCATGATAAGTAAAGTTAATGTTAAGGATTTGAGAAAAATGAAATATTAATGTCTCAAGGTTTACGCTTGACCAAAGAACCTTGTACCTGCCACACTTCATTTTCAATGTTGTATTTAAAAGAGTCTGGTAGCTGTAGTGCAGGAGAAGCACGGCATGACCCCTGCAGGTCTGCAGGCTTTTTAGAATTCTAACCTCTGCATGCTTAACCTGTCAATCTGTTACTGAAATGTAACTGGCACTCAGTCTCCCAGTACAGTGTCCCAGTACTAGATTGTTAATGGTTCTTCCAGTTTTGTTGGCTTGCTAGTAGTCTTTTTTGGTTGTTCATTTTGAGATGGTGATGATGCAGCTGAGAACCACAGGAAGACTAAACTGTACAGAAGGGGTCTCCACTCACTGGGTTGCTTGTGAAAGTTGATCCTATGCCCAGGAGCTAGAATTTATCAGAGTATGTGTTATTCCTTCCTAAACCCATGTTTGTATGGCAATACCAGAAGGGGAGATGAAGGACAACAGATTACAATGCTTTTATGTGGGTGATATTGAAGGTAAATAGCCTTATGTTAACACAGCACCTGACCCAAATAGTGATGCTACTTAGTCCCTAGTAAATAGAGACATAGGGATGAAGATGAACTATTGCCTTTTTTTTTCTTTTTTTCCTTGGAAAAGATTAAGGATCACAACCAATTACATTTGGTGAAATAACTGGAAGATAGAATGAAAGTTTGTGTAGATGTTGTTTGTAATTTGCACTTGTGGTACTAATATGCAAGAATGTGGGTCCAGCCTTTGGCCAAAAGGCTTCACCTGTCTTTTTGTGTTGCTCTCACTGCAAATGTGAAGATTGCTACTGTGAATCAGCTAACATTCTCTACTTGGCCTAAACCTTAAGCTGGTCAAAAAGCTAAAAATAAGGACATCTTTTTGTCATCCATGGTCTCCATTGCAAATGTTGGAGCACAAAATCCCAGCATATTTAGTTCCCTTTTCATTAGAAGTGAAAGAGGATTTTCCTAAATGGGGACTAGCCTGCTAAATTTCACAGCTTGGACAGGCTAGTTTTCTAGACTTTCCCCAGTCCTGTGTTATTGACAGTCAAGTTGATGCTCCTGTAATATGCCATTCCTACAAAAGCCTGTCTGGAGTGCCTTAAAAATGTATTGAATAATTTGGTCTGTTACGAATTTCAGTAGCTGCTGTGCTTTGTGGTCCCTGTGCTGGTTACTGGATGGGAGTGTGAGTGCCCCTCCTTCAGTTCAGAGGGGCTTTCTGATTTTTCCTTTACATGTCTTCCGAGTTCCAGTTTGGTGACTACTCTAAACGACAACAGAAAGCTCTCAACTATTTGACAAAATGTGCGGATTTTGCCTTGAATGGGAGGATTATGGTGACTCTACACTCAAATATATGCGTACCTCCATGGGATTTGCAGCTTGTAATGGAGATGATGTTTCTCCTTTAGACTGGAAATATGAGAACTGGTTTAACACCAGCCTTCTCTTTCAGCCCTGGTTTCTTGACTTGAATCAAGAGCCAATTGCTTTTAAACATAGAGGAAAAGCAGGCTCATGAGTTAGCATGCAAAGAAGTGCGAAGTGCAGATATATTGCATTATATCTGCATTTGGTATCTGTTATTAAGCTGACAAATGCTATGGCAATGGTGAAATGGAGCTCCATGTAACACTTGTAACTTTCTACCTGTAGTTACTTCAACTGTCCCAGGGTTGGCTGGTGTCCAAATGCTGATGTTTGGTAGCAGTAATGTGTCCTCTTGGTAACTGCAGTTACCTGATCTTCAGAGGTATGTGGGCGGACAAGAACCACATTGTAAACCCAGACAATAACCCAATGGTCAAAATCCCTCAACCTGTGATTTCTTTCACTCAGTCTACAAATAGTGCCTCATTTTATCTGACTGTATGTAGCCTTTCAGCTTGCTTGCTTACAAGCAACGGTGCTGTGCACTGGCTCATTAGGACACAGTGACTTAGGTAGGACTTACTAATTTATAGCTTGACTCCAAGCTGTAACTTTGTGAGTAAGAAAAATGGATTAAAGCTTTTTATTCCTCCTCTGAAGAATGATTTCATAAAAATGACATTGTGCTATTTTGTAGGTCTGCTTCCTTTGTGTGTTTAGTCATGTAGGCTTGCTTTATAGTTAAAAATAGGCTTTTTACTGTTCTGTGCTGCTGTTATTCCTGTAGAGCCAGGAGAATGGGAGCTGAGTTGTGCTTAGGACTCCATCCATAGCATTGTTTCCTAAATGCCTATCTGCTGCTGTGTGCCTGCCAACCTACCAAATGCTGTAGGAGTTACATGAGTGTCAGGAAGGTCTAACATGGGATGATTTGAAAGGGCATGGTAGTGCCTGAAAAAGAGAACATGGCTGAAGAGCTGGACCATAAATTTAATATTGGTAGTGGGATCGATGGCTTGAAAACAGGGTAATGAAAGACATTGTACCTGAAAACTGGATGTATTTGGTTGTGATTGAAAAAAAAAAAATCATTCTAGATTTTGGGGAGTCTAAATTGAATTGTGGGAATTATTTCATAGTTAGCTATATCCTAGGTTTGCTGAACCATCAGCTCTGTTCTCATTTTAACCCAACTACATTTTCTGTGCTCTTAATTTGTTTTTTTTATACACGTAAGTAGAAAAAGGTTCTTTCAAAACTTGCGTTGTACATTCTTTGTCTCTGCAGCTTCACTGATCAAGGTACAGCTTGACCTCTAAATCCTAATGTATTACTGATAACAAGCTAGGAAGAAAGAAGCATCTTCCAAATACTTGGCAGGCAGTAGCTCTTTACTCTTCTAGATTGTTCAGGAAGGAGCTAGATGTCAGACTTCGATGTGGCTCCCTGGTGTGCTTGCCTTTTCAGTTTTGACCCACATCACCAGCAGATTTTTAGCTAGGTTTTTTGGTCTTTGAATAAGAAGCTGACTATAGGGGGCTTTTGTTTGAAATATCCATAAATAATGTAGAAGGACCTTCTTTTCTGTCATCCTCACTCTTAAGGAACCATGAGGAAAAGAAAAATGCATGAATTTATGGATTTCAGAGCCTTTGTAAAGTGTCCTACTTAACTATTTAACTTTGCATCTAGAAATGGTGGTCCACTGAATTTTTTAAGGCAACAGAGAAGACTTGTAGTAATTTTTAACAGTGGAGCTGATCACAGCTGTAGGAGCAGAACAAAAAGCAAACTAAAATGAAAGCAGTGTTAGTTTCTGTTAATAACTGTAGAAGCCTGTATGCTAGATGTACCTCTCTTGCCTGTTGGTAAACTTCTGGAAACGTTTTCTCTTGTCTGACTTCAGGAGTTTGTCCTGTTCGGTCTAGCTTGTTTCCAAAACAGGAGGTTCTTTTAGTTGCTAATTTTTAGTTTTGTGAGAAGATAAGAGATTTCTTGCATTTCAGAGGAAAGGATTTCAGATATTTCCCTTTAGCAGAGAGTTTCCAAGGTCCCCAAATACAGCAGCTGCTCCTACATGAATGGATACTAAAGTGTAGTTTCACAAACAGTGGCATGCGTGTCAGCAGTAGTATACAGAAAGTCTACTTATCTACCTCTTTCCTGTTGAAGGAAGAGGTTGTTTAGACAGTTAAATGTCACTCCTACACCTGCCGCTTCCATTAGTATTGTACATTACTGTTCTTTCTGTGATGATGGTACCCAGGGAAAACTAAATTTAGGAACTCCTGAGTTAGGGTAATATGATTTGGTTTTTTCAAGTGGAGGTTCAATGTTCCAGCTGGGGTTTTATTCAGTTAAGCATGCAGAGATAACATGTTTAATGTAGCAAATGACTAAAACGTCTACCACTTTTATGAAAGAAAGTAACCTTCTTAATCTCTCGCACCATGGGGTGTTATAGCAAAGACCATTCTAGTGCTGTCATAAATCAGCGGTTAAGATTCAACTTTCAAATCTTCTGGTTATTGTAAGATGACCTAATGCAGTAGGTGATGTACGTGCACACATCTTGGTCTCTCTAGCTTATCTTCTGGTAGGCGGGAGAAAAGAAGACAAACTTCATTGTAATTGTATTTGTCAAATGGTCTTCAGTTATTGGTCCTAGTATTTCTAGGTGATTTCTGTACTGCTTATTGTTCTGCAGCTTGGCAATCTCTGATGTAAAATCTCTTCCTAAATAAACACCATTGACATATTTCATGTATAAGTTGCTACATGGATTGTGGTTTTTTAGTATGCTATTGACCCAAGGCAGGAATATAAGGGGTGATTTAAGTTCTGTGTGCACACCTGCACAGACACAAATAAATAAATTTCTGGAAGTCACATCTGCATGTCAGTATTTTAAGCAGAATAACATGGAGCTTCAGTTGACAATGCCTCCTTGCTCTAAAGCAGCCTTGGTTTTAGCAGGCTGCATATGGGGCCTTTTTGTTCTGCTTATCTTGTAAGTACATTGATGTGGACATTTGTAAAAATTAAGTGATTTAAAAAAACAGGGGAGAGGGCTAATTGAACTTAGCATTTGATATTACAGTTTTTAATAACTGCCACTTAGACTACAAAGAAAAATTCTGCAGGATGTTTCAAAATTCAATGGCGATATTAATATAAAAGATTCTGTGTTGATCTGCATAAATAACTTTAAATGGCTGAAAGTGAAGAAAAATGGCCTTCTACATTTTCTCTTCCTGTGATCACAGTGAGCACACGAGTAGCTCTTTTGCCCAAACTCAAATATTCGCAGTAGTTCAGAGAAATTGGAATCTTGTTCTGTGTGACAGAATAGAAACTCCAGAGGTATTTGGAATGCATGATGCCACATACAGTTTTAAAAGCTTGTGTCAGTGTGAAAAATTTTCATTAATTTTCTTTGGCAACCGTATGAGGAAAAATGTAAAAATAATGTAGCAAGCAAAGCTGGGGGTGTTACAGCAACGTTCACTGCTGTTACATTGCCATGCTATGAGTACAGCTGCACTTTCAAAATCGTAAAATAAGCAATAAAGCTGCTTGACTAGTAGGCATATAAGTGTAGCATTAAAAAGATCATAAATAAGGTAAAATCATATTTTAAGATTTTACATCATTAGTCATGTATAAAAGGAAATGCTTCTCACTTAAGAATGAGTTGTTTATATACATTATTGAGTTGTCTTGTTGCTGTGCTATTTTGACATTATCCAGAAAAACAGTGAGACGTTACCTCTATTACTCTATAATGCAATTATGAAACTTTTTTCACTCTGTGCATTAATCTCAGAAGAATTATCTCTAAACTTTAAGATGTTTTTAAGTAGTTTTTCTTTTAAAACTCACCTTATTTTAAAAATATCATCCCTTTTTTTAAGCAAAATTTTTTGCTTCCTCTTTTGACCATCAATTTTTTTAAATTTTGTATCATTGTTTCAAAATGCTCACTATTACGCAATTATTACTACTATGGCAATATTCTTAAAAGCAAGGCTTAGCAAGTGCTTTGATGTCCACTTGTGTGTTGAGATATGCATCTTGTAATATTGCAGTTCCACAGGTTTTTTTTTGTTTGACGTGAAGCAAAAGTGTGCATCTTTCATTGCCAGACAAGGAAAATAGAGGAAACTTTCATTGTAGAGTAAGCACATGGAAAACAAGTAGTCACAGTGCATGATGTCTTATTTGGAGCCAGTTATTAGCAGAAGGATTATGCATGTTTCCTATTGCTTAAGTTATGAAAAGCAAAGTCATTGAATTAGGAAAAAAAACCCCACTTTTCTCATGAACTATTCCTTGATACTATAAAGCAAAGGTAATTTTTTAGTTAAAACTCCAAGGGTGGCATTGACATGGCTGCAGCCATCAGACTTCAAACAAAATTTCTGTTTAATTGCTTATGAATAGTCATGTCTCTATTTAAATTTTCATCACATTTCTTTTGATTAATTTGGTATTTTATAGAGGTCAAGACTTGGTGTATGGATGGAGAGCTCCAGTTTTTCCATCTGTGCACAGCAACTCTGTATCTATATCTTTAAAAAATATTTTCCTTGGAAGTGTACAGAATACTTAAGTCTTTACTAAGAAGCTACCAATAAGAAAATCTAAAATGTTATTATGGTAATCATGTTGATTTTTGTCTTTTTTTCCTCCTTTGGTTAGTCTGCTTCTGAATGATAAGTTTTTTTAATAAACAGTCTCGCTTGAGATTTTTCTGCTTGGAGGAGTGACATAGATCTGGAAGGGATTGTCTGGGTCACTGTCATTATACACTGTTGTACAGCATGTTCATAAATTTGTGTAGCTTTGTTTTGAAACCCTTCTCTACCACAGCTCCTGCAGAGTCTGGTTTTAAGAATCTCTGGTTCATTAGATAGCAACCTTCTTTCAGCTACCTGCTCATTAGGCTTTACACCTTCATTGCCTTTTACTGGAAATATTTCTTTTTCCTCCTTTCTATTTCTAGATAGTGATCATACCCTCTCTCAGCTCGGACTGAATAAGCCATGCTCCTCTTGCACTTTCTCAAATACTAGTTTTTCTTCTTCTGATAATCCTGATAGTTCTTCTCTGACTCTGTATGTGTATGGCTATAAGTCCATCTTTATTGAAAACATATAGCTGAAATATGTATCAATATATTTATATATATAAAATATATATATAGAAATATATAGCGTACAATATTTCCAAATAAAGTCTCTGCTGGGGCCATTGAGGAGAGCCCAGAACTCCTGTATTCCTGCATGATGTATGCTGTGATCTCATTGGGTTCTCCCCCTGCTGCATCACCTTAACTTTTCAATCACCTTCTGATTAGCTGATACACTGAAACTCTTTTCACTTTTCAGTCATTTCTGACAGGTAAGTTCCCAGGTTCTTGGCCTTTGTCTTTTGAAGAGCATGATCTCACATCATCTCATACTGCATTTTATTTCTTTTACTCCAAGCAGGAGTCATCGTATGCTCACAGAAGTGTTCTGCTCATTCCTTGTACCAACAGTGTCTCTTTGCACTTTGACACCCAGCAGGTTTTACCAGCAGTTTGTTTTTTCCCCTGCTTGAAAAGAGGGGAATTCTAAGATCTTTCCTGTATCTATCATTTTTCATATCTAATCTTTAAAAAAGAAAAATTATTTGGGTAGCCCTTGCTTTAGCTTTGCTTTATTCTAGAATCAGTTCACTTTGATTTCTTTTACTATTGTAAGTTAGTGCAGTGCAGTACATTTCAGTGCTGTAGTTCAGCAGTAAACTGCAGTAGTTCAGATTAAACAGCTGCAGCTCAAAACTGAGATGTCCCCTCATGAGTGTTTGAAAAACTTAACCATGCTTAGTTAGATTGTCTAGAGTGCTGTAATCATGAAATTAAATATTCTGTGACCATGTGTAAAACAAAAAAACCAACACTTGGTGTAAGAACACCTTACTGATGGAGGCTTCAACACTTGGAATTGTATATGTCTCACAGGTCTTTGCTTTAACCATTTGAAATGTACCCAGGATAGAAGTTTTCACCTTTGGGCTAGACTCCTTTACTTGTCTGTAGTGGTTTTCAATCCTGAGTGGTGCTTTAAAGCTGAAAATAAAATTTGCCTGCAAGTGCTGTCAGTTTTACCCCTGCTGGTGTAATTGCTCTTTAGCATCTCCCATGTCTGGTTGTAAGACTGCTATATAAGAAACCCAAAATTACTCTGGATATGAGATGTACATGAGCATCCCCTCACTTACTTAAAATGTTCTGCAGGATTTAAAACATCTTACTTAAAAATGTTTGAATTAACATTTCCTGTAAACATATGTGCCCACATAAAGTGTTCTTGAACTTTTTTTTTTTGCTTTTACATCCTTAGGCATAAATCTTTTGTCTGATTTCCTGTGGAAACAGTTTGTGACCAGGTTCTCTGTTCCTTCCTCTCCCACAGTTACTTGTAACAGGCCAAAGAGTTCAAAATTTAACCTTATAGGTCTCCAAAAGCCCTGAAAGCAGGCCATTTAGTTTCCATCCCAGCAGTAGTTCTCAGCATATTAAACACCAAAACAGCCACAAGAGGAAGTATTTAGAAATATCTAACTGTGGGAAAAACATCAACTGGAACATGCATTATGTTAATATGAAAATCAGTTATTCCCAAGAGAGAGCTTTCTGCAAAGCCAGGCCTTATTAATTTTTTGTCCTCCACGTCTACTGCTATTAAATAATGGGGAGCATTTACTGAAGTTCAGTGGTTGAGCTCGGTTTTCTACGTTCCTACCCTAGAGATACTGCAGAAATCAATTGAAATGCCTCAGAACAGTTTTTCCTTCAGCCTAAGCTGCAATTGTCACTGAGTGCCTATCCTTAGTTGTCAGTTTTCATTATGCAGATTTCTACAACTCAAATTCCCTTCCCGATTTTATTCAGTGTTCTTAGTCCTCTTGTGTGTGGGCGTGGGCTGTGCAGGCTCTGTCAGGGCTCTAAAAGCAAATGCTTGATGGGACAGTGGGGTGGTACCAAGAGTGATAGGGTATGTCCTTATAAACATGCAGACATACTGGAATAGAGGTTCTGCTTTTCACACTTTGAACTACTGTTTAAGAGTGGGATCTGATCTGAATTGTAGATGTTTATAAAACAAACCAAACTGATCAATATGAGATACCAGATACTGTTAGTGAAAAGAGGAGGAAGACCTGAAAAGCCTTCATACTCAGTTCTGCAAGGTTTCAGTTCCACTGCACTGTTTGGGAAAAATTTTAACAGATAGAAATCTTCCAGCAATTAAGTAGAAGATACAGACAGAGACACAGATCTCCTTTTCTGTGAAGGACATGGGGAAAAAAAAATGTACACAGTGTCTGAGAAATAGTGTTCTCTGTAAAATCAGCCTAGCCCATGCAAACAGCACTGCTTTGTTATTAATGCTAGGTGAGGTAAAATGACTTAAATGTTGTGAGAGGACAGACCATGTTTCTCCATGTGATTGAGGTTGTCAGAGTTGCTGGTACTTAAATGTGTATCCACAGTCAAAACAGTTGTAGAACAGTCTCTTTATTTTGATCCCTGGAGCAGAACTGTTATGTCTTTAAAACCACCGCAGATACTGTGTTTTAAAAGTACTACATTTTCCACTGTTGCCCAGTGAAGAAGTCACACTTTTACCAGGTATTTTCTGACTGAGACAGACTTCTGAATAAGGTTCTAAATAAAAATATTCTGATCTTGCAGATTTGTTGCTGTTCATTTTAAATACATTATAATGGTTTGAGTTCAGAATTTCAAAACCCTTAGAAGAGCTTTGGAAAATTTAGTATGCTTTAGTTCAGTATGGTTTAGTTCAAATCCTTTCTGCATTTTTTTCTTTTGTAAATTCTTGGTTCACAATCACTGTAAATACCTGTATGAAACAATTTTTTTTAATTTTTTTTTTTAATTTTTACATAATTTGAGCTGTTGCTCAAATTGACATTTGTGTTTGCAGAAGGAATATTGTCTATGCCAGATGTCCTGAAGAAGGTACTTTTGAGTATGAAGTGCTGCACTGAATCTGACACACAAATGCTGTCAAAAGAAAAAGCAAATACAAACAGATCTGATCCTCCAACAGATAAGGTAGTTACGTTATAAGTAAGAATGGGTATATGTCATTGATGCATTTCATACTTCTCCTTTGCAAAGAGTTGTCCCTGAGAGTTTTTGCCATTCCCCAGATACCCATTTACATTTCACCACCTCTGTCCTTCTGCAGAAGTCAATAATCCTTCCAGCAAAGGATAATTATGTTCAGTGCATTAAATGCTCATAGGATTAGCTGCTGGGAGCTATGAGATGTACAGTAAGTGGCAGTCACTGTGTGTTTGGTAAGGAAAGCAAAATGAAGTTCCCATGTGTCTTGCTCTCTTTCCAAGACCAGCAGATCATGTTGCATTAGCTTAAACCTTTGAATAGTTTTAGGAGGGGCTACCTACGGCAAAGTATCAGTGCAGGAAAATATGAAGAGCTTGCCAGAAAAGGTCCTTATAATGCTGATTTTTTAGAGTTGTTCTGCTGTGGGCTTTGTATATAAACAACTACTTAACAGCAATAGTACCCAAATGCAGTATTTTCAGAACATGGGTTGTGTCTTGTGTTGTACTCCAGATGAAGAAAGTTTTAAGAGTTGGTCTTCATGAAATTTGAGCCACAGTTTCACATAAAGCTGTCCATTTGAGACAAATTTGGAGATTCAAAATACATGAGATACTACTGTATAAAGTGAATGATATACAGAAGACATAATTCAAGTCAGAAGGTTTTTATTTAACTCCTGCTGAAGTTTTCAGAGAAACTACATAGAAACTTCTTGATGTTTTCCATCCCACCCCTCAGTACAAGGAAATCCTGCTTCCATGGGAATTGCATCCTAATCTGAACTGTATAAAGTTTAAACTTTTATTTGAAATTTAACTCTGCACTGGATATGTCAGCCTGCATCGTGTCTGTAGACAGAATCGATAGAAATTACTTTATTATTCCCTAATTATTTGCATTGACTTCTGTGTTTTAAATCACTGAACCATAAAAATGTTTTCCTTGATGTCTCTTTTGGTTAGTGAAAGAATTATGTTGAAATAGCATGTTGATGAATACCCACCATTATTAGAAGTATTTCTTCCATTGGTCATTAAATATCGTAAATCTGGATATGTCCTTAAAACACATACAACAGACCTATGAAGATTTAATATAAGAATGAACATTTACATAAACTAGTGAAATAAAATGTTACTGAATTGATAGGATTCTGAAGAAGACTGGGTTGGTGATCTCTTGTGCAATAAAAATTTTAAAATTTCTATCTTGGTGGGGAAAAAAAATAGGAAAGACTAAGGCATATTATTTATTTTATTTGGCTGCTGTTGCTCTTCCTTTATGAAAAGATGCAGAATACCAAAATAACTTTGTAATTTATTTAGATTTGTGGGACTAAGTGCATCATCTATAAAAAAAATAGACAACATTTTTTTTATGGTGGCTTTTTTGTATTATTCTATTAATAAAGAGATACTACAGAATAAGCGCTCAGATGCACATGTTTAAAGTCTGAAGAATCAGTGTTTGCTTGTGTTTCTTTAATTTCAGAAAGTGGAAATAGAGGCTGTAAATGTCATATTTTGTGTTGTCTTATGTCTACTCTACTTGGCCTGTCTCAGTGGCGCTTAATTACCTATAGGATCATTCGTTGGGAATTGCATAACAGAATGTTACACCTTTGCTCTCTTTAATTCCATCTTTTTGCAGATGTATTTCAGTCACTTTGTGGGCTTTGTAAGTCTTTCATAAAGTGCTGACCGGGCTTCAGGAGACCTTGTTTATAAAATGCTTACTGATTTGTTTGCTCTAAAATGAGTGGTTTATTGGAGCTCTCCAACCAGAATTCCTCTTGTATTTTAAAATTACATTCTTGTGTCTGTTTTTCCCATTGTTGTATTTATACTTGTTTTCAAATATAACTTCATTTAAAAAACAAAACAAATAAAAAAAACCCCTCACAACAAAAAACTATAGAGGAATACTATTTAAATGAAGAAAAGTTTTTGGTAGTGTTTCACTCATGTTTTGCTGTTTTCATACCTTTTTATACTATATCCATAAATTTTAATTTATTCTCCAGTAAATATTCTGAAAATATATTACTTTTTAAAAATACTTATTAGTAGGATAAGCCCAATGATTTCTTGAGTAGAAGTTGCAACAGAAATTGCCTTTTGTTATACAGAAAGGCACGCTGTAGAGTAGGAGAAAATCATGATGTTCTTAAAATAGGAGGAACATAATCAGAGCAAAGTAATTGTTAGCTTTGCATGCATAAAGCAATGACTCACTTTGAGGGTGGAAGTAATAAAATGCTGCTTTTAAGATAGGAAGATGTGATAGGGTTTAAGGTATTGTACAGTTCAGAATGGAGATATATCTTTGTCCGTGTGATAGTTTCACATGATTGTTTAAGTTTTCATTTGTTTTAGGGTTTTCAAGAAGTAAAAATTTGGAGTTCCCAGATGTATTGTTTTTCTTTTGGTTTCTATCCATGTGTACATGTCTGCACACATGCTCACTTATTAAGAGCTACATGTATATTTATAAAATACTGCTTTTACCTCTGTCAAATTAAGACTAGGGTTTTAGTATTAACTATTTTATCGGTTCATGTTTTGTATTAAAACCTTTTTCCCCTTTTATACTTCATTAAATCTCTGCATATGCAGCCTTAGTGTTTCTCACCTTTGAAGTTTGTCGTGAAAATAGGTTATGAGGACAGTTATATGACCCTTTTAATGACTATTAATTATTTAATATAGTGTACATATAATGTATTTTGAAACTATAGTTACTTAAAAACACATCATGCATTGATTTCTCTAAATTACCCTGCTATGTTTTTACTCAGTCTGCTAGTTTCTTGTGATGCTGACTCTGTGTTCAGTAATAAAGTTAAGAAATATTGTAGTTGCTGGCTTAAAGCTATATTTTAGTGTTGTTGCAGAAAAATAAGTGCTCATTATGTAAATACACAAGTTGCTTTTGATCCTTATTACTTTGA
This sequence comes from Strix uralensis, assembly GCF_047716275.1. Taxonomy (NCBI): domain Eukaryota; kingdom Metazoa; phylum Chordata; class Aves; order Strigiformes; family Strigidae; genus Strix; species Strix uralensis. The sequence continues at coordinate 46,843,513 of NC_133975.1, read as the reverse complement.
ATGACTCCTTAAAACTATCCATCATTTGATGAAAATGGAAAACAAGATAAAAATGACACTTTAGTTCTGATGTCATTTGTGGTGTCTTCAGTCTGTGGTAGGTGATGTTACTGAGGCAAAGGGTATGTGCTTAGGCCTTCTCATATTACTGCATGGTCTGGAGGGTAAAGCATGTGCTAGATCTATCCTGTACGTGCTTTAAAACAGTACAAGGAAACCTTTATTTTTACTGTTACGCTAAAGTCAGTACTAAACCATTGAATGGAATAATAGCTCAATACAAGCACCGAGTGCTTAAAAATTTCATAATAAAGTGATATTCAGTAGCACAGCAAATACACCTGTTGTAGTGAAGTTAACTGTCATAAGTTTCTCAAAATCAGAGACTGATGTTCCTAGCCACTTTTTTCACTGGATATAATAGCATGGTTTCATGATGTTATTTTCTAATCACGTTCCACTTCAAGTAAGAAATTAGATGCAAATACCCTGGTGTGGGCCAGACAACTTTGTGCTGGTTGCTGGTAGTACTGCAGTGGCTGAACATTGTGTTTTATTCTTGCTCTGATTACCAAAACCCACTTACCAAGCATTGTGCGACAGGACTGACAGGTGTAGCCTCTTATGCAGAAGATTTAAGCACATGCAGTTTTTCATTGTCATCGGTGATTTACTTTTTTCTCCACTGTATAGAAGAACTCTGTACGTTAAACATTTTAATTAGCAGTATGTAACAAAGACAGAAATGCATGTATTTCTCACACGTACTTTTCATTGAGCTCACAATTTAAATGTTTCACCTTATTTTTGTATTTTTTTTCATCACACAACTTCTCACCTTAACTTATTAACTTAATTTACTTGGAGGTAGGGCGGTCAAAGTGGATGCTGCTTTTGGGCGTGTAGCACAGAGATGTAGTATTCTGCCAAGATGTGAGCATGTGCTTTCTGCTTGTGAGTAGTCTTATTTGATTAGGATCAAAGTGACTAGTTAGGTTGCCCTAAGTAAAATGCCTGTTTCTGATTTTCTGCTGTCACCACTTGGCAAGTCCAGCTCATGCTGCATGGCTTTGACTTGGAGTTATTCTGAAACCAGTAATCACCAAACATTCAGCTGATTGTCTGCAGCCAAAAAAATCCAGAAAGCTTGTTTTTATTTGCAGTGTATTTCATCAATAACTGTGAAATCCCCTGCCTCTTCCTCGTGACTGTATAGTAACAAAAAGTAGTAAATCCTTGCTGTTCTTTTACAACACTAAGTGCAGTCGTTATATTAAAAATAGCTTGATTTCTTTTTTTAACATACTAATTTGCTTTGCTTTGATGTAAGGTTCCTAAGAATGGTTATTGCATTGATAAATGCAGTTGTTAATGACATGGCGGTATTTGCAAGGGACTATGAGAAATTTAACACATTTGGGCACAAGACTGTTGACATGCATGTCCCTATGGAGGTAATATTTATTTGGGATTGAAGTAGTTATTACTTTATAAAATGTAAAACTCTCCAAATACTGTATCTTTGTAAGTTGTTATTAAATGTGCAAATCTTAAATGATTTGTGTATGTACCTTAAAATAATATGTAGGATTTCTACTTGGGAATAAACCTGGACTGCTTTAATTCTAAAAGATTGTACTTTTAGGAGTAGCCATCAGCACATTGCAAAAGCTCTGGTGGTTCATTTACTATACATTGTACCTATGCAATGTATACTTATTTGTAGAATAGCTCAAATCATAATCAAAAATTGATATAAACTGAATATCAGTATATACTGTTCAATTTTGTGATAATTCAGTATTACAGATTGAAAAGGAAAGTAGCAGAGACAACAGATAATATAACTCCTTAATGCTGCATTTTCCCCTGGTATATCATCAACAGTGGTGAACAGAACTAGATTTTTCTGGAGGCAGCATCCATGGCTGTATGTATTAGAGTATTACTTTTGTTAATTGCACTTTCTTTGTTGATCGGTATATGAAGATCAGCTCTAGCTCTGGGCTTACTGGACCTTTTTAGGATAATTAATGTCCGGTTCCTGTTTTTAGCCCCTCTTCCAGGTAAAATATTAAGAAATAATGGTTTAAAATGTAGCCGTTTGTGCTATCACTCATGCAGTCATGTTGTAATAAGGAAGAAATCCTTTTCAGGTGTATTAGAATAGGAAATGCCAGTTGGTCTAAATAAGATTAAGGTTTCCAGTTGTCTGTGCTCTTACCACAAATCCTAAAGCCAAAGTTGTTTCAGGGCATGTTCCATAAACAGACTTAGACCAGGCAAACAGCAGTAAAATCATTCAGTACCTTTAGCTATATAGAGCCAGTCATTTTCTCAAGCATAGTCTCTTGTGACTTGCAGATGACTTTTTTTATAACCTTTTATACTGATCGACTTAATGCTGAAGGAGGTCTTATTTTAATTTCCATCCAGGGGGAACAGTAATAGTGCCAAGATAGCATTCATAACTGACATGGATGGACATGCTCTGTTGGTGTAAACACACCTCCATAGAAAGTATCTACCTTGTCTGAGTTGAAACAAAAAAAAAAGAAAAAGAACAAAGGTTTCTTAAATTATTGAAGCATTTATTACATACCAAAATTGATAAATTAACATACTTTTATTAACTGGCAGTGAGACGCAAGCATCTTGGGAAGAGGAGTAATTTGTCCCTGAAATAGCATTTAAATATTTCTTCAGATATCAAATATTTTCCTTTATCAAAGTTCACTTTCTGCAGTCTGGCAATGTTTACAGTTCTTAAAGGTTTTCATGGGAGCTCTGTGTGTAAAGCAATAGTAAATATATGTTGCAAATCTTGGTGGATGCTTGTTAAATTATACTGTCTCGATTTGTTCTTCAGCACCGCGTGTGAGCAAACTCATTTCAGGATTGTAGCCCTTTGCAGTTGTGTCAGTCTTCCCGCATTTCCTATTTGCCATGATATTATTTGGCTCAAAGTATAACAGATAGCTCAGTGGCTTGGATTTTACTTGTCTCATGTGCTTTGTCAGCTTCAGAAGCAAAACAGCCAAATCCAGAGCAGTGCTTGTTTTTTTTTTTAAAAGTATGTGACTTTATTCGCTGTTAATCCCCATTCTACAGGAAACCACTGATACTGAAACTAGCACAATATTCATATGCACTTTAATTTTATCCAAACTCCATAACAAGATACTGAATATTTTTGGCATAAGGGTTATTGCTTCACCGGTGTTTGTCCTCAGGTATATATTTTTTTAAAATCTCTTATATTTGCAGCAATTTGGTGGTATTTTGCTGACCTCTGCATTAATTTTAAAAAAACCTGCAAAACTCAAACTTTTATGCTGCATTCTCAAGTCCCAGTGGTTTTCCTGATACACTCAGTACTGGCAGGGAGTAAAGTGTGACATAGATTACTTGAATTCATTTTGCTGTGTATCTACCTCAGATTGTAATGATGCTTTTTCTGCTCCACCTATAGCTTCCTGCAGATTTCACAAAGCTGCACCTTACTGACAGTCTCCACCCACAGGTGACCCACGTTTCATCTAGTCACTCAGGATGTAGCATCACTAGTGATTCAGGAAGCAGCAGCCTTTCTGATATCTACCAGGTAAGACTGGAATGGATGCTGATGGGAGGTGCAATTGCCAACAGTTTTGATGTTAATGGCTTGACGCCCATGCTATTGCGTATTGTCAGTTTTTGTCTGCAGAAGCACTTAATAGGCTTCAAAAAACTATTTTTTGTTTGAATTGCACTAATTTCAGGGGTTTATGCTCTATGTATTAGATCTGATGTTTGAAAACTCAGCAAGTAATCTGCAGCACAGTGGTATGATGTGTGTTGCAGTAGTTGGTCAGGACCAGTCAGCAATGTAGAGATGTAGTGTTTCACAACATTTCAGGATTGTACTTTATGAATTTTGTTTGTGATTTGTGATTTTGAGGGGATGAAATCTTCCTGAACTTCAGCATAGAAAACTAGTGTAGCCTCTCCAGCAGATGGCCATTGTGGGACCTAGAACGTAAAGGGGCTCTGTTCCTGACTCCAGCACTTCACCTCGTCTTTCTGTCTGATTTGCCAGATGCATAACAGCTGCTGTGATATTTACAGATCAAAATTTCAAAACTATAGATTTAGTACCTTGCAGTGTGAGAGATATTTCTTCTTGCTGCTGTATTTTATAGTGCTTAGACGTGTTGGCTTCAAAATCTAGAACATATTGTGTGATAGGGAGAAAGAAATATGCAGCCTGTGCTGGCTTTGACTTGAGGGGCATATTCCAATTTCTTCACCCTGCTAGCCTCTCAGTAATGCTTTCTCTCCTGGCTGTCCTGGGAAAGGTGGGGAGGTTGAAGTGGTGACACACTTAAGTTATTGTACTTCTGAGGGGGCTTCTTGTTGTAAAGCTCTGTGCTCTTCATTTGGAGCAGCTTGAATTTGGAAAGACTTTCTGTGAATCTGATCCAGAGGGTCCCTAGAGCTCTTGGGGGTATGTGTGCTTCCTCTAGGTATAAATTCAGAAAAAATCTGAAATAAAGTAAAATGAGGAAGTTTACATCCTTCACTGGATATTTACAGTTCTTCCAATGTCAGAGGAGGATTTGTCCTGATAGAGAAGTATAGCAATTTGTTATTCAGAAAAAAAGGAATCAAATCTAATTAAAATGTTGTTCTATCAAAGTTAACATAAAAAAGTTAATGAGATCACTTCTACATGAAGTAGTTTACTAGAAGAGGAATAACGTTTGTTTTGGATGCTTCCAAAAAATGCAAATGTAGCCATTTAAACAATGTGAAAAGCATCATGTGTACAATACATACAAGTTCAGTTGTGAGCATAGTTGTAGCATGTAGTCTCCTTCAGGGGAGTAAGCTTGTAGGCTTTTATGTGGGAGAAGATAAGCTATAAAAAGGTCCCAGTTCAATTTAGAGAGTAATTGTGATAATGCAAAGGTTAACTTTTGTGAAAAATGTCAAAGTAACTGAACACTTTAGGCATAGCATATGCCAGTCAAGTATATTTGTCAGAATTTCTTCTGAAGAGAGGATTACTTTGAGACAGGACTTAGGTTGAGGGTGAAGAAGATGTAAAATCAGCTTTGTTCAAGTCTTCTATAGATTTTTCATACCTTTCACTCCAAAGATTTTCACTTTAACATAAAAATAACGAGTACCTCTAGAGACACGGTTGTAGGTGGCATGTAGTTATAGTCCTACAGTTACTCTTTTAGATAAGTTGGAAGTAAATTTTTGCAAAGATTTTCAACAAAACTTTCATAACTGTAAAAAGGATCACTGAATTTCTGGGAAATCCAAAAAAAAAAACCCAAACAAACAAACCACCCACAACTGTGCAGAAACTTAAGAGAAATACTTCTCTATGTAGTCACCAACCTGGTGTATGACTCCTATGATAAGTTTTGTTTGCAATTATGGAATCAACAGAATGGTTGGTGTTTGGAGAGAGTTGATGGTTTTCTGAAGTATGTACATGGAGAACATTTACTTTTAAGATATTAGTTTAAATCTAATTTTTAAAAAATATCCATTCTTGGTGATCTTAAATATTATCTGGTTTCTTCAATTAATCTATAATTAATACCTCATTTAAAGATTTCTTGGCACAGATGTATTGAGAACTGTGTAATTGTACAATATCAAAGTAATTGTTATGGACATTGGTTATTTTAACAACATTGAGAAATATGAGCGTGTGTTGTGGAATGTAACCCCAAGTTTTTGTGTTAATACACATACTTGAAACATTAAGAAAATTAGTTGATAAGTTCAGATGTGGAAACTGTTAAGGTTCTTAAATTCTTGAATTTAGCTTAATGGTACTGAGTATTGTTTGACTTAATGATTTGTCATATTGTAGTAAATCATTAATTTCTGACCTCGCTTTCAGTCATAAAGGAATGTAATATAGCAATGTTAATTTAGGTTAAAGTACTGCCAAAAAAGCCTCACAACAAAATAGAATTGCTGTAAGTTGATTTCTGTAGGGTCAAGTCATTTAACAGAAACAGTTTTTAAAACTAAGAGATTGGATCAGTCATTCTCTCTCAATTGTTTGCCTTTTAATTCTCTCCTAAGTGTTTATTCAAGGACAGTAAAACCATAACCAAGTCATCTACATGTTAATTTTTTACTTCAAATTTAATAGGTCTTAGGCAAAGCTCAGTGCTGTTCCTCTGATTCTTAGGTTCTGTATATAATGGCATGTTTCTGTTCAGTAGGGTGGACTTCTGTTCATTATGGCTAAGTAGAAGACAATGATTTAGAAAGATTGCCATCTTATCTTGCAATTGATAAATAAATGTTTTCTTTTTAAAATTCTACTATTAATTAGATCTTTACTGTTGAAAACCGAGGTAATGATATATCATGTTTTGCATACTAGTAAGTTTTAGTTCTGTAGCCTTAAGAGCAGCTGTTTGCAGTAAAAATATGTTCATGGCCTCTTAAGATTTTATTGAATAAATCATGAAGCTGAATCTTCAGATGCTTTCAGCATTGAGCTGAGAATATTTCCTTTTAAATATTAATGCTGTAACTAAATTTGTCAAATGTTGTACATGAAAGAACTTCTTTTAGGATAAGAAGTACTTACCAAAATAAAATAAATAATACTTTGTGTTTACTCCACCCAAGTCTCAAATTTTTCAGGTGCCAATTAGTAAGGTCCTTAAATGTTGCTACTTTTATTTTAGGAAATAAGTTCATAAAGTGACTAACTCCATAGTGTGACTGGAGAGGAAGGGGATGCTGAACGTTAATAGATTCTGTGCTGGCTTGTATTTGCCAAGAACAATGCTTCTGTCTTGTACTGACTTGGCAAAGCAAATCATTCACTGTTGATTCTCATGTTCAGCTGCTCGCTCTTGCTTCTCATGCTTAGTTAATGCTTCCTATATGGAACCATATACCTGGTCCTTTATGCTCCTAAATGCTTCCTATACCTGTCATGTATATTACCTAATGATGATCCCAGTTTGAGAGTGAGGAGATTTAAGCCCATGAGCGTGTGTTATTCCCCCTCCCTGTTTTGGGAAGGTGGTGGCGTGTTGGCTCAGCTCTTTCCTTTGCCAGCCTTTCTTTGCCTTATCCTGTCCTCAGCCCGGTGGCTTCCTGCCAGCCCTATGTGCCCTCTCGTGTCTGCCCAGATACTCTTGGCGGTACAGGAAACCGGGAACATCCTTTCCGAGACCCTCCCAGGATGCGTGTATTGCTTGGAAATTTTCAAGATGTCAACTTTGTTTTCTCACAAGTCTGATACAGTAACTTGTAGAAGAAAGGTCCACCTTCCAGAAAGTCTTTCTGAGAGGGCCCAAATCTTTATCTCTCAAACCAGAGTCCGTGCAGCCTGCCCTTACGTTGTTGTATGCAAAATAAAAGAGGTTTTACCTTAAGATTAAGTCAGTCTTTCTGACTATATTAGCCTCTGCAGTGCAAGGCTCTGGGTAATGCAAGGACGTCTGAAACGGTCAGGTAAACTAGGTCCTACTGAACTCCCTGCCGCAGCTTCGGCAAAGTCCTGTGCAATACCTTAGCACTCCTGGTGAGTTCAGGTCCTCTAATCTGTTCTGCAATTTATAGCCTAGGAATAACTTTCAGAGTCCTTGTTCTGTGTGCCTGTGGTCTCAGCAAACGTTGCTCCATTTTGAGAAAGTGGCAGTTAGTTGGCGATAGGGGAGTACGCTGTTCCTGGTGTGCGTTGTCTGGATTATTACATTTTTCTATCTCTAGGGAGGAATAGTGCTCAGACTGACTCCTGTGACAGATGTGGGCTGCCGTGCTGTAAATTTTGTAGTAGATAATGAAAGAATAAATATGAAGAGAGAGAGCAGTAAAAATCTTAGACTGCAGGAGTTTTAAGGTATTTCATGGCACTTATTTTAGTAGAGTATGAAAATATAATTTTACTACCTTAGATTTATGTATGATTTTTGTGCACGTAATAGTTATAATTGATTGTTATATATATGATAATTCTTAAATAAACAAATACATTGATTGAATTTCATCGCAATTTATTTATATTGTAAACTTTTGCTCAGTGAGTTGAAACCTAATGTAAACAAAACCCCTGACATATTTTCTTTCTATGGAAAAACTGGATCCAATGTGCCTGTATAATGACAGGAGAAAATCTTCCAAGCTAATGAGAATTTTGCAAGTGATTTCATGTGAGTTGTAGTGCCAGTGTTCTTTGTGTTTTGTATCAGTATTGGCTTATAAATTATGAAGCAAAAAATTAATGGTTTTACTAATGAACATTCTTGATTTAATTTTTTAGTTTAGTTTTTACACCTTCAACTACAATGATCAAAAAATAAGGTGGGGGTGGTTTTTTTGCGCTCAGCTTGGCTGCTTTCTTTGTTAGTTTCATGGACTTGAAGGACTGCACCAGACAATGAACATGTTTGTGGTTTGCACAAGTGTCTTCTATGCTTTTTAAATTTTTTTTCTAGTATTTTTCTCTTGCATGTTTGGAGATTGTGGATTGTTGATTCAGGTGGTGACATCAGTCACAAAGGGGATTATTCAAAATGATGTATTTTTTTCCTTAATGTTTCCTAAAGAAAGTGGTTAAAATGAAAATTAAAAAAAAGTCTATCTGGGCTAAAATATTCTGTTTAAAATACTAAGAAATCAGTAGTTAATGTGGCTAAATTTAAGATTTTTATAGTTTTTTTTCTCTTTATATTGTTAAGATCAGCTGGAAACTTTTTCCTCAAACTAGTGTAGAAACAAAAACTGTGAAGACCACCTAAAACAGAGCCAGTCATCTTGTAAGCAGTTCTACAAGTCTTCCCACTTTCATTCCCATAGTAAGGATGGCATGTGTGTGCAGGCGTATGTGATGAAGCAGTTATAGTACGGGAGAGTTACTTGATTGTAAAGGTATAGATCTATTGGATAAGCAAACATCTCCCTTGGACAGTTCTGATGTTTTTCTCATCAGATACCAAAAATTGGTTGGAGAAGGAAATGAGGCAGTAAAGGAGGTAATCTTCTTTAGCTTTTCATGTAGTCCATGACCTCTCATTATATCTATGTTCTTGATGCCTCCAAAAAATGAAAGACCAGTAGAGTTGGGCTTAACCAGTTTCCTTTCATATCAGTCTAAAGGGACCGACAGGGCCTTCTGTTTCCCCCTGTCTGCCCAGTTTGACCTAAGGGGAATGAATGATTGTTTTGGTTGTTTTTTTTTTCACCCCTCCTACAATCAGTCAGAGAAGACTTGAAAACTTACACGAGGCTCCTTTGCTTTCCATCTTTTCCTAGTTATTTCACAGTATTTGTTTAGTTAGCTGTTATTACTCAAACTTAGAAGTGACTTTGGTCTTGGAGATCCTTAGCAGTTGGAACAACCATTTTTGTATTATTACAACATTAGCCTTAATAACCACTGCTTAAAATTGGACAGGACTTCTTAGGTACCAGTTGTGAGATAACTCTTCATCTCAGGCTTAAAAATGTGTGTATTAAGTCTCCTGCATTTCTTGTTGGTGACGGGACAAACAAAGTATTAGGCTGTCGTTATGTGACTCCTTTGAAGCTTCAGCAAATTTTTCATGCCATCTTTCCAACTGTGAAGAAAATTTTAATTGCAATTGGTATTCAGACTTTGGAGAGACATTGTCTTGTACTTTTAGCTGCAACCAGCATTTTTCTTACATGCAATCTCTTCAGATTTATTTAAATGAAGCTAATTTCTCTTGTTACCCAAGAAATAGAGGACAACATACATCTATGAAAGCACTGGTTTCCAAGGTGTACTTCATTCTTGATTAAATGCCTTGGGAAGCTCTAAGCCGTATGACTAACTGGAGTACAAATTCTGTTGGGTATTCATCTTGTGTTCTGGACTTTATAAGGAAGCTTCTGTCCTCAAAGGAGCTAATCAAGGTTTTCCCTTTAGTCTTACACAAATGCATGGCTATTGCTTCATAACTAAGGGTTCCTGTGCAGACGTGCCTGATTTTTATAACACATGAGGGGGTACAAAAGTTATGAAGTTTAATATGTCAGCCACAGGACCTTGAGTACTTAATGCCATACATGATGCTACTGACCCTAAAGAAGCTACTTGCAATTTTTTTTAGATAAATTGGTGCATGCTTTTAACATGAAGACAGATCCAATTATTCTTAATAATGTAACAAAACACATGCAAAACTTGTAAACTGAGAAGGAGTCCTTAGGGGATGAGTTGTTTGATTCTTTACTGCTGTGAATGCATATTGTCTGTGTGGAAGGGCTATGTTTGTGTTCCTTTAACTTTTTCATAATCATATCTTTTTCAGAAAATTGCTTTAAAAAAGGGTTTTTTTTCCTCTTCAAAAGATAAGATTTATTTTTAAAGGTTAATTTAATAAATTTTCTTGTTACTCTGTGGATTGTTGCATTCAATTCTGAGCTGCTTTATTGGTGGCTTATATTTTTGGATAGCTAGTAAGTTGGAAATAGTTGCTTTAGCATTCAGATTTCTACCAATGACTTTAGTTGTCAAAAAGATTTAATTAGCTCTGTAAAAAGTGATAATGTTCAGGAAATACTTGTAATATTCTGTTATAATTTTTAAAGTATTTTCTGAATGCATAATTGCATTTAATCTGTGAGATTTTTTTTGAAAACAGCATCAGCTTTTCTTGATAATAGAGCTTCGACTTCTGTTCGGTTTTGGTTTATTGTTTTAAGACAGTGAAATAACTTGTCTTTTAATATTCAGCTTCGTACAACTGTCTAATTTTCTCATGTATCTTAGCATCGTGTGACTAAATTTAGTTCTGTATTCATCTTGCCAACGTGCTTTTGAGAGAGCTTATTCTGGGCATGTAGGAGGGGTGCTTGTTAGTAATAGGAAGGTTTGCAAAATTGACTTGTGGATTAGTCCCACTGTCACTGGATTGTCACTGTTGGAGACTTCTGATTCTGACAGATTGGTGTCATAAGCTGTGTGTCTAATGACTCATCGTCACTAATTTTTCCACCAGTCGTATTTGATGAAGGCTATTTTATAAGACTAGTTAGAGCAAGTGTTTCAAATATATCATAGAGAACATGCATGATACGCACAGTAAGATTGCTAATGAAAATACTGCTATCGGTGCTATCATTTTTGTGATTTGTTTCTATGCCTTTATAACATCCTCCTTTATGCTGCTTAAGAAATGCTCAGCATTTTCTTTAAAAAAAAAAAAAACACACAAAGCGAGAATGATTTGAATATTGTGTAGGTGCTGTTATGCTTTTTATATTAACAAGACCCTGTTACAATGCTTGTGTTGTACTGTAGGACAGAAGCATTTAAGAATGACACTAGCTGCCCTGATTGGTCTCCAGCCATATGCTACCATTCACAAGGTGGTTATAATGGCATTAAAGTAACAGATGTCAGCCACAGCTAGTGAGGCAGGAATAGGGAAGATGATTCTACGAAAATACCAATGTAATTTGTTTTACCTTCTCTGTGTTTGGAGGGTGACCTACTTTTGGGTGGTTTTGGGGTTTTTTTACCAGTGTGAGAGACAGATCGATAAAACAGGCTTTAGTAGCTGTGTTTATCCATGTAGTGTTTTTAAAGTAGACATGAATGCATTGTGTGCTTCCAGAGTCTCAGAAACAAACTATCCCTATATGGCATATAAAACTTGATTTCTCAAGCCATGGCTTAAAACTTGCTGATTAGAAGCTTACATTTCCTTAAAAATTGTCATAGCTGAGCCTTGGCAGCTGTCGTGGTATTAAATCAGGTTCTGAGAAAAAGCAGCTTTATCAGCCATGACAGACAACTGTGTGGGATTTATTAAGTGTTTAGTCTTAAAACTGAATCATTAAAATGTATTTTACTTTAGGTGCTATACTAATGACCTCAGGCTATATATGGGCTATGTTTTCCTTCGTTTTAATACAATTTAAAGGAGGTTAACTTTGGCAGCTATTCTGTGTAGTCTATCTGTGGTTTTTATGCAGTGACTTTGCATTTTTTCTGCATCTGTAAATTCTTATATAGCTTATCAGCAAACGAAAGCCATATTTAACAATGTTCAGCTGGAATTGTAAAAGAAAAGTACAGTCCTAGGTTAATGGGAGATAGCAAAGTTCCTGTAGCATTTTGATGCTGTACGTATTTCCCAAAACTGTCTACTTAAAATTACATTACTTTCCTAAGTGTCTGAAAATGTAAAGTTGGGTCAGGAACAGAAGCTGTTTTAAATGAACTATTCATTTAAAATAATTATATTCAGCTAATATTCCAAGAAATTGTTCCTTGAAATATAACTGCCTTCAATTCCCCCAAGACCTACTGATTAAATAATGTCTGTTGAATCCTGTTTGTGTGGATGATTGAAACAAGTGTTAAAAGCCCTGTTTAAACAATGGTTTTGGATTGATTGTTCATTGGTTTAAAAAGATATGTAAAAAAAAAAAAAACAATATAAAAAATTGAGTGAATTTGTGTGATGTCTTAGGTGACAGAATTAATTTCTGTACATTTAACTAGAAGACTGTAGCAGTGAAGAACACATTTTAATCTCTTCCTTTTTTTTAATTGCTTATATATTAATTTAGGCTACAGAAAGTGAGGCTGGTGATATGGATCTCAGTGGGTTGCCGGAGACAGCAGTGGATTCTGAGGATGATGATGATGAAGAAGACATTGAAAGGGCGTCAGATCCTTTGATGAGTAGGGATATTGTTAGAGACTGCTTGGAGAAAGACCCAATAGACAGGACAGACGATGACATTGGTAAGTATAGCAACGTGCTAAAATACTGTCAAACTTGTTCTTCTTCACCAAAACAAATTACTTTTTGAACTTGAGGTTTTATTTTAATCATTGACTGTTGTAGTTGGTAAGTTTAGTGTTTATTCTGTAAGGTGATTCATAAATGCCATAAATTCAGCCAGTGAAAGAGTATGGCCAAAGAAGAAGAGGAAAACACGCATAATATGGATGAAAGCTATTAGTTGTTGGACCTTTTGATCTCAGGCTTCAACTTCTAATTGATAACAGAACAGGTTTATGAAGTAAACGTCATTGCATACTGGAAAACAGTTAGAACCTTGGCAAAGTCAACATTAACGTCAACACTGGTTGCTTATCACAATTTTTTTAATTATAAATTGTGTTGTTGTGTCTGTTTTTAACCAAATGCATACATCTGTGTTAAACATGGGAGCTGTTAAGACCTTTATGTAAATGTGCATCTAATCAAACTAATTTGCTGTTACCATACAGGTTAATATATTGAAAGCAAAGCAGAACTAGAATTCAGATTCTTACAATTCCTATTCAAATCTGTTTCACTGGCTCAGTTTTGTGAAATTTTCCTTGTCAGTGGCTTGCTGTATTTTATATAGGCCTATCATAGTCTTAAGGGAGTTGCTGCCCTGACTGGAGTATTACAAATACCATTGGTTGTATTCAGAGCTCTTGGTTACATTACAATTCTTCCATTATGCTGACTTTTACTTTACGGGGTTTCTATTGATGATATGACCAGCCAGTCTTTGTCTACAAAATACCCAGTAATTACAACAGGCCACTGTACATGATTTATTAGTATACAGAAATGATTGTGCAGCATTTTAGCTTAAGTAGCCTCGGGCATCTTGCTGAAGAACTGTCTTTACTGTGCTTCGTTGTTTTGACATGTACGACTCAGTGGGCTTTTTCTCCTTCAGAACAACTACTGGAATTCATGCATCAGTTGCCTGCTTTTGCCAACATGACAATGTCAGTGAGGAGAGAGCTCTGTGCTGTAATGGTGTTTGCAGTTGTGGAGAGAGCAGGAACTATTGTACTAAACGATGGTGAAGAGGTCAGTAAAAGTTGCTTTTGACTTTCCTATTATATCAAACATCCCAGATTCCACAGGGTTAAGGTCGTCTTTTGTTGCTTAAAAAAGAAAAAGTAACATTGAGCAGGTAAATTAAGCCTCTTTTTGTTCTGGATTAGTTTGAAAGCTTTTGTTTAAGCACTCACACAAGATTTCTTATGCACTAAAAGCATAAGAAAATACTCTTCATAATGTACAAAATGCTTCCTGCCTGATAGAATTGATTTTGGGAGTTTACTTCAGTGTTTAACCTGCCTTCCTTTTTAAAAATATTTTTTTAGTCTTATATAAACTCTTTTAACATTAAAAATAAACTTAAGATCCCAGGTTTTTTGAGCTGCACATTTAAGGTAAACTACTTCTAAATGTTTTTAATTAGGTGTTAAAAAATAACTTTTCCTTCGGAAAAATCATGAGGGTTGTATCTAAATAGCATGATATGACAATGTTAAGTGATTCAGTCTTCATGTATCCTGCAACATTTGATTTGTAGCTGGATTCCTGGTCAGTCATTTTGAATGGCTCTGTGGAGGTGACGTACCCTGATGGAAGAACAGAGATACTCTGCATGGGGAACAGTTTTGGTGTTTCCCCTACCATGGAAAAAGAATATATGAAAGGAGTAATGAGAACCAAAGTGGATGACTGCCAGGTAGAGTGTCGGACTGTAATACATGCAAAATCACGTGTATATAGAGGTGTAACGCAATTCGATAGCCAGACACAGTTTTATATTAAACTGAATATATGTAAAATCTTCAGTGTGTAACCCTGTACAATAGTTGGGAAATATGGCTCCTGCCTACCCACAGCCTGGAAAATTGAATTCGTTTCACCTGGATAGGGATCATTTTGGATGAAGAGGTTTGTCTACATGCTTTCTCCAGAATTTGAGGCCGAGCAGCCTGTTGCATACGTCCATTGCTTCAAACTTTCCCTTAGCAGGATCTCAAGGTCCATTAGCCATTACAGGCTCTTTTACTTCTACAGGTAATAGCCTTCTTCCTTACTCAACTCAGCTACTGAATCTTAAAGTAATACAAGCTCTTTCTCCCATGGTTTGAGTGGAAAATCTTCTAGTTTCAGCTAATCTGGTCTTTCAAGGAAAATGCCTTGATGTTTGCTGTAACACAAGCAGTCGGATGTAAGGAATGCTTCTCATAGCATAAAACTACAAGCCTGATCTGAATATGTGGTTGCTATTTGCTTATTCCTATCCAGAAAATAATAGCCAATCCCTGGGTGAATTAAGCATTTTGCTTGGTTCTGATGGCTAATTAGCTGCCAGTAGATGCCCTTTAGAATGGGTGTAAATGTGTGCTAATGTAGTCACCTGGTTTAGTTTGCCCATCTAACTTCCAAAACGTGCTTAAATGGTATCTTGTTAGGATAATATTTTGCAACAAATCCAAAGTTTGGGACTTCTGTTTCAGCTGCTACTAGCTGCTGGAAATAGAAGAGGTATGTAAATGAATTATAAAGAATGCAGGAGAAAAATACTATCTCTGTGAATCTCATGCCTTTGTCCTAAGTTACATACGTGATGATTTAACAACTTTTCAATCAGAAGAAACACTTATTCCTTTCAGTTAAATACTCAAGTTCATATAAGAGGACAGTTTAATCTTGTCCCAAAAAAGAGACAAAGGTATAAAACTTTTAACAAGTTATAGAAGTCAATTCATGATGTGTACAGTATTTTCTTCTAAGTTGCAGTGGGTGGTCTTAATTATATTTGCATAGAGTAGGTGCTAGGAATATTCTTAAGATATTTATTCTTGCACTTATTCTTAGCTGAGCAGGTGACTGTAGAAAATATTTTTCCTGCTATATGCTTTAATCCAGAAGTAATTTGTTTCTGTATGCCCTGCACTCATGTAATGGAATAAATGTTAATTTTCTTAATGACTGACTTTATTAATAGCTATGAAGAATGGAAATTATTTACAATAGCAATAGGCACAAAAAGTAAAAGCTAGGTTTTTCCCTTCAATCTCTTAACCCTTCTCAGTACCACACAAAAGCTTGCGTGGGAGAAAATGTACCAGCTAGGATACTGAGCTTCATCTCCAGCAGAGGAAAGGTCAAAGCAGCTAAACAAAAATGGCTGATAATGCTTAATCATTTTGCTCTGATGAATCTTGGTCTCCTCTAACTGCCAGATTGTAGTGGAAGTACTGTGCTTGTGTATTCAGCTGCTTACTACAGCTGAACTGCTGGAAAGACAAATTTGGCTCACTGCAGGTTGAGAAACTACTTAATCTTTTCTATTAATAGAGTACTTGTATCTTAAGTTTAAATGCTTTTCTGAAGATTTTACTTTTTAATACTGGTGCGCGATGATTCTTTCCAGTTTGTTTGTATAGCCCAGCAAGATTATTGCCGCATCCTCAATCAAGTGGAAAAGAACATGCAGAAGGTAGAAGAGGAAGGAGAGATTGTGATGGTGAAGGAGCACAGGGAACTTGATCGCACTGGAACAAGAAAAGGTCACATTGTCATCAAGGTAAAAGCAAAAGAGGGAGTGTCTTGCAAAAGTCTGTGTTCTGTGGACTTCTTAACTTGAGAAGTTAGGTCTAGGATTAGTTGAGATATATATTGTTGTTGTAGTTTGAGTCCAGAGGGCAACTGATCACCATGCAGTCCTTCACTCAAAGGACTAAAATTAATCAAAAGGCTCAGCAGTGGAGATAAGAACAGGGGGGGGTTTCTCACCCATTTGATGGTCACAGGCAAAAGACAGGCTCGTTAGGGGAAGAAAACAAGAACATAATTTTAATTCAAACACTGACAAAACCAACATTTAACAGACAGAATGGGACAGTGAGAAGTGTTACCATATCTTAAAAACACCTCCCCCCACCCCTCCCTTCTTTCCAGGCTCAGTTTTGTTCCTGATATTTCTACCTCCTCCCCCAGCAACACAGGGGCAGGGGACGGGGAGTGCAGTTAGTCCCCCGCTTCATCCTCCAAGGCTGGGGGGGAACACTCTTCTGTGTTCTTCCCCCTGCTCCATGTGGCATCCCTCTCACGGGAGACAGTCCTCCACAAACTCTCTCCGCTGTGAGTCCTCCCCATGGGATGCATTCCTCTCGAAATGCTCTGGTATGGCTCACCTCCACGTGTTGCAGTCCTACCAGCACCAAACTACAACAGCGGGGGCTGCTTCTTCCCATAGGGTCCTGGGGGTCCTCCACAGGCTGCAGGTGGGTCTCTGCTCCTCTGGTGACCTCCATGGTGGTGGGGGGGTGGCCCTGCCATCTCACCACGGGATACAGGGGGGCTCCCTGCTCCAGCGTGCCTCCCCTCCTTCCTCCTCCTTCCTTCCACTGACCTCGGTGTTCACATAAGTGTCCTTCCTGTAACTTGTCCTCACAAAATCCCTCCCCTGTCTCAGGTTGCCCTTATTAAATATGTTGTTGCAGAGGCATGGCCACCATTGCTGATTGGCTCGGGGGAGCTTTCAAGAAGCTTCTTACAGGGGCCACTGCTGTAGCCCCCTCCCCCGCTACCAAAATCCCCACCACACAAACCCAGCACAATTCTAAAAATATATATTTGAAAATAAACAGTTAATACTTCTAGGTTTTCTCTTTGTAATTATGCACGTTGATAACTAAGTGATTTCTATAGAAATTAATGACATAATTTTTTAAAATTTCTTCTCACAGTGATTAAGCTGTTATGTTTACTTAGCTCATCAGTCAATATATGCCAGTATTCTTTCTGGTGTAATGTATCTTCAGTACGTTACAAGAAAACAAATTTACATTTATGGAAAATCTGTTTTAGTAACTAAGATTTTTATTTTTTTTTTAATAGGGAACAGCTGAAAGGTTAACAATGCATTTGGTGGAAGAGCACTCTGTGGTAGACCCAACATTTATAGAAGACTTCCTGTTGACGTATCGGACCTTTCTTTCCAGCCCAATGGAAGTGGGCAAGAAGTTGTTGGAGTGGTTCAATGACCCCAGCCTCAGGGATAAGGTTAAATTCCCCTGAATTACATACCTGTTAACATTTACATTTGAATATAAGCTATTAAGAATAAAGTATATTTAGAGAGAATTATTAAACTGAGTAAGACACAGATAACTGGTGACATATTTTAATGGTAGAATATATGGATAAAACTAAGAAAATATTTGTCCTTATTTTATTGTATTTTATTTAAGTATTATTGTGTTTAGGCAGGGTAAATTATCCATGTTTTACCTTGCTGTGTTTTTACAACATAACTTAGTTGCTTGCAAGTATAGGGAAAGCTGCTTTTCTAATAATTGGTATTTTTATTTATTATAATTCAATAGAATTATATTGTGTCTCAAAATTTGAGCATATAACTAAGTTCTGTGTATTCCATACATAATACTAGTTAACACAACTTGGCAAATATTTTCTGATACTTTATTTTTATATGAAGAGACTAGAAAGTATAGCCATTGTTAGGAATCTGTTGAAGCTTACACAGTATTAAAAAAAACCCCACAACCCAAACACAAGAAAGCAATCAAACATCCTCTTCCCTAAACAAGTGCCATGATGGAAGAATACGGCCCTGTATATGCAGTTTTGGCACATTGTCTATTGAGGCTATACTGTGCTTCATGCTGTAACACTTTATTTTCACTTGTATACAACTTCCTCGTGTAAAAAAAACTAATAAAAGTTTTCAGATGTCTTTTGCTGATTTGAAACCCCGGGAATCATATCAATAAGGTTAAAGAGAAATTTGTTTTTCAACTTCTATTTAGATCTGGATATTTCTTCTAGAAATGGTAGTATATCTGTGCCTTGGAGGAAGGATCTTACATTTGTCAGAGAGGACAGGCTTAGCAGCTAATATTGTTTAGCATATGCTTGTTACAGCTTCAGAGCTATAGTACTGGAGTTCATCTTTAAAATTATTTTTCTTGTCCTCCAGTGGATAATCCCCTCAGCCCCTGTTAAAAGCATGAGCCAGCACAGTTGCTGGTGTCAGGTCTGAAAACAGAGAAGCTCTTTGTTCTGCTGTCTCAATAACCGACCCTTTCTGACGTCCAGTAGCACTGACAGAAAGGCAAGTGTCAGAGAACAGCTTGGGACAAGGGGATATACGCAATTGGGGAACAATGAATCTGGAAGATGTTGGCTGGTTTGTATTAGGGGCTGATAGGCAGTGAGACAAAGGAAAGGGGTGAGTAAAACTTCGTGAGGATGATCAGTACTCAGTAGCAATCAGACTGGGACATGTGAGATCCAACCTTCCTGACGATTTTACCCAGCAGCAGAGTACTTCACTTTACAGCTTTTATCGTTTTGTAATGCTGTTCGTGATTCTGACACAAATAATGGCATTCCTTTGGAAGTCACCTTCCCAGTGCAGTGTTGTTTCGGTATACATTAAGTCCCAACTTTGAAAGCAGCATTGATATTGATATTGAAGCTATCACTGCAGTGATTTAAAATATATTATGTGGTATGGCTTGCAATTTCCCAGCCAATTTTAAAAAACTGCAATTAGCCTAAATTTAACCAGACGTTGTCTGGATCTTCCAATTCATCCACGTTAATGAAAAACACCACAGTTGTTTAACAGAAAGAAAGTTCATCTTCAATGTCAAAGGTGGAAAAATCTCAAAATACGTCAGAAATGGTACTGCTAGCCTACAACCCTGTGGCTGGGAGCTGCAGCACATACTGCTGTTCAGTTGCCTCCTGCTAGAAATCTGAACTCTGGAGGAGTTCTGAAGTACTTGATTAGTTTGGTCATTAATATCAGCAATTCTTCTGAATTCGCTTGCTCTTCAGGGGTAAAAGGCAAACTACTTGGAAACTGTATATAAGGGTGGCAGGGTTTGGTTTTGGATGCCTGGTGTCAGACCTTTAGCGTAAGAGGCTGCAGAGGTTTAGATTTTGTGCAGATGCAAAGAACAGACGAGGTTAGCTTTAGCTGATTAAAATTTGTATGAGATTTTCTTCCTAAGCTCTAGTTTTTGAAATGTTCAGAGGTTTTCCCCTACTAACTTACTTTCCCAGCATAACAGAAGAAATGCAGCTGTATTTTTAGAGCTAACTTTGAGCGGCACAACTATTTTGGATTCAGGAACTTTTTAAAAATAGTGTGAATCAATATTAATTCAAAACATCAAAACTCTTTTATTTTGTTAGGACAAGTGCTGCTGATGTTCTAGATCAAATTGCATACTGAGATAAAATTTTATAGTGGAGGCATATAATTTAAAAAAATACACCTCTTCTTTTGTGGCTTTACCTTCAATAATATTAATTGATAGTATTTCTTTAGGGTTTTTTCCTAACAAACTGTAAAATACAGGCTAAGATCCTTCTGAACTTTGATAGTCATATGTTGCTTGAGGTGGGTAAGGGTGGAGAGAAAAGAGGAGTAGTAAACTGAAAGATTGAGGAAAAGAATTACAAGTATTTGCTGTTAGAACCTCTTTCCTGCTTCTCACAATAGCTCCTTTTTCCTGCCTCTCTAAACATACAGTAGCTCTTTTACACAGGTAAATGCCTAATGCAGTTAATGGTGGTTTATCTGAAGATTTGTGAGATTCAAGAACCAATATAAAGCAGTATCAGAAGCCTTATGATCATGTGCTTGAAGAATTAAGCAGATTTGGAAATGTACATGAGCAGGAAATTGTTGTTATAGGTCAGAAATGGGTCTAACTTGGTGCCTTGTACCTGTGTGCTCTATTCCCTACTCAACCAAATTTTATACAGCCAGAGTTAATTTTCTAACTCATAGTATTCTTTGAGATACAACATACAATTGCTTATATAAGTGAAAGCAATTTTATTACTTAATTCATTCTATCCTCCTGGTAAATTATTGCATATTAATAAAGTGTGATTTGGGTGTATATGTATAATATTTAGGATTCCAATGGAAATTTACAGGGACTTTAAGGAGCAGTGTTTTAAAGGACTTAGGACTAGTGCTGTTCTGGGTATTCCTGGAAAATATTTATATTATTGATTAATTTTCAGGTTACACGGGTAGTATTGTTGTGGGTGAACAATCACTTCAATGATTTTGAAGGAGATCCTGCTATGACTCGATTTCTGGAAGAATTTGAGAACAATTTGGAGAGGGAGGTAAGAGTAAGAGGTTTCTTCTGACAATTTGGGATGGCAGGGAGTGGCCAGGCTGTTGATACATATAACTCATTATGCTTTTCTTGTAGAAAATGGGTGGACATTTGAGGCTGTTAAATATTGCTTGTGCTGCTAAAGCTAAACGAAGATTGATAACCTTAACGAAGCCATCGCGAGAAGCCCCTTTGCCTTTTATCTTGCTGGGAGGGTCAGAAAAAGGATTTGGAATCTTTGTTGACAGTGTAGATTTTGGTAGCAAAGCTACAGAAGCAGGCTTGAAACGTGGAGACCAGGTATGTAATTTTAAGAAGTCCTTTTTTTCCCTCTTTTTTGTTTCCTTTCTCTTTTCTAAATAACAATAACACTACCTGTTGGTATTTTTAGATACTGGAAGTGAATGGGCAAAACTTTGAAAACATTCAGCTGTCAAAAGCCATGGAAATCCTTAGAAATAACACTCATCTGTCTATCACTGTGAAAACCAATTTATTTGGTAAGTTTGTGTGTACTTTTTGTTCTAATTTCTGTTCTAATTTAGATGGAGTTCTAAATATTTTTTTAATAGTTTAAAATAGTTTTGTTTGAAACACTTTTGTACTGGGCAGAATAGAAAAAGGAAGCTTGCAGGTCCTAAAAAATCTTAGTTGATAATTACAGAGAAAAATTTATGAATAGGGTTTTATATGAAGTGACTTCTCTCTCTCAAGTGCATTTTTCTGGATTAAGAGGAGCTATTGCAACCATTTAGCTCAAATTTATAAGACATGTTTGTACATGTAACATTTAGTCCTTTCTCAAGAAAGATGGCTCTTTTGGAATTTCAGTTGATCAGTGATCCTATCTGTCTGCTGAATTTGCTCATAGTTTTTCAGTCAATGCCTACAGTGAGCACAACAAGGTTAATAAAAACTTTCTTGCCAGCTAGGTGAAAACAATCTCGCTGCCTTCCAAATCTATTCTCTTACTTTCTCCCTCTAACAAGTACTAAAGCAGTCATGAAGGAGACTTTAGGCAGCTCAGGACTGCAGTTAGCATCATAAGTAATTAATAGTTTGTGGGTTTTCTTTGATTTTTACCACTGGATACTTGGATTATTTATATAATTTAGTGATGTGTTCCCCAAGTACCTCTTTCAGGATCAGATTTTTCATCACAAATAAGTAGGGCAGAATATTACCGCAGGATGTTACTGCACTAACTAATGATTACATATGCTCAGGTTATCTCCAAAAGTCATTTGTCAAATCTATTTCCTGGGGATTTTTTTTGCTTTGCCATAAAAATTCTAATATTTCAATTGTTTCTAATAATTAAGGCATTTCTTAATATATCTGTGTGTGCTCGTTTACGTGTAAGTTCTGTGTAACCGTCCTTCACACACTAGGTTTTGGGATCTGATGTGTTGCTTCAGTATGTTTAAGATTAAACCTGATTTTCTTCAGAAGTTGTGTTTTTCTAAGTTTTTAATCTTCTTGCTCCATTGCAAACACTGAAATCACATCACAGTAGAGTCTCAGAACAGTTACTTTCTGTATATTGCACGCAGTATTCCTTATCAACAAATCCCAAAAGGAGAGGTGTTTCTTTTTTTAACAGTATGTTCTTACCTGTATTTAATTTTTCTCTCCAGCTCCCAGCTCCTATTCGACAGTACACTTAGGGGCTTGGATTACTCTCCTCCGCGCTTTTTTTTTTTTTGTGTCTCTTATTTGAAGCTTTTGAAGTCTCTTGGTGATTTATGTATCTCTGGAGATAAGGATGAATGTTAAGGACAAAATTACTACATAATAGTAAAACCTAGCCCCTAATACTCATCCTTAGCTGGCTGTCCTTGTTCCCACTTTTTCTATAATTCCTTGGGTTTAATTATCAGTTTTCATTTATGATTACTAATAAACTCAGATGATTTTTCGATTTATATATGGAGACTTCCTTTCACACTCAGAATATGTGACTTGATCTTCAGATCAGTTTTATTTGATTTATTTAAATATATAAATTTTTGTGAAGGTAAAAGTTGCAGTAGAACTAATTCCCAAATTCATGAGGTATTTCTGCCTTAGAGATGACTCTTTGCTAGGGTGCTGAGGGAGTCTGAGAGGTTTTTTTGTATATCTGGCAGATGGACACAACAGCCCTGTCAAACATCCAAGGTGTCTCAGTAGACTCACACGTTCTTATATTTTCCTGATGACTTTGTTGCAGTTTTCCCTCTGAATTCTGATTTTTTGATCCTGTTGCTAATTTCTTGTCCATCTGAGTGCTTTTGTTGCTGGCTATCTGTTTAAAACCTTCCTTCTCAGTTGTTAGTTTTCCTATATTATTTTTGTCTAGTGTGCTCTTTTTATGCATGCTACTATTCTGCAGAAGCCTGTGTCCTTAGGTTGAAAAGTCAAGGTCCTTCTGTTGACACCATCCATGCGACCATGGGGTCGTCTAGTGTATTTCTGTTCTGAGATGTGCCAATTTACTCTTTTTCTGATTCGTACTACATAAAATGAATGTCCTTTTAAATTTTTTTTAAAGTCTTATAACTAAATTCATTTATTACTTGAATTGACAGAATAACCTAAATAGGTTTTTGTAATGTTTAATATTAAACTGGTCTGGTGCACAAAGTTTTCTTTTACATTTTTGTTCTTTTGCTTTCCACCCTTTCCCTGTCTTGTGCAGTTTTTAAAGAGCTTTTAACACGGTTGTCAGAGGAAAAAAGAAATGGTGCTCCCCACCTGCCTAAAATTGGTGACATTAAAAAGGCAAGTCGTTATTCCATCCCAGACCTTGCCGTCGATGTGGAGCAGGTAATAGGATTGGAAAAAGTAAATAAGAAAAGTAAAGCCAACACAGTTGGGGGAAGAAATAAATTAAAGAAGATACTTGACAAGACTCGAATAAGTATTCTGCCTCAGAAACCATACAAGTGAGTTTTTAATTTCCTCTTAAATATTGGCTTTATGTTAAATTTTTATAATTTCTCGTGTTACTTATAATTTATCATGATACCTTTTTTATTTATTAATGCAAACCATGCTTATATCTGAAAAATGTACTAGAAAATATTAGGCTGAATATCTGAATGATCATAGACTACTAACAATGCAGTTCCTGACATCAATATGGACATATTTTACTTGTTAGAGATAAAGTGATGGCACAAATAATTTTTCATGTCATTTTCTGTTTTCTTTTAAGAGGAGTGTTAACTGGAAGCATCCCAGGCAGTTAATTTCAGAATAACTCTGCAAGCAGGTTTGCTTGCAGGTGATTGATAGGAGCAATAATTTCAATTAATCCACATTCCAGTGGTCTAGAATTTCTGTGTACTGCCATAAGGGAGACTGAGGTTGAAATTCTAACTTGGGTTCTTTGACAGAATTGAGTATTTTTTTAATGAAAGCTAAATACGGTATCTGATATCTTTTATTCTATGAACACATTTTAGAAATAGATTGGATTGTTAGGAACAATAGAAGGATGAGATTTAAATGATTTTATGGGAATCTGGTTCTTGGCCAAGACAGATGGCATTGATGGGGAAAAATGAATTGTAGAACGGTAGCTGATGTGTAATCAGTGTTTTCTCTTGCATTTTTCTTTTCTGTGTCCCATTGAGGAAGAAATTTATTCTATATAAATTAATGAAAAAGGCACTTGTGCTGAAAATTTAGGATTTTTTCCTGATAATACTTTAAAAAAAAAATTGCCTAACCTAATGTTAGGTATTCTCTACTAAATGAATACTGTTCTGAAACATCATAAATAGAATGTTAGTAATGTAAAGGTTAAATGAATATAAATGTAATCCAGTATTATAGCCTAATAATGGATATTTCTTAAATTGACATAGATACTTCACTAGAGGAGAATCTGTAAATACTCCTTTTATGTTGTTTGTCTTTAGAATGTTTTATTTCACTGGTCTTGTATGTTTGTTCTTCTGATGAGCCATGCATACTGTTAAGCGTGATTTTTCACATTGTTCACCATTGTTCACAACATTTGCATAAAATTTTCTTGTTAATTTTCTTTTTTCTTTGATTCCTTTCATCTTTGCACTTTTTATGTGCAGGGACTTCTTTGGGTAAGACTCAGAAAAATAGTACACTTGACCTATTTTCTCTTCCTTTTGCTACCTTTACTTCATGTGTTATATATAGCAATTTTTCTGCAAAGCCTGTTGGCATTAAGTTGTTTGTGTCTGCACGGTTTCTGCATAGAGATGTGTAGCTGTAGGCTTTCCTGTTTGTGCTTTTTTTTTTGGTAGAAACTTCAATCTCATTCTTCCTAATAATGAATGGTATTGCATATATTAAGGGACTTTACCTATTCTCATATATTTTTAAATACCAAAAATCAAGAGGGATGAAAAAGCTGATTTACTCATTAAAGTAGATATTTAAAGACTTCATGAGTCAGCTAGCTTATGTGGTGAAACTGTCCACCTTTTTTTGACTGTGAATATTGCAGAGGTCTCCAGTGCCTTCAGAATGTGTCCACGTAAACCAATCTATAAACTAGAATGAGGTCTCTCTTCAAGGAAGCCTGTCTGCTTTGTGAGACATTAAAATCAGTATCAAAGACAAATCAGTTAGAGCAGGAGATTATGCCTTCCTTTGGTCTTGCTTTTTAGTCCAATAATGTCAAGTAACTTCCTGAACTGAGCAAACGGCACCATTTCCTTTGCATCTACTGGGAAATCGGTTTCTCTCCACCAGCTTTAGGGCATTTATTGAAATGTGCTTCTGGCTACAGCCTCTGCTTGAGCTCTTTGCTTTTTTTACTCTTCTAATCCAGAGTGGTTTTGTAGTCTGTAGGCTCAGCTGCTTCAAATAAGGATTAAACAGAATCCCCCACCTCCTTCTCTAGCAAAGTTCTGCCTGGTCCATAGTGCAGCACCCCAGACAAAGAAGCAACTCCCCTCTCCCCCCGATGGGTATAAGATTATATAAAACTGACAAACTGCAAAAGGAATATATAATGCAAGTGAGACTATTAATATGAGAAGGGTCATATTGTCTTCATTTGATTTGAATTTAGAGAAAATACTGGTGTTGGCACATTTATGTATACTGTATAGTTGTTTAGAACCACCAGAAAGCATTTTGAGGTTTTGGGGGGTCTGGGGTTTTTTGTTTACTTGGTATTTTGTGTGTAGAGTGGTTCCTACTTGAAAGACACAACGTCGATTGTTGGAAATGCTTTTAGTTGTAGTGAAAGACTTGCTTGTAGCTCTGCATAAAAGTGCTATGCACTGAGTTGATCACCAATGCTTGTCACGGTATTTTGTGCTTTATGTGGAAGTACAAAAATACAGATGTTCAGATTCATCTTAACTTCTGATTGAGGGAGAATCCAAGAACTTTTTTGTCAATGGACTTGAGTGTTCCTGACACTCTCATGCCTTGGGGTTCACACTTCGTAAAATATTTTGGTAATACGGAGTTATCCTGTTTCTTAAAAACAAAATGAGAAAACTCAAAACCATCATACAGAGATACTGCTCCAACCTTTTGTGAGTTGCATTGCCTTCTAAAAAGCAGTTGCTGTGTCCATGTAATTAAAGTTCTGTCTTAAATGCCCAGAGATACTGTCCTGGCTTCCCAGAGTACTGTTCAATTCATAGCACTTAAAGAAGTGGTACAAGAGTGTACTGGGTAAAGTAATTCATTGGTAAGCACAAAAGGATGCTTGTGCTGTAACAGCTCAACAGGGATAATTATCAGGCCCTTAATTGTTTCTGTTTAGGATTTCTGAGGATGGATGGAACACTAGACAAAAGCTTAAGTGCCCGAAACTAGTGTACAAATGGTCATTTGTGTTGCATCATTTCATTTCGTAGCTTGACTTTTTAGAGTTTGCAATGAAGTCAAAGTTCTGGTTTATGCTTTTATTTACATGTATAAATACAGATTTAGATGTGCTTGGTTTTTAAAAAGGCTTTGCTTATAGTAACTAAATTTTTAATTATTTTCTATAATGGCTGCTATTCAACATTTTACACCCTTAGATTATTTTATTAAGGATTTGCATCTATATATTTATAGAAAAGTTCAACGGCTAGCTCCAACTCTGTCCTGTAGTAGTAGTTTACTTCACTTGCTGATTATGAACTCAAAAGCAATAAGCAAATTAGTTCCTACAATAATATGATCATAGCTCTGTCTCTGATCCATCTAGCACTACTGAGTCTTTGGGACCCTGCCTTTCACAGTTCAATAGACAAAATCCTTCACCCTTATCACAGAATACTTTATTTACAGCTGTTGGGCACTTTGGAGGGGATAATGATGGTACCCAAGTGCAGGTGCTTACCTTAGCCTTCCAAGTTAGCTGGCATCACTTCAGTCACACTCAGTGAAGAGAAACTCAGAAAAGGTGATACAGGGTAAGAAAATGGATGATCTCAAAGATCCTCTCTTATCTGTCTGTTGAAAGGTCTTAGATTGTATGACTACAATATGTTCTGAAGTACAGTTGCAAATCCTGCCTGTGATGGGGTGAAAAATGTGTGAAATTCAGGTCTTATAAAAGAGCACTGAGGGGACAGCAGGATTAGACAAAGTTCAGGTGATGGGGTGGTTCAAGAATGATGAGGTGCCTTTTGAATAAAGATCTTGGCTGTTGTGAGAAATTGTCATAAAATAATGAGCCTAGCAGCTCCTCAGAGCTTAGTAGTGAACATGAGGATCTGCTGACAGTGAGACCTGACAGATCAGATCCCTTTGAGCGGACGTCTGGGTGCTGTTGACAAAGCTAGACAGCAAGGACTGTTGTCTGGAGGGTTTTAACTTCTAAATAGTGATTACTGTACTAACAATTGAAAATGTGAAAATGTAGTGATATAGATGTCCCTGTATCCCTCTAGTATAGCCCAAGCTCCGAATGTTTGTAAGCCCTGATTTTATTTCTTTCTGGACACAGTGACATTGGAATTGGCCAGTCTCAGGATGACAGCATTGTGGGACTGAGGCAAACGAAGCACATTCCTCCTGCTTTACCTGTCAGTGGAACCCTGTCATCCAGTAATCCTGATCTACTGCAGTCTCATCACCGCATCTTAGACTTCAATACTACTCCAGGTAAGGATCCTTTTTTGTTGTTCTTGACCTTACCTCCTTTCACTGATCTCCTTTTTCCAGAGTCTGAAGATACGCGTGAGTTTTATTAACTGTATGCTGGCACATATTAATGCATTAGGTTTTGTTACATTTGCTCCAATATACTTTATCTGAATGTATTAGATGTCTATTTTTCAAGTGTGTTGTATACAGAGTGCCTCTCACTGATTGAATACTCTGGGCCAGTGAAAACTTACTTTCCTTGGTATTTTATAATTTGCCCTGATATTTACAAGACTGACGTATTTTCAAATAGCACAGTAGATCATTAGCTTACAGTAAAGCGAAAGGGCATTGGACTGGGACACAGGACATGCATTTTAGTCTTTTTCTGAACAGACTTATATAATCTTGTACTACATCTGTAAGGGACAGAGTTTCGGAGTTCCCTGTTAGTTACTCTGCCCTACAGCTGTATGCCAAATTCTTTGTATACAAAGTGATTTAAAATCCTGTTCTGAAATGGAGAAAAAATGAACACATTTAGCAGAGAACACAAAGCATGGGGGTGAGTGAGGGAGAAAAAGAGCGAGAATATGAGAAACTTGAGAACCTTACTTATGAGAATGGTTTCGCCAGAGCTCCTGGTGGGATTTGGGCTCTTATCTGGATGCAGGAAGGTTCTTAGCAGGAAACCCTCTCTGAGTTAAGTTCCAGATCTTTGTTATTAGAACATAGCTGCTGAAGAAGGAGATGGTGATGGTTGCTGTGCAGACACTTGGTTATTTTAGTCTAATCTTCAGAGTATTTCTCAAAAGTAGAACCAAAAATTCAGTGCTCTTCTAAGCCTGAGGAATTTCAAACCTTACCTATAAGGATCGTGCTTAAACATCAGCCTATATACTGGCCAAGTTGGTTCAATCATCGCACTTGAAACCATGATATTGAGCATCGTTCGTCTCAGGTTTTTTAGGGCTAGAGAAGACTGCAAGAAGGTGGTGTGTGACTTTTGTCCCAGTGTCTAAGATTGCTCCTGAGAGAGTGGGAAGATTGGTATCTTTTTGTATTTTATCTGATAACTAGTGTCCAACACTTTGAAGGTATTCTTTATTGGTAAAAGCATAACTTTTCTTCAGCACTTTACCTATGAATGGGTGAAGGTTCCATTCTCCAGCTTCCCATTTACCTAGACCAGATGGTTCTAGGTAATTAATGTTCCCCTAATGCCGAGCACAGTGACTGGCTAACTTCCAGACCTGTGGACACTGCTGTCTCACACAGTTCAAACAAACTCTATTAATTGAGAATGAAGGCCAGTACAGGTCTGAAGATCCTTCAATCACAGATGGAGTTTGGAGAAGTTTAATAAATGAATAATGTTCTACTGTTTGCCTCTTGCTTTGAGGAAAGGAGATAAATAATGATGTAATGCCATTTCTTCAGCGTTATAGCAGCTTTTCCATTACCTTTATAGAAAATGTATTAAGTAATTAATGCTTTCTCATGTTAAAAAAAAAAAGTTTTTATTTATTTACTTAAAATTTGCCCAAATGTCCACACACTGAATATTTTTAAAGTAACTCGCAGGTATAATTTTCCCCTGTGTTGAAAGGAGGGGGAAGGGGGACTGAAATTAAAAAAACATATAACTTAAGGGCTTTAGGGATGGTTGCATTGTAGACAGGACAGTTGAATTATATCTCTATATACTTTAAGACTTGGAAAAAATTTAAAGCTTGCAATTTTAATTTCTTTTACTATCTTGAGCTAAATTAAAGATGGAGATGGAGGCAGCTTGCAAGAAATTGAATGCAATGGAGAAGAAAGAGAAAAGTGGTAGAACAGTCATCCTTTGAGGCCTTGGGGAATATCCCTTGGGATAGAAAATAAAACAACTTGCTGCTTTGGAAGGGTAGTCTTTGAGGAGAAAGTGAGAACAGCTTGAAATCCACAAGGAGTCATTTTAGTTTCTCTTCTGATTTGCTCACACTTTTTCATATATACTTTTTAAGGTTTATTTTTAAATGTTCAATAGTCAATAGTACTTTGATTTCTATTCTCTTGTGCTGCCTTTGCTATTTGATTGGTAGTCAAATAATATACTAATGATGAGCTGCCAGTCACTGGTACTCCCCCCCCCCGCCCGACACTGTCTAGCGGACTAGATTCCTATTGTATAGCATTGCATTCTTCAGCCTGCCACTCCGGTTTCCTTTTTTGAAAAGGAGTGAAGGGGGGTGATTATACTTCTCTTCAAGTGCTGTTTTATTTAAAAAGTATTATGCTGAATTACTTGCTACTGTTGCTATAGCTGTAATCATTTCAGTTGCTGGCAGACTTGGCTGTATTCTGTGTAGTGCTTTTGCTACCAGCTCTGATAGGTATGCAGCCTGAGAAATTGGATGGTAAAATAGATTGCAAAGATGGTACTTTTCTATTTGCTGTTCTCTGCATTTCTTCATATTGACTTCTGTGATCCAGCAGAGCAGGTTATTTTCTCCTTGCACAAAACACTTGTTTCTTGGGAGTGTTAAGCAAGTTTGTTCCCACCTTGGTATTCTTTACAGTAGTTTCTCACCTTCATAGCATTTATTTGAATGGCAAGTATTTCTGTAACAGCAAGAGGCAACAAGATCTAGAGAATGGTCTGATTTTCAATAACGTCTTTCACATCTGCCATCCTCAAGATGTCAAAAAAATGTTGACATTGTTTCAGGCACTGCTCTGCATCCCTCTTCAACTAATTACTGAAGGAAGACAGGTTGTTATAAAGTTCATGACAAAAAGCAAAATTGGCTTGCTAGTTGTAAGGTATTTGTACATTTGACTCAAGTACTTAGGGCTGTACTGGCTTGTTAGGTGTAACTGATGATGTAATCACTCAGTTCTAATGTGTTTTGGTATTAGTGCTTTTCAAGCTGCAGAAATACTACTGTGAGCTTAAAAGTTATGGGTTTGGTTGCATGACATTTGTAAACTAATGTATTTAAGCCTAAACAGCCTTTGTTGCATGTAAATCAACTCATATCAGAGAGATTTATCTTGTATGCTTTCCAAATGATTGTTTTGGAGACATGCAGCAGCAGTGGGAAGATGTTAATTTTTGTTCCTTTGTCGCAAGATTTCTGTTGCTGAATAGATCTTCCTGTAGTAACCTGAATGCATGTCATGCACATTCAGGTCTTGTCAGAAAAGATTGTGGTTGTATCAAAGTGAATGTTTTCATCTCGCAGCTGTTTTTTCAGTATTTTTTTAATAATGATAATTTTTTTGGCTGTAGATGTAGAAGTTTCTATTATTATTTTTTTTACTTGTTCGTATGACCTTTATGATCTGCAGAAAAGAAAGAAAATACGTTTTTTTAAAACATATTTATTAAAGAAAGAATAATGACCAGATGTGGTGTCACACAAAACTAGAAAAGGTTATTTGTAACAGAGGGAAGAAATTAAATTGAAAGTACTTGTCAGTTAAAAATACCTTATGTTAAGAAATCCAGTGGTGGGTAGGTGTACAATTTTAACTCTTTTTTTTAAATAAAATTATAACAATCAAACTTCAGTTGATTAATGGGTCTAGATTTCAATACATTAATGGAAATATAGAAATATGTATAATGTTTGGAGTTAGGCTGGTTATTTTCCAGATTTCCTAAAAACAGCTGCCTTGTAGGTGTCTAGTGTAAGGTTTCTGCCATCAGTCACTTGAAACAATAATATATTTAGAACTCGAATATTTGTGAAGTGTTTTTCTATCTCTGGCTGCTTTAGTTCTTAATTACTAAAACACTGGCACAGAGAAATAAAAGCAAGTTTTAAGTCTGTTACTTATACATTATTATGATGTAAATGCATCAAGGGTGTAGAGTATTTTTGATAATTAATACTTGGATGCATTAATGCTACTGCAGTTTGTTTGTGTATATGTGCATGCTGACCATTATACATGTATCTTCCTAGCTACTTGTATGTACATGTCTTCCTTTTGTGTGTGACACTAGGATTGAGTGTCAGACTTATGTAAATGAATCTATTTTCTTAAAAACATCCTTAGAAAGATTGACACTCCTATCACATAATTTGCTTAAATTTCTTAGTATGTCAAGTGTATAGGGTAGTGTTGTTGAGTGTCCTTGATTTTTTTTTTCAGACTTAAATGGAACTTACCAAGACTCTGTGAAAATCAGACTGCTTGTTAGTTCATCTGTCCAAACTCTGGAAATGTTAACATATTTTTGTGATTTGCCCTATTGATATCTTAACTAACTTGCTAATAGAACTAGTCTTTCATTAAAACAAATCAAAACCAAATTAAACCACCACCACAATCAACACCATCAAAACCAAACCCAAATAAACAAAAAAAACCCTCAAAAGCCCAGCTGTTTTATATGAAGTAGAGGTGAAATAATGATACTGAAGTAAAAATGCTTAGCACTAGTAATTAGGCTCAATCTGACTGATGTTCTTGCTTGTTCTTATACCACTATTTTTTTTTCCTTACTAAATTGCATACCTTGCATGTAATTTTTCTTCCAGACTTACCAGATCAAGTTCTGAGGGTTTTCAAGGCAGATCAGCAAAGTCGCTACATCATGATCAGTAAGGACACAACAGCAAAAGAAGTGGTCATCCAGGCTATCAGGGAATTTGCTCTCACTGCGACCCCTGATTCATATTCACTATGTGAGGTCTCTGTCACACCTGAGGGTGTAATCAAGCAAAGGAGGCTTCCGGATCAGTTATCCAAGCTTGCTGACAGGATACAGCTGAGTGGCAGGTGAGATCAGAGACTGTGAGCTAAAGCTGATGATACCAGTTTATTAAGTCAAAATCCTGTTAATAAGAGCATTATTTAATTATTAATGTTCTGTTTCTTTACAAGAAATCGCTCCTATGCAACTTCTAATTAATATGTAGGCCTGGTGACATTCAGTTTATTCTAAAATTCCAACTGGAACATTACTGTAACTTTCACTATTATTTGAGTATATTGTATCAGGTGTCTTTCTGAACTTTGTTTTTACAGATATTACCTGAAGAACAACATGGAAACAGAAACTCTTTGTTCAGATGAAGATGCTCAAGAGTTACTAAGGGAAAGTCAAATTTCCCTACTGCAGCTCAGTACTGTTGAGGTGGCTACCCAACTCTCCATGAGAAACTTTGAGCTATTCCGTAATATTGAACCCACAGAATACATAGATGACTTGTTTAAACTCAAATCAAAAACAGGTTGCACTAATCTGAAAAAGTTTGAAGAGGTGATAAATCAAGAAACATTTTGGGTAGCTTCTGAGATTCTAAGAGAAACCAACCAGCTGAAAAGGATGAAGATCATTAAGCATTTCATTAAGATAGCACTACACTGCAGAGAATGCAAGAACTTCAACTCAATGTTTGCCATCATTAGGTATTTCCCCTTAATAATTTTACTTCTAAGTAAAAAGCAAAGTCTTATGTCAGTCTAAAAAAATGTATTTAACAGAGTAAGCCAATTAATACTGCTAACATCAACACTTGGCAATCCAATAAAGACGGCATTTTCCCTTGGCATTGAACTTGGCATTGAAATGTTTGCTGAAATATTATTTGGAATGCTACTGTTATGTACTTATTGCTCAAGACAGTGAGTCAAGAGTCATTGGTGAACATGGCATGAGAGAAACAACTGTTCCTACTTAAAAACAAAATCTAAAGAAATAGCAGTTGTATGAATAAAAAGTATAACGTTGTCACAAATGAACGGGTTAAGTTCCCAAAGAGAGCTCATCATTTTATGCTTAGTTCTCAGTATCCTGAATTCATTGAGCCATGATATGCTGCCTTTGGTTTTCTTTGTATCAGCAGTTTCTTGGATGGAACTCTGATAATAATCAATAGCAGATTATGATGCCATATAATGAGCTATAAATAAAGAGCTTTTAATAAGAATTAAAAAAAGTACTGAAAAATCTCATAGAGAAAACCTTTCTTAGTTTTGTAATGAAGAGGAAGAGAGGAAACTTTAATGTGTGTGTTTATACACTTTTTTTTTTAAACATTCACATTTCTCTTAGAGTCTCCAAGTTAGGCAGAAAAACCTAACCAACCAAAAAAAAAAAAAAAATCCCCAAATACAATCTTTTCTAAAAAAGCTTGAGTAAGTTCCATTAAAATGACAATTTTATCCCTGTCTCTGGCAAAGGCCCTTGTCACATTCAATCTGTTGAATTGACCATTCAGTCAAATGTGGCAAATTCCAAAGTCAGGGATCCATACTGATAATCTGTCAGCATCTCTGAGATATACAAATCTCAAGAATTAGCTCAGATATTTCAGCTGATCTCAGTGAGAAATAAAAGCAGCCTGCCTGCTAGGAAAAACTTGAAGGAAGGAAAGATAAACTTTCCCATAGGTAGAAACTAATAGCAAGACCGGCAATGTCATTAAGGGGAAAAAAACCTGGGTTCTGTACCAGCTACAGCTTCAGAATAACCTCAGATATATAGAGTCTGTTATATCAATCTGATCTAGACACAACAAAGTCAAATGGATTATTGCAGCAAGAAGGTGGGTGACTGTGTTGTCATCACCTAAACATTATGTAGTGGGTTTTTCCTCCAGTCTGGTAATCTGGAAATAACTGGTGATCCTGAGGTACTCCTAAATTATGATATTGTCACCAAATTCAGACACTGTTCCAAAGTAGTAAGTACATACTGTCTGTAAGGTTTAGTTACTCATCCAAGTGTAAGTTTTATCTGTTTATGGCTACATCATGCAGATATCTCCAGTTTTTATAGTTTTTACAAAAATGATCTTAATTGTTCTACATAATACACACTGGCAAAAGGAAGTTCTCGCTTTCTGTTACTTTATTGACATGGTTGTGCTGTGCATGCTGACTATATGGTATTTCTCCCATACAAAATTTCACATGGTGTTTTCTAGGATTTTTTTGTTTTTTCTATTATTCTTGAACTTTTTTGCACTTTTTTGTTTGTTTGTTTCAAGTGGCCTGAATTTGGCACCAGTTGCAAGGCTCCGAACTACTTGGGAAAAGCTTCCAAGCAAGTATGAAAAACTGTTTCAGGATCTACAGGACTTGTTTGATCCATCTAGGAATATGGCAAAATATCGTAATGTCCTTAACAGCCAAAACCTACAGCCCCCCATTATTCCCCTGTTTCCTGTTATCAAAAAAGACCTTACATTCCTTCATGAAGGTAAAGCAAAAGTACGTCATCTTTTACCAGCTAAGGAAAACTAACTTTGCTACCTAGTAACTGATGTTGTTAATTGTTGATTGTAGGAAATGATTCAAAAGTGGAGGGCTTGGTCAATTTTGAGAAGCTGAGAATGATTGCGAAGGAGATACGCCATGTTGGTCGCATGGCATCTGTGAACATGGATCCTGCTTTAATGTTTAGAACAAGGTAAGTGTGTTAGGCAGAGCTTTTTCCACCTGAGAGAAGGCTAGGTGTCAGCAAGAGGTGCCTTTCAAGTGCCCCTAGTTGTATTGGAGCAGCATGAATTTTTTTGTTTGTTGTTATAATTTACAAAAATTATGTGGTGTTCTAACACTGGAGAAATCATTACATTTTGTGTTTATCAATATATATTAAAACGTTTTATATTATTCCTTAACTGACAGTTACCTCATAAAAATGAGATCCATCCGTGGGAGGGAGGGGGAGGTACTGTCTTGAACACATACATATTATGCTGTTTGAAACACTGAGGTGTGCCAGCCTTATTTTGATTTAGTGGAAGTGGGAGTGTATCTGAAATGGTGTCAGCTAGTCGTGTTAGAAAATGTGGAGTGAATGCTCTTTGGCTTCATGTTAAACCAGCTTATTGCATACTCTTTTTCTTAATTTGAGCTACAAGAGTTTGTAATATCTGACTGTATGCCTGAGTCAAGGCTCTTTTTAATATTTGTGGGCTTCCAGAACCGCTTGTCCTGAAGTCTGGTCTTTTTCTTTCTGAGCTTGTGATCTTTCTCTGTCTCTTCTTAAACCCATGCTTTACTCTTCCTGGCTCTCACTTGCAGGAAGAAGAAATGGAGGAGTTTGGGGTAAGTGGTTGGAGACAACACACACAGACTTTCATTCTTCCCTTACCATTTGCATTGTTTTCTACTTGCTATCTTTAATCTTCTGGTGCTTTGATATATTTTTCTTTTGTTAACCCCTTTTTACTGACAATACATTTTAATCCAGGGGTGCTTTTGCTTTTGAGGTTAAAATACAAAAGTTGTAAATTATTTCTACGTGGTTGTTGATAGGAGTGGGGTGTTCTGCTCCCCAGCCTCCAATTTAAATTGCCAAAGAAAGTGACCCTTAGTAAAAGAGAAATTATAAAATGGCAAGGTTGCAAGAGCTGGAAATTACTGTTAACCTTCTTATGCCTAATAAGCAATTATCATAATCAAATATAAAAGTTAAAACTTACAGTATCTGCTAAACTAACTTATTTTCATATTACAATTCAGCCATCAATTTTGCTCTTAACAATTCAGGAACAATGCATAGCTTTCATATAGACATACATACATTGAAATGTGCATGACATTTATTTCATCATGCTAGCTGATCATTTTATTTAACAAAAAGCTGTCTTAAACCTAACAAGTTACAAGGAAGTTCTGTAAAACTGAGCTGTGCATTTTGTATAGATTTGATTTTTGATTGAAAAAGTATTTAGCTTTCAAAATGCCTTATGTATATGTATTTAAATTTGAACCTCAACTGTAGTCTCTGTCAGCATTGACTTACTGCATGAGCTTTTCCTAATGCTCCAGTCTTCTCAGTAGCTGGCTTATGTGAGAGAGCTAGCTTGAATGCTTTTCTAGATGTGTGAAGTGATATTGCCTAGTTGGAGCAGAATAGGTTAAAATATTTGTGTAATTAAAATAGTGCCTGTAACAAAGTAAAGAGATTTCTTGACCCTCATCTTTCTATCTGTTATAGCTGTTTGACTTACTGGAATGAGGCATGTAAGCTTTGACTGTAGACTGACATTCATGCAATCTTTTGCACTTTTCGTGTTTATCAAGGGATACCGTGTAGGACTAATGCATGCTTTTCCCCTCTTTCTTCCTGTTCCTGCCCCCCTTTCACTCCAGGTCCCTCAGCCAGGGCAGTACAAATGCAGCTGTGCTGGATGTTGCGCAAACTGGGGGTCATAAAAAGCGTGTCCGTCGCAGCTCCTTCCTTAATGCTAAAAAACTGTATGAAGATGCTCAGATGGCACGGAAAGTAAAGCAGTATCTCTCAAACTTGGATCTGGAGATGGATGAAGAGAGCCTCCAGACACTGTCTCTGCAGTGTGAGCCAGCCACCAACACACGTGAGCATTGTCATTTGATATGGATTTCAAGGAAACTGTTAAATATACCTCTGGTTTTTCTCCAAGGAAGTAACTGGGAACAGCAACTAGACATTGACATGGAAAATCATGTGTCTAGTTATTTCCAAGTACTGAACATCTATGAATCTTAAGGAAATCATCTTGCAGCTTAACAATATAGAGACATAGCATTTATATAGGAGATAAGGCTTTCAGATCATGTCATTCTGAAGTGCACAAGGGTTCTTTAGATTTGTCTGTACAAAGGGTATGGAGGAACCAAAAGTTTCTCTATAGCCTAATGTACTCAGGCTATTGGTGTGAATAGGGTTGGTCATCCTGGATATCTTGGCCTTGAGAGGGAAAGGGGGATTTCCTTATGTCTAGGTGTTTTAGAGACACCTGGAGCAGAGGGGGACCTTATGCTGGGTATCGGTTTCATTTTGATTTGAGGGAATGCTGTGTCTTTTGCCCTTCCCTTCCTTCAGGGTAGCAAAAAATAGTAATTATGTATCCATTCTAAACCAGTTGTAGTCCTTATGATAGCCCAGTATAACATCTGGTCATGGTTTTGATAACTATAACAGTAGTCATTTATGAGAGTTTTATTTTGAGAAAGAGTAAATGTTGTTTGATAATGTACATATTTTAAATGGAGTTAAATCTCCCCCTCTTCTCCTCTTCAACTTTTCTCTCTAAAGGTATCCTACTGTATTAATTATACAAGTATTTGAGCACCTTTTAATTATTAATTGGAGGGCTTTGCATGGCTCAGATTAAAACTCCCACAATATCTTTAGCTAGTAGTCATTCTGTGCTTTCTCCCACTTCTTGCAAAGTGCCAAAGAATACAGGAGACAAGCGATCTGGAAAATCCGAAACATCACCGGTGGCTCCCCGGGCAGGCATCCAGCAGAAAGTGCAGCAGCAGCAGCAACATAAAGTAAACCAAGCATTGCAGGTCCCTGCTGTATCTCTTTATCCCTCCCGCAAGAAAGTGCCAGTCAAAGACCTCCCACCATTTGGTAAGTGGAACAATGAAGCAGTCGGTTTAATCCTCTGAAGTTTGTTTGCTTATGAAAGGGAGACGTTTTGAATCCAATAAGATTCAGACATTTACTTCTGGTAGTATTATATGCAGGTTATGCCAGTTCATGCAGTGTGTATGCATAATTCTCTTCTCTAGAAGTGGAAAGACAGAAATCTAGGAAAGCATCCTGTCAATCAGTATAAGTATTTACCAGTTACTAGCAGCTAGAAACAATGAACGTTTCTGACTCTGCCCTGGGATCGTGGCTTAACTTTTCCAAAGGAATTAGTGACTTGGAGTTTTTGAGTGACGCATCTGAGATGCCTTAGAAGTTTTGGTGTTTTTTTAAAAGTTGAACATTTAATGTGAAATTCAGGCTTGCTCAAACTGGTAGTCCTGTTAGAAATGTAGGCCTGAAGTTTCGTGTTGAGAATTGTCCCTTTGGCTTCTGCTCCCTAGTGCTTTTTTACTGTAGTTCAGTCGTTGCTGCCTGCATGTCTCTCAGAAAGATACTGGACTATAGGAATTTCTTCTAATCTGATTTCCAAATCTGTATCACAACAGGTGTGAGTAACATATATGCATTATTAAAGAACTTCTTACATATCACTTAAAGTACAGTAATATTCGTAGTAAGTATATGTAGCATAATTGGCTTTTCTATTGCACGATAGTAATTTCACAAGAGCTTAATTCTGATTTCACTTTTTATTAGTTTTACTTGTGCACTACTTAGGCTGCTAGCAAAACAGAAGCAGTAAAATGAGCAAGAAACAAATCAATATTTATCTAGTTCTTGTTGATTTTACCATTAAATTTTAATCTTAAAAGGACTTTGAAGTGTCGTAGACTGTATTTTTGCTCGTGGTAGGAAAGTTTCTGAAGACTGACTAGGTTATGTTGATGAAGCAGCTGTGAATTACTGATAGCGGCATTGTGATCCAACAGATCAAAGATAAATTCTGTAGAATGCTTGAAAATAATCTCTACCACAAACATTGACAAAATTGTCAGAGAAGCTCTGTCTTCACTTTTAAGACTGTCCCAGGGTGGATTTTTGAGGGGAGGGGAAAGAGAAAGATGGATGAATGTTGCCTGAGAAAAGCAGTTCTTGATGCCCTAGATCTTTACATCATAAATCATCTTCAGGATGTTTTTACTCTTTTAGTTTCCCAAAATAAGCTGGTGCAGAGATAGTTCTCAAAAATGAAAGGGAGAAATGCAGCTGCAGGATGGCCTTGTTTTGTAAGCCTAGTCTTATTAATCTTTCCAGCTTTCTTTGACCTTCTAGGCTACTCTGAATAGAAAAGAAACAGGAGAACAGTTTCAATTCTTACTATATAAACCATCACTAACCAGTGAGATTCATATGTGTTTGTATTCAATATTTTAGTTCAAGTTTCTCAATAACCATTAGTATGCGTATCTTTGATTATATGTTGTTTAGGCAGTATTCTGCAACAATAAATCTGCATTGTGTTTTTAGTGGCAAAGTATTTATTTTAGGTGGTCAGAATGAGAGACTGGCTGCTCTAATATGCAAAAATAAAGCACTATATTTTAAACAGTAGTAGGTTTAAGCATTTTGCTTCATTTAAGCTGGTGTCAGAAACTCACAAACACACAGGAAAAAATTTTAGTGTTTTTCCTTTATGGTGTCTGCTCTATAAATGCATTGTGAAACAGGAAGATGGACTTATACTGGACTTTACATCTGCCTACGTTAATTCTTATTTAAAGGCATTAACTCCCCACAAGCTTTAAAGAAAATTCTTTCATTATCTGAAGAAGGAAGTTTGGATCGTCACAAGAAACAATCTGAAGACACAGTCTCAAGTGCATCTTCACAGCTGTCTTCTCCTCCCACTTCACCACAGAGCTCTCCAAGGAAAGGTATTAAACCTGCAGTATTTCTCATCTTGTTTCCTGAAGCTCATAGACTTTGGAAACTTCCAAGAGAGAATTTGGACACTCAGAATAAACTACTGCTACTCCTATTTTTGTCACATATGGTCAGCAAGAGGGCAGGAAGTGTAGTGCAGAGTGGGATACATGAAAGGATACCTGGGAACCTGATTTCAGGGATACCTGAAAGCCCTGTGGCTAGCAAAATCCAGGAAAGATAGGCTGGTCTGATACAGGATTTGATGCAGTAGGTCACTCTCACTGCAGCTGCTTCTGACAAAAATATTCCAATCATCAGTGTTTCCTGTCAGTGGAAGGATGTGCAGATTGAAACTTAAAATCTTAATACAGCATTGAGCACTCTAGCCTATTAGAGGAGTTATTTGCTGTGTCATGCATCTGGATGGGATATGATCTATCTATGACTGGCAGGCTTAAGATATTCGGGTTTCAGATCACCAATACACAACATTTTACTAGCAGCCTGATTATTCAAACAATGTATATGGAACATGGATCTTTCTTGACTGTGTTCTTTTTAAGTGACTTCATAGAGTTATTTTTTAAAGTGAATTTAGGACTTACAGGGGTTTTTTTTAAAGCCCCTTTGCTTTTTTCTTTGTACCTGTTCTGGTTATGAATTGACAAAATGGAGAATGGAGGCATTTTCCTGTAGTTTAAACAAAAAAAAAAGGCCTTTTGGAGGTATGATAGCCTAGTTGTATTGCAGATAACTTCTAAGTTATTCTCTTTTCAGAATACCATAAAAGTTCAGTTTAACAGTTACATAATATAACATTATGGTAAAATATATATATATTGGGGTTGTGTCCCCATAATGGAAGTTCAGAATACTAAAGAGATGTGTGTGTTGGAGACTTCCCTGTAGCAATAACTTTCCCTAAATTGCACAGGGATGGTAAGGATAGGAAACTTATGCGAGTATCACTTTTCCTACTTTCTTATCAAATGGATAGCTAAGCCCTGTTCTTAACATGGTAGGTGGCAGTGGTGATCAGTTGAGGCCTTATGGCTCCAGACTAAGGGACCTAACCAGTTCCTTCTCTCCTCTTGGAAGTGAGAACAGTAACAAGAATAGCAATTCACAAGGACCTCTGGGATAGGTGGGGCTTATGGAAACAAAACAGGATAAAAAATAAGTCCAATTGGATAAGCAGAGATCTGAAAAGAGGAGAGATGAATGTGGCAAGAAAGTACAAATGCCTATCCAAAATCTGTGGTATTCACTAAGGTCAGATGGAGAAGGATGTTACGTTAGATTGTCACCTCAAGTCCTTGTAAGCTATCATCATGATTTCTCCCAAATACTACATTCACAAAGAGTGAATTTATATTAATATGGTTGGGCCTGTGCATTTCTTGAAAAAGGAATTGGGATTCTGTACTTGGCTTATAGTGGGAAAAGTACTTAATTTTTGCAAAAAGCAAATCATAAACATGATTATAAATTTTTAAAAAAATCCTTGGTTTGATGGTGACATGAAGCTAATGGTATATTCTTTCAGACAAAAATGGCAGCATTAATTCCATGGTCTCAGCAAGTGAATTGGGATAGATCGATTGAAGTCATCTTGACACAAGTAGATTGAAAGCAAAAAATGAAAACTGCACTTACTTGTGGATGTGTGTTGTTTAATGACCTTTAACTTAGCTGGCAAGAGCATTCAGCACGACTTTAATACTAAAACAAAAGCTGAATTTGCTGAACTTGCCTCTGTGACATGTTTTGCAGATTTTATCTCAGCCTGGTGGTGTCAGTGCTATCTCCAAATTATGGTATAATTCTGGTAATATATGCTATTTGGAATGTAATTAGTTAGCCAAGTACCACAAAGAAAGCTTGAAAATCTGGCCTTCTCTTAGCCAAGATATTCAATAAGCAGTCAACGCAGACATCTGGGCGTCATGTTGTATCTACTGTTCATCTCTGAAGTGTAGATTTGCAGAACAGAAAAACTGTGTGAGAGGGTCTCTTGGATTACTTTAAGCAGTAATCTTGCCCAGGGCATCGCTTTCATTCTGATCTTGGAGACAGTGTTTATGTACAGGCAGTTTTTTGAGAAGTGAGATTTCATAATGTGGGGATACAAGTATGATGATTCATTTGAAAATAATTTGGGGGAGGAGGGCAGAGAAGAGGGGGGGTGAGCAGTTGGTTTCTAAATGAGTAGTGCGTGTTTCCCCCAGTCTTAAACCCCTTAGTAAGACACAGACTACATGATTTTACACAGTTCTGCTATGTATCTTCACCTTTTGCAGTGCTGCTTCTGTGTAAATGTAATCGTAGTTTTGATTTACTATGGTAGCAGTATTTCTGGGTGCCTGGCAATAACTGAGTAGGCTTCTTGGAGTGTCTGATTAATGTGACGTTCCCTTTGCAGGCTATACTTTGGCTCCTAGCGGCACAGTGGATAACTTTTCAGATTCTGGTCACAGCGAAATTTCTTCCAGATCTAGTATTGTCAGCAATTCCTCTTTTGAGTCTATGCCAGTCTCCCTGCATGATGAGAGGAGACAGAGGCATTCTGTCAGCATCGTGGAGACAAATCTTGGTGTGGGAAGGATTGATAGAAGAATTATGATTGAACCAGATCAATACAGCTTAGGGTAGGAATTTTATTTGTGCTTACTTACATTATACTTTCATATGTGTATGTGGCATGTATAAGTGTATTTGTTCTTGTAACTTCCCCTGTATCTTTCTCAAATATTTTTTTTCTCCCCTGCTCTTAAAACCTACTATTTCAATGCTGCGTTTTGTGATAATGATCCATTGTGTGACAAGAAGAGGTTTTGCACTCCTGAGTATGTGATGAGGTCTACAGCAGTAAGACTTTACCTCAGTACACCTTATCATCTGACCATTTAGCAGTGCTGTAGATTATCCTCTTTATGGCAGACTAATATCATAGCCTGTTTTCTAGATGGGGAATTAGCTGAATTAGATGAGAAATTACTCATACAATTATTCAGTGATCAAGCTGAGAACAGAAATAGCTAGTAATTTTCCAGTGTGTTTCATAGAAAAGTGCATATTTATCTAACTCAAAAATATTTTACCCCAAATATCTCTTCTAGTCACCAAAAATTGGAAGCTAAAATTCTCATTAGGCTGCTGGTTTTCTAGATAATTAACTTCTGTAATGGTGGGGAATCTAGTGCTACGAGAAGTTTTCTAAATCTCTAGCAGTGAGCCTTGGTCTGAAAATAATTTGAGCTCTGGCTCCTATTTAGTCTACACTTAATTTTCTGAGCTGTTACTTGGATGCTTCAGTGCTCTGAATGGCTTCAGATTTTTTAATCCTGCAGGGTCTGTGGATGGCAGGCCTGTACCAAAACTGGTGTACTTCAGCTTTGGGAATCCCAGGCCATGCAAACTCTGCAATCAGGTGTCTTAAATATTTGGAAGAGCAGGGTTCCGGTCTGCATAACAAGCTGCCCTGGAAGGACAAATTCCAAGAGCCTGGATAGCTGCTAAACAAAAGTGACACTTTGTTGGTTTTCTTTGCTGCTATGTAAGTGACAGTGTCAGGATGGACACTATCTTAATGGCTGGAAGGCTACAGAAAACATACTTTCTCTAGGAAGTAGCATGTGTTTCCAAAATTAAGATTAAAGTACATTTCCATTTGCAAGAAATGTTGAAAAGTTGGCTTTCAGAGTTTCCTAAGCAGAAAAAAAAAAAAATCTGAAAACCTGAATATTGGCCACCTCCTGCTAAAACTCTGTTTCTAACT
Source organism: Strix uralensis (assembly GCF_047716275.1). Lineage (NCBI taxonomy): Eukaryota > Metazoa > Chordata > Aves > Strigiformes > Strigidae > Strix > Strix uralensis. The sequence continues at coordinate 46,799,479 of NC_133975.1, read as the reverse complement.
TCTGATCCTTTGCTTTGAATGGCTGGAAAAGCAGTAGGAACCTTATCTATGTGTCTGTTCCCCTTTATATAAGTGAATGTGGTTTGCCTGTCTTAAAGGGCTGCTGCAAAGATTTTACCTTGTGAAATGACTCCACTAAAGTGTTAAGTTTCGTCAGGATATCTATCCAGTAATTGTTTGTTTTATTGAGGATGAGCATGAAAGGAAAGTGTTCTATTCTCAAAATTGAATTATTCATTAATGCAAATAATATTTAATATAAATTGCATCAAAATCTTCAATCATAGTTTGTGTTGGAAGGGACCTTCTAGAGGTCATCTAGTCCAATCCCCCAATATGTTTGCTTTTCTCTTGATTGTTGAATTCTTCAAGTGTCTTGTAATTGATCTCCAATTCCAATGCTGGATTTATTTTACTTTTTTTTTTCCCCCCCTCGTCGATATGCATCTAGCTCATATGCACCGCTGTCAGAGACCAGAGGCCTGTACGCTGGAGCAACTGTGCTTTCTTCTCCTAGTACAGAAGAACTGTCACAGGATCAGGGGGACAGAGCTTCGCTCGATGCAGCTGACAGTGGCCGTGGTAGCTGGACTTCTTGTTCGAGTGGTTCTCATGACAACATACAAACAATACAGCACCAGAGAAGCTGGGAGACTCTGCCTTTTGGACATGCTCATTTTGATAGTTCAGGCGAGGGGGCAGGACTGTGGGCCTCAGGCAGTCATATGGACCAGCTGATGTTCCCCGATCACAGCACAAAGTATGGCAGGCAAAGTCAAGGGAGGGAGGGCCTTGATCAAGCACAGTCCAGAGCAAGCTGGGCATCCTCAACAGGATACTGGGGAGAGGACTCAGAAGGTGATACAGGTACCATAAAGCGGAGGGGTGGGAAGGATGTTTCTATTGAAGCTGAAACCAGTAGCATAACATCTGTACCAGCAGAGGAGTCAAAGCCAGCTCCCATGCCCACTCATATAACAGTATCATCAAGTAGTACAAAGGGGCTTATTGGTAAGTTAAGTTTTGTTTACTGTGAAGCATTTTAATTCATTTGCTTATGGTTCTTCGTACTGTTCTAAAACCAAGTTTCTTTTGTGTGGTTTCATTTTTTTAAAGCAAAACCAAACATTTTGGAGTCTCTCTCAATTTTTCCCCCTTTAACTGTGCATTTATTGCTAGGGAAAATTCTCACTTATTTTTGATTCTCAGTTTTGGCAGCACCTTTGTGTTTCAAGAGAGCCTGCATACATTAAAAAACTAGCTTAACTGCTGGACAGCGTTCTGAGAGGTTGATGTATTTAGATGTCTGTTCTGAAATATGAATTTCCCTTCACAGTAAGGCTCCATGTTCTATATTTAGAAATCTTAATAAATGTGGCCTGATTTTTTAGAAGTGTTTTACTTTATACATCTGTGTGACTTGTCTGATAATTGTGAATATTCCTTATTTCTGAAAATGGGATCACTTTGTGCATAATTATCAACTGAGGTGTTTCTTTGGACTGCTGAAACTAAAGAGGTTCCGAAGAAGTTAGAGCTGAAATGCATTTATAATCATTCAAGAAAAGAAAGATCAGATAATATATAAATTAATTTGAAGGTGTCTTTGGCAGAGCTTAACATTGTTCTCATACTATTCCTTCTATGCATCCCATTCCTTGAGCCATCCGAGACCTCTGCATTTTTGCCTCTTTCCTTCCTTTCATTCCCCTTCACTTTGCCTTTCTTCAGGTTAATATGAAGAACTATCTAAAAGCCATTTTGCACTTACACAGCTGAAAAAGTCTGCCAGATTGAGGTCACACTGAGACCACTGTGATAAACTGCTTTTCCATCTTCTGCCCAAAAATATTGCTTAGCAATGGCCCATTGCCTCAAAGCTTGCATGCAGATCTGAATCCCTGAACTATGAAGTGGAGGAAGGTGTTCAGTTCATGACTCCAGGTTCAGATTCATGCCACTGTCTAATTTTACTCTTTGATACCCTTGGTTTACACCAGAATGTGGAACAAGCATGCTTCTAAACTTGCCTCTCAAGGCAGTGTTCACCATTACATTTTTTGAGACTTGAGAGAACGTGAGAGACACCTGAAAATTCAAACCACACATTTCTATGCACTTCAGTACTACTAATTATCTTGCAAATGTAACTCTGCATATTGCTGTCCAACAGAAGCCACTATTTTTACATGGTTCTTTTGCACTGAATAGACATTGATCTCTTGCAGTATTTCAATAGAATTTTTCTACAGAATTTCTTCTGCAAAGAAGCTATTTTTCAGAAATCTTTGAATAAAATTTTTCAAACTTCTTCATGCTGCTCTCCTCAGTTAAAACAATTTGTCCAAGAAAAATATTTAGATTCTATTGGTTTTGTTATAATAGCAAGAATTATTTTTAGTTTATAAAAAGTTGCATCCAAGTAGCACCGGTCCATTTTAAGTTCGTTCTGCCCTTTCAGTCAATTCCATGCTGCCTAATGCAGGGCGATGTTGTCATCACCACTTGTGCAGGAATGTACAGTGTATGACAAGCTGTGGAGAGTAAATTGTCTGTGTCAGTGGTTTTTCCTGCTGTGTTTGCCTTTGTACTGTAAGTTAAGTGGTCATGTGTTAAAGGGCTAGACCCACAAAAACTGTTCAGTATCAAAGTCCCAGCTGACTTCTTTAAATAAGTAACTCCAAAATAGTGAGTCATGCCTATCTGCTGTGTGTCCCAGCAGATGCTTAAAATTTTTAATCACTGTTTCCTCCCTTAAAGTTCTCTGCAAGAGAGAACTAAGTATGCCCAGAGTTAAGCCTTTTTCAGGTAAACAGTTATGCCTCCAATGAGATCCATAAACTAGGTGGTTGTCTTTCCATCTCCTATATAAAATCATATTCAATCATTGTTCTTACAGGCATACTTTCAAGTTTTGATTTTGCAGAGAATACATTAACTGTAAGAGCAGCAGGCAGTAGTGTTTACAGAAAGTATGAAGATGAAGCTGACTTCCTTACCTTTTGGAGTTGTAGCTTATGTCTAATTAATTAGTAAGATTTCTAAGAATAAATCATGTATCAGGTGCTTCCCCCCCCCCCCCCCCCCCAAGATGCTAAAAACAAGAAATGAGCTTTTAGGTACAAAGCCCATATTCGGGATTAAGATAGTCATGCGTTTGGGGAGATGCCAATATTCCTGATGTTTGTCACTTCCATGGTGTCTGGATGAGTCTTCCCACATTACTTTGATCAATATAGGTTTTATTCTGTATAATTGATGGAACAGCTTCAGTTATTAAGTTTGAACAAATTCCACATGTAATTTGTTGAATTTTCTTAGACTAATGCTTCACTACTGGAAGAATAGCTTTATCCTGTGTATGTTGTATATTCTGTACTTTCTTGCATGTTTATTTTTCAAGACCTCATTGTCTACGGTATGGTAGTTAATTTTTGTCCTTCAGATTTTCTCCTCCTGAGCTGTTGAGTTGGGTGATATTTATTTAACTTTCACTGTTTATTTTCCTTTGATCAGTTTTCCTCTTACTATCTCTTATAATAGTCTGTTGTTTTTCCTGCAGCACGAAAAGAGGGTCGATATCGGGAACCACCTCCAACTCCTCCTGGTTATGTAGGAATACCTATTGCTGAGTTTGCAGAAGGTGGTTCGCATCCAACCAGAAAGCCGCCAGATTACAACATAGCACTTCAGAGGTCTAGAATGGTGGCACGGACATGTGAGACTCATGGGACATCAACTCCACAGCAGCAGTCACATGGCCATTCAACTAGCAGGCCTGTGAACAAACCTCAGTGGCATAAACCAAATGAGTCAGATCCACGTCTTGGTCACTATCCGTCTCAAGGGTTTTCCACAGAGGAAGATGGTAAATTTCTAATTGTTAAATTTTGAGTGTGCTGCATGCAAAAACAATCAGTGCTTTCACAGGCATAAAGCAAATTACGCAATTGCGTTCCACCATAGAAATTCTTGCCGTAATTTGAGCTCTCTTCCATCTTTTAAAACTTGCTATTTGTTAACTTTTTGTAAGGGGAGGAATTCAGTTCTTCCTAAATATAATTTAAAAATTGGAATGTTCACCCGAATCTTGGACAAACAAGCAGTTGGCTTAGGCAACTTCTCTGGAGGTGCCTGTGTTCACCAGGTACAGCCCTGCCTGTCCTGAGGGTTTCCAGCATACTTATTGTTTGACACTAACCATGTATTTAGTGGTCAAAAAAGTATCCTGGTCTACAGAATACCTGTCCATCGATCCCATAGAGCATTGTTGCTCAGGTTTATTTTGGATAGTCACTCACATTCTACCTGAAACTCTTACACTGTGGACATTGGGTCTTCCACACCAACTGCTTCATATAATGAGCCCATTACTATTTTGCTACCTTGCTTGCCCAGCGTGTCTGTATCTTTATGCTTTAGCTCAACTGTAATGAGCTATGTTTTTCTATGGAGTGCAAGCATAACTGGTTGCATCTTTAGGGCAAGGTGCTCAAAATTTAGTCAGGGCAGTGCCCAAATTACACATTGGAATGCTTTGTTTTACTTAATGATAGAAAGACTATAATGTTCCCCTTCCCTCCCTAACTGTTTAATTGCTAAGGTTTTATGTGTAGGGTGAACTCAGAAGTTGAACATGATGGAAAAAAAGGAAGTCTACCTTAATCAAATTGCCTCAAACTTTGAGAATTACCATGACAGAGAATTTTAATTGTTTCTACCAATGATGACTAAAGCTGCACTCAATTTTTATGCAGTCCTAATATAAATAAATCACAGATATATTCAGGGAAAAATGTAAGATGGCTTTATGAAGCTATTGGATATTGAGGAATAGCTGTTGTGTGAGGATCTGCACCTAGCTCAGTTATAGCAATTGTATTTTTTTTCTTCAAGAACAAAATTACAAAGGAGGAATACTCATGAGACCTGAAATGTACAGATACTTATATTGTTTTAAAATACATACCCAATACTATGAAATGGAAAACACATGAGCGCAGTACAGTTGTTTCATTCAGTAGCAGTCTTGTTCTGTATGAACTAAATTCTGTTTTCCCCTGTCCTGTTGTGTTTGCAGAAGATGAACAAGTCTCTGCTGTCTAAGACTTGGACTTTTCTGGATCCAGAGTGAGCCACCTTAAAGGAGAGCACAAGAAGACGTCCCTAGAATAGGAGCCTTGGAACTATAGTTAAAGGATGGTGGACCTATTTGCCTCCTTCCCTGCCTTAAAGCAGCATGGGGCTTCTTCCTCCGCCCCTCCCCCTTCTGTCCCCTCTCCCCTTGCATGTGAAATACTGTGAAGAAATCGCCCTGGCACTTTTCAAACTGTGTTGCTTGAAATGCACAGTGCAGCAATCTCCAAGCTACCACTGTCGCTGTCTGCCACATCACACAGTATCATTCCAAATTCCAAGATCATCACATCAGGATGATTAACTCTGGCTGCACTTCCCAATGCCTGGAAGGGTTTTGTTTTTTTTTTTTTAAATCTTCCTTTTAGATTTTAATCACAATCCTAGCACTTAGTCTCATTGGGATAATGAGATAAGCTAGTTCTCAAATTACATTTGGCCTTTAATCTACAAAGAGAAAAATGCATTGAAATCCTTCAAGGAGGCAGTGCTTATTTGCTTGTTTACAATGCCTTTGTTACTATTTTGTATGTTTGCATTTTGGAGATCAAATACTGCATCTGCATAGTAATTACAGTATTATTTTATACCCGTAAGTAGGGTTGCCAGCCTGAGCTCCTGGAAAGAGTACTGCTACCACGTGGCTGAGCAGGGCAGAAGGGAAGGCAGAGGTTATGGGGATGCAGCCTTTCCTTGACCGTCTCACTTCACTCTTAATGTGCCCCACCCTGGAATCTTCAAAAGTTTGTAAATGTTAGCGTTAATGGCATCCTCAGCCAGCCCGGTCTAGTGTAAATGCAGAAACGTGTGCTTGCAACTGGCTGGTGATGGAAGAGGACACTGTGTGTCTCATACCTGTGCCTTGCGGGATACAGGATGGCATACTAAAAAAGAAAGTGTCCCATTCTAATGAGACAGATGGCAACCCCACCTTTAAGTTATATATATATATTTTTTTTTATTTTACTATATAGTAGTTAATTAAAAGAAAAATTAACTGGATAACATTGCAGTGAAGGCAAGTTGGGATGTCACAGCTCCTGTCAGCTGTTAACACTGATCTAATAACCTCCATCTATTGACTTTGGCATTAGGGGATAAACGAGCCTTTAAGTAATGAAAAATAACACGTTTAGATTTGCCAGCCTTTGCAATGCAGAAATAGTCACAACTGTTAATGGCTTCATGGAACACTGCATGTGTAGAGAAGGCCAATGTGTAGCAACCACCTGCTCACAGCTGCTATTAACCCTATAATGACTGAAATGACCCTCCCCTCTATTTTTGTGTTGTTTTTGCACAGACTCCGGAGAAGTGAAGGCTGCCAATCCGAGTAGTACTCAAATGTGAGGAACTGCTGGTCTTGGATTTTTTTTTTTTTTTTCCATTGAACTCAGCTGATCATATTGATCAGTAGATAAACGTAAATAGCTTCAACTTTTAAAGATCAAATTGCAGTGTTTTTTCACTGTATCAAACAAATGTCAGTGCTTTATTTAATTCTCTCTCCTGTAATCATAGCTTTTGTCTATTTGCTTATATATCACATTGTCAATCATGCATTTGTAATTTTACATGTAATATGCATTATTTGCCAGTTTTATTCTAAAGGCTATGGACCTCATGTGCATATAGAATTACAAAATCCTAGCTCTATCACAAGTTGCACAAATGTTATATAAGCATTAAGTAATTGTAGACCATAGGACTGCTAATCTCAGTTCGCTCTGTGATGTCAAGTGCAGAATGTACAATTAACTGGTGATTTCCTCATACTTTTGATACTACTTGTACCTGTATGTCTTTTAGAAAGACATTGGTGGAGTCTGTATCCCTTTTGTATTTTTAATACAATAATTGTACATATTGGTTATATTTTTGTTGAAAATGGTAGAAATGTACTATGTTTATGCTTCTACATCCAGTTTGTATGAAGCTGGAAAATAAATAAATATAACATTAATGAAGTCCATATTGATTCTTATGCATTTTACATGTTCCACATACTTGAACAAATTTATGAAAAAATTTTACTTCTCTGTGTATTAATATTAAAGGGACATTGCCAAGTGATGTGGGCAAACCATTGGTGTGGAGTTTTTCTTAATATACACTTGTGCTGAAAAATTTTGAGAAGTTTGGTGTGTGTACTGCTGAACGAGAATGACTGATAATGTGGTGTGTCCCCAGCAGAAACATTTGAGATACCAAAAAAAGAGTGTAGGTATGGTCTTAGGTATATATAGAATGTAAACATTATGTAAACAGTTTTAAAGTAAAGATTGTGTTGATTTTATATTCTGAATGGAGTAAAAGTAAGGAATACATGTTTTAACATTTGGTTAGGGAGAAGTATGGAAAGTGATCCATTTGAGTCTTTACCGAAGAAGGATTTTATAAGTCATAAAGATCACCCAGTAGCATCCCCAGTATTAAAAGTTGACATTAATTCAATGTCAAATCTATAGAATTTTTTTTCTAGGGGTTAGATTAATTATTTTCAGTAGTATGCCAAAGACTGGGTTGAAATGTCACAGCTAAAGCCATTATCAGCTCTATTCCATTTAGCTTTAAAATGCTTGACAGGTGTTGTTTCCAAATCTAAAATTAGTTAATTGCAAAGAGGAGCAACAAAATGTGTAGATTTAAGTCGTCTTAATGTAACTCTAGAAATGTTCTACACTTAAAATACAATCATAAGAAAGTTAAAAATCATTGAAAATACAGGACTTGGAAACACTCTCTTTTTATCACTGGAACCTCTAACGCTGTAAGGAAAGAAATCATAGAGGCTATTATATTTGTATGGTGTGTGTGTGTGGGTGGAACTACTCTCTGTGAATCTGTGGTTAATACTTGTTGGGTACATTTCAGCAAGCTAGAGAACTACCATTGGCTCTGACATGAGTAGAATGAATGTACATTTTTACATATATTTACCTGCAAGTTTGTCTTTTGGTAATACTAAAGGTACATTGTTAGGGAAATAATTCTTCTTGTTGACTTGTGAGGTATGTGAACCATTTGGACATTTGTCAATTTTTTTCAATGTGCTTAATTTAGTATTGAATTATGCAGCATTCCATATTTTTCTGTTTATTCTGTAATTAATATTTTTAGAACACGTTATGTAGAGACATCCTCAACACTCATCATCCAATATACATTATCTCCTAATCCACAATGAATTAAGCAACCAATTTGGTAGAAGTAAAGACCTTGCTGTGGTATGGCTGCTTATGAAACAGATTTGATAGTTGTTCTAGTATGTGTAATATGAATTTTGTACTTATTGTGTGGATGAAGCAAGATGCGGACAAGTAAACTGCCAGTTCTTGGGATCTGGTGTTGCATTACCCGAAATTGCACGGAACACTGAAATCTAAGGAAAAATTTTTTGCCTGAAGAAATGTCATTCAATTATCTGTACTCTTTTATGACTTTTTTTTTTTTTACTGAAATTTGTTGAGGCAGAGGCTACTTCTTTCTGTAGTATATTACACATTGGAGTCAGCCATAAAAGCTGAGGTATTGAAGATACTGCTTTAATGGATTAACCTTGGTTATCTGGAGAAGCATGCATGTTTTACATCTATAAATCTGAAACTAAAATATTTGGTCCACCTAAAGTGAGGAACAGTGTTACTATTTCAAAACAAAACAAAACCCCCCCAAAACCCTCTACTTGCTTCAAGACTAGTAGGAAACATCACAGAGTTCCAGACTTCCTGTCTTATATGGATTGTAGAATAGTTGAGACAAAATCAACTCTGGAGAATGCAAGTTATGATTTAATTGCCAGTATTAATATCTATGTATTACTTGATATGTGATGAAACAAAAAATACTTTTGTAGACAAAGCTTATGTAGCACCAATAGCCTGTCTAACATATATTAAATAACACAGATCTATTGAGAAAAATATGACTATTGTTAAAATTACTCTGAAAATTGACCCCCTCAGGGGAAAGCAACCATCTGAGATGATTAGTATAATTTTGTCACCCATCACTAGATCATCCTTTAAGTAAGCTTTACAGTCTTGTGTCTAAAAATGGCATGCTTTGAGAGAGGACTGGGAGTGAAAGTAGGTTTATTACTGACATAAGATGGAATCAGTTACTTTCTGTTTTCCACTGAAAATGTGATAAATGAAAATTTGTTGTTTTTACTAGAATATGAAAATCTTTAAAACCTTATCTTGCTTATATGCAGTGACTATTCAGGAATGAGTAGATACGCCCCAGGTACCAGAATATTAGCTGTTCTTCAAGCTCATAAATTGCCATAATTATATCACAGGAACAAACCAAGATGCTATAAACCTTGAGGGTATTCAACTGTTAGCAACCATCAACTTCATAATCTTAAACTATTCTCATTTTGTTTTTCTGGGATTAAATTTATACAGTGACACTCCACACAAATGTCTGCATTCCCTGTGAAGAAATGAGTCTTGGCTCTCTGTGTGAAGACTCAAGTTTAAGTAGAAGTGCTGGCTTCTTAACTGTAGACTTATCTACCTCAGCCTTTTATTTGGTGGCACTCTCTCATGGCTTGACATGCTTGGTCTTCTCTTTCAGTTTGGAGATTTGTTTGGATGTTTTGGGGGGTTTTTTGGTGGATCCTTAAATGGGTAGTTTTGTCCTAGGTAGTCTAACCTCTGAAAGTAGGATCATTTTCTTTGCAGCACTGTTGCCCTTGCTGGCAATGAAGTTCTTTGTGTGTGTGTGTATAAAAACATTATGTATGTGTGTGTAAATGTATATCTATAAACATTGTATATGTGTGTGTGTATATATGTATATAAAAACATGGTATACTAATACAGCATCCAGGTTTTTAGCTAGGTTGTCTGCACTGGAAAAGAAGCCAGTACAACATTATTTAAAGGCATTTGATGAGTGCAGTTTGTCAATCTTTTTCTCAGTGAAACACCAGAGTAGTGATGTTTAAAATGCCTTTTCAGTCATTGCCATAGTATTTTGACATGCAGTTGTTATCTTCTGATATGGTTCCAGAAAAAAATTGCCCCTTGCCCCAGAGTCAGTAGCTGTGGCAGAGATAAATTGCCTAGGTGGTGTGTTCAATCTTTTTGAGGCTTTTCTCATCACTAGAGAAATATGAGGGGTTTTAAACTAGTTTGAGTTTTGTGTAAGATCATCTGAACTGTTGGCTTCCTAACAGAAGGTAGTCCGTGTGGCCTAGGATGGCTTTGCTTCCCTTCTGTCTATGGTGAAGGGTCCAAGTAAAACATAGGGAATTGCACTGATAAAAAGCAGCCTTCCAGACTGAGGCCCTACTTTTCAACATCGGTGTAGAACTGGAAAAATTGTTCTGATTTGACAGTGCAGGGAACCCTCATATAACCTTGATACACATTTCACTCTTAAGAAGAGATAGCCTTTGTTGCTGCATTTCTTAATTGGAAGGTTAATGCACAGCCTCAGTAGTCAAAAGGTAACGAGCCTCCATGTGCTGTTTTACGTGTCTATGTGATTCTTTCATTAAACATTCTTTAAGCTGAGTGGCTCTCTTTCTTTCTGTTTTCTTTTGCCTATGTCTTACAGTAGCCATACTTTCTTCCTGTCTGTCTTGTCAGAGTAACCCAAACTTCAGTAGGACAAGTGGAGTAGTGGAAACTTGTGTAGCCACTCTGTATCTTGTGCAGTTTGAATTTTTGTTAACATAGATGTCCAAAACTACTGCTTGAAATTAAGCATGATCTGCATTTTGATCTGAATTTTATCCTATTTCTGTCACTGTGATTATCATGTCAGCACATCCTCCTTGTACAATATTCTGATCTATCTGTTGTCAATGCCCTCCAACACTGTATTCTCAGCCAACTGTATTTGTGCTACGATGACTATTATTCATTATTAAATTTAGTCCCAACTTGATCATCAAGAACTCCAGCAGCAGTCCCTCTCCAAACTGATACTTCTCTTCTTACACCACAGTTTATTCCCACCTCCCATGCAGGTAGGTAGTTTCTTTTACTTGATATAATATCTACCTTGCAATTTTTCCTTTGTATTTAGTCTGGGATCTATAAACCATTTTCTGTTTTGAGACTTGTTCTCAAGATTTTATTAGGTCAGGCTGGTTGATTGTTTGTTCCCCCCACTTTTCTCATGTTTGTTATTCTTCAGTCACCTGGTATAGCTACTCACATGATAGCTTCATCAAGTCTTGTTATTCAGTCTATGATATCCAATACTAGTTCTTTCAAAACTCTGGGCTGGATGCTATCACCATTTCTATTAGTCTGTGCTTAATGACATTTTCCATATTGAAGAATGTTTCATGTTGTTAGGTAGTTATAGAAGGATTATTCCTGAGCTCTGTTCTTTCCTGGCCATATAGTGGCCCCAATTACTCATTTTGGTTTTGAGATATTTATTCAGTTGAAGAATATTTTGTTTTTTGTGTTAATGAAAAAATCTTACTCAGCTTGATTTCTGTCAATTTTGATTTTCATCTCTATCCTCCAGAATACTAGTTTGTTAATCTTTGTTTACTTTGCTGATTTTGGTTGGGGTTAGAGGATAGGGATTAAAATTTTCTGGTTACTCTAAAAATTTGTTTTGTTTTGGCTTTTTGTTATCCTGGAGCCTTGCCCTACATGTTTCTTTCTCTTGCTGATGACACACATTCTGGACAGCTTTTGTACCTTGGGTAACCTATGAAATAAGTGAATCTTTCTCTCTGTAATGTTAGCTGAGACCTTGACTGAAGAATTTTACTCGGGTTTCAGTACTGTGCTTTGAGAAAGTCTGTGCCTTCTTAACAGAGTTAAAGGAGAACAAGAAAACTTAAAGGTCTGTGAAATGCAACTTCCAAGGAAGGCTCTAGTCTTATTTCTTATGACTCCTTGGGCTAAAGATCTTGACTGTCCCTGGACTCTGTGTAATGCTTTTCAGTCTGTATGCTGTGAGCAGAGATATTAGTGCAGTGTAACTGTTTAAGATGAACAGACCTGAGGACTGATTGAGGTCCCTCTTGTGGTTAAGGCTGAACATAAACGTTTCTAAAGAATTTTGAATTTTGTTTTCTGTTCAAATAATGTTGGCAAAATCACCAAGCTTCCTGAAATTTTTCATGCCATGTCTTGGTCCACGTGAAGTTCACTTGGCAAGTCAGTATTTGTGAAAAGCTCATAGCAAAGACTTCACTGAAATTCATGTTCATAAGGCTTACATATTTATTGCTCTTGAATATGATTCAACAAATTACTCATGTTTTAAGTCTTTGTTGACTAAGAAAGGGTACACTTAGCTGCTTCTCCTCTTCTCAGCACATACGTGCTTTTCCTCCTCAGACCTCCCTTGTTCTCTAGATGCACAATTCTCCCTCCCTATTAACCTCTTCCTGTTGCTTATATTAGCTGCTTTCTCACACAGCTTCTCTTTGCTCCTTTGTAGAACATTGTACCACCCATTTCCTTCCTCCCAAAGTGTGTTTGGTATGCAGTCTTCAGAAACAATGGAAGGAGGCAGCACTTCAGTCTCAAAAAGCTTGAAAGGAGTGCACCCAGGCAGGGCAAATTTGGACTTCAATTCTTTGTCTGAATATACATAGCCCTTTTCTCAATTGTTCCCTGAAAGCTGGTCTGTTCAGGTTTCTATGTAGTACCCTATAGATATCCATTTACTTTGTTGCAATAGTTATGATCTGATGAATACGGAACTTCTTTTATTTGCTGAAGTCTTTGTCAGATACAAATCGACTGTGACTTAGGAACAGTGGAGGTAGTTGGGGAGGAGGGGAAGGAAGGGAGGGGTGGTGGTTCTGACCAGACTTCTTAAATCTAAACAGTAATCTTACAAGATAGAGGGGTCTGTTTTGTAATTAAAAGGGTCTAGTCCATCTGACTGTTTTTTTAAATCACATTTCTGCTGCTTTTAATCATATTTGACCAATGTGCCTTCTATATGAAAACATGTTTCTTTCCAAAATAATGTTGGAGATCTGTTGTTTATGACCTGTACAGGGCTGAACTGCTTCCACTTTGTGTATTACGATGTTTGGTTGGTTGGGATGTCTCCATTCTGGCAGTTACTCTTCAAGCAGCTGGCTTTCCAGAGTGGTGAGCACAGGCAGCCTTTTTTGGTGTGGCTTTGTGTTTGGATCTTTTCCATTCTCTTTATGGGAACTGGCATATCATGGGTTTATTTGATATTTTTAAGTCTCCCTGGATCTGCTGTAATTCATTGAAGATTGTTTCCACTTCCTGGTTGCTTATGCTGCAGAGGTACCTGGGTTAAGGAGTCAAATGGATACATCCTACTTCTGTTCTTGTGACATGTAAGTGGGATGTAATGTTGCAATTTCAGTTAGTATGGAGTAGTTCACAGATTCTGATAGTTTATGAGTAGCTGAAATAATGTCTTTAGGCAGTTAGTATCACCCTTTTCCTTTAGGGGATTGGACGAAGGCTTGCAGAGGTCAGCAAATATCCTGTGGGTACTACTGCAGCCAATTTTAATTTCACTTTCCCAGGTATTTCTGGCAGGCATTTGAAGGTTGTGGCTATAGCTCCCTTGATGTCATCTTTGCATTAGGGACATAAAAATGTCATCACTTGTGGGCAAGGCTGCCTTAAAGTCCTATTTGTGCATCTGCTTGATACACTGTGCACAAATAGACACTGTGCACAAATATAACTTTCAAAATGTTGGTCCACTTGCAGAGAGTGAGTTACTCTATTCAGTCAAGTGATACTGTCTATAATTATCACTAAGGGGATGAGTTGGTTTAGTGTTTGTTTAAATTGCTTGGATCTATGCAGACATTGTCCTTACAACTACTGGTCTGGGGGTTAAGCGTCTAATTTCAGCAATTTTGCCTTTGTTTTCCAGGATTTGTTTTTTCTTTGAGTGCAATGAATTCTTCCTGAGGTAGGTGTTGTATACTCTGTGTCTTTTTAAATCTTTGCAGACCTCTAAGTTGCTGGGATGTCACACTACATTGTCTGCTCTTAGTACTTTTTTGGGTTTTTGGTTGTGTGATTTTTTTTTTTTTTACTCGCCTAACTATTGTTTGAATTTTTTGTTTCAGGTTTAGGGTCATTGAGATTTCTGAATTTACATGTTTTAACTGAAATCAGGATTATGTGATGTTTTTGTAGTACCTGCAGTGTCAGTCTTTATTCCTTTCTTAGCTGTAAACTTGTCCTTGGTTGTAGTGCTGTCCTGATGATTGTGTCCTCGTAATTTTAATAGCTTGTCTGAAATTTCACTTTCTTATTCTGCATACTGCTAAAGAAATCATTGCAGCTGAATGCATTTGCTGCCTGCTGATGTGCTGATATTCTGTTCCTCTTTGCATCTGGTGCTAGTCCAAGTGTCACAAACAATTTATTTTTCTTGTTTTGAAGTGCACTAATGCTATATGCACAAGATGCACTTGACGTTTAAGTTGGGCTCATCTTGGGCATACTTTCATTTGCAGCAGTTAGTGTCTTTGGCCAACAAGCAGGACATTTTCTCTTGAGGATGCATCTCAGCATGCAGACAGATGGCTATGAAAGAAAACATTTATTTTCCTGTATCCTGAGAAATCCTAGCTTGAACTGTTAGAATTCTTAATTCTTCACGCAATTCACAGTTTTTCATTATGGTTTCTCATGGCAGCCTGTACTGTAATGTCTTATTTGCTGATTATTTTCTTAAAACAATCTTCCTTACTGCATAACAATACTGATTGTTCTGACAAGATATTCCTACAGGAATCATTTTTGTGGTTGGGAAACAGTAGCACAGATTTGCAACTGTTTCTGCTGTAGATAGCTACTAGGAATTCCTTAACCCTTACTTCCCATCTTTGACAAATGGAGAAGTGTGTAACTAGGTATGTAGTTGGCATTCTCAACACTTTATACTGTGGGTGAAGAAAGAGGCTTATTTCTAATGAGTGGAAACCAATAATGCTATGTTTTTTAATAAGATTTCTATAAGCAAAAGTTATACTCCTTTCTATTAGTTGATCTATCTTTAATTCCCCCCTCCTGCTCCCTGATATTGCAGCTATATTATCCAGTGTTTCAGTTCTAACACGGTCTCCATAAGATGTAGACCTGTATCATATTTTGTTCTAGTGAGCTATCCCAATGGCTACATGATTTGCTGCATACTTTTTCCACAGCAGAAAGTTCCAGTTTAGTTCACTCTGGAGCAATCTGTGCTCTGTAGTTGAGAAGGTTCTGCCCTCAGTCCTTATGGGCGTTTATGAAGTTTGCCTATTAGTGTGGGTCACTACAAACCAACATCGTGGTTGAAGCACAAACTTGTGCAGATTTCTGATGCTCTGAAAGTGTGCATAAATAAAAAGGCACACAAAAATGACAGGGGAACAATGCAAATTGCTGAAAGCAGTCATGTTCCCCCTTCATCCAAATGAGCTACTTGACAGTTGTTCAAGTTTCTGTGGCATGATGGGCTGAAGGCTCTCTTGCAGGCTGTTCCGCTTTCAGTGCCTTGTTGAATCCCTGCCTGCCTCATGTCCTTGTGGAGACAAGGGCATAAAGCTGACTTAGCCGAGTGATCTATGGTGTTCTCTTGATTATTCACCTAGGATTGTCAAATAAATTGCTGTTGCTGCTGTTTGGGATTTGTAGGTTAATGTTTTATACATTATTTTACTGGTTTCCTTCTCCCTTCAACTGTATATCTTGCAGTCTTTGTAAATTTAGCCTATACCAATATTTGTTTCACGTATGAGCTTTCATTGCCTTGTAACAGCACAATCTGCCCTTCATTCCAATCTGTCCCCACTGTTTACCCTCACTTACTATATCAAATTTGGATGCTTAATTTAGATTGGAGACCCTTTCAGAAAGGAAGTATGTATTTATAAAATAATATCAGTGGATAATTCTTGTTTCCCTAACATTTTTTTTTTCCTTCTCAAAGCATGGTCTGCATTGCCAAGGTTAAAAAAAAAAAAAAAAAAAAAAAACCAAACCAAAACCAAAAAACCTACTCCTCTGCAGATTTCTTAAATTATAGATGCACACTTAAACAGTTTTAAAAACACTGCTTGTTCAGTGAAGGTCACCTTTCTTCATCTGAAATATCATTTTATAAATGAAATATGCTGGGATTTTAGAAACATGGAATTGGCCAGATGTACCCAATCAATACCTTTCACATATTTGCTAAAAATATGTACTTAATACTGCATGTTGATGACACAGCATTTATTCTTACTACAATGAATTGTGTTTTTCAAAGATGAGAGTCCAATTATATTTATTGACCTCTTCGTCCATACTTAAGGAAGAAAAATAGTGATGGAATGACTGAGACTGCTAGGGTTATAATGCTCTGGACAATGTGAAAAAATGTAACACTTATTTCAATCTTCACCTTTTATCTGTCACAACCAATGACCTTAGCACTTCCAACTTTTTGTTACAAAATGGCATGTTTCATTCCAAGGAGAAAAAAGTACAAGGAAGGTAATTAGTCCAAACCACAAAATGGACATCACACTGATCTGATCTTCTCTCAGTAACTTTTTAGGTATACTCACGTTCTGGCCAAACCACAAGTGTGCAGAGCATGGGTAATACGCACAAAAAAAGTTTTCACAGAATCACAGAATCATCTAGGTTGGAAAAGACCTTGAAGATCATCTAGTCCAACCATTAACCTAACACTGACAGTTCCCAACTACACCATATCCCTAAGCACTATGTCGACCCTACTCTTAAACACCTCCAGGGATGGGAACTCCTCCACCTCCCTGGGCAGCCCATTCTAACGCCTAACTACCCTTTCTGTAAAGAAATGCTTCCTAATATCCAGTCTAAATCTTCCCTGGTGCAACTTGAAGCCATTCCCTCTTGTCCTGTCGCTTGTTACTTGGTTAAACAGACTCATCCCCACCTTCCTGCAACCTCCTTTCAGGTATTTGTAGAAGGTGATGAGGTCTCCCCTCAGCCTCCTCTCCTCCAGACTAAACAACCCCAGTTCCCTCAGCCGCTCCTCGTACAACATGTGCTCCAGACCCTTCACCAGCTTCGTTGCCCTTCTCTGGACACGCTCGAGTAATTCAATGTCCTTTTTGTAGTGAGGGGCCCAAAACTGAACACAGTCATCGAGGTGTGGCCTCACCAGTGCCGAGTACAGGGGTAAGATCACTTCCCTGTCCCTGCTGGCCACGCTATTTCTGATACAAGCCAGGATACCATTGGCCTTCTTGGCCACCTGGGCACACTGCTGGCTCCTGTTCAGCCAGCTGTCAATCAACACTCCCAGGTCCCTCTCTGACTGGCAGCTCTCCAGCCACTCCTCCCCAAGCCTGTAGCGCTGCTGGGGGTTGTTGTGGCCCAAGTGCAGCACCCGGCATTTGGCCTTATTGAAGCTCATACAGTTGGCCTTAGCCCATTGCTCCAGCCTGTCCAGATCTCTCTGCAGAGCCTCCCTACCCTCAAGCAGATCAACACTCCCACCCAACTTGGTGTCATCTGGAAACTTACTGAGGGTGCACTCGATCCCCTCGTCTAGATCATCAATAAAGATGTTAAACAGGAGTGGCCCCAAAACCGAGCCCTGGGGGACACCACTCGTGACCAGCCGCCAACTGGATTTAACTCCATTCACCACAACTCTTTGGGCCTGGCCATCCAGCCAGTGTTTTACCCAGCAAAGCATGTGCCCATCCAAGCCTCGAGCAGCCAGTTTTGCCAGGAGAATGCTGTGGGAAACGGTGTCAAAGGCCTTACTGAAGTCAAGGTAGAGAACGTCCACAGCCTTTCCATCATCCAATAAGCAGGTCGCCCTGTCGTAGAAGGAGATCAGGTTTGTCAAGCAGGACCTGCCTTTCATAAACCCATGCTGACTGGGCCTGATCATCTGGTTGTCCCACACGTGTTGTATGATGGTACTCAGGATGAGCTGCTCCATCAGCTTCCCGGGCACCGAAGTCAAGCTGACAGGCCTGTAATTTCCTGGATCACCCTTCTGACCCTTCTTATATATTGGCGTCACATTGGCCAATTTCCAATCTGTCAGGACCTCCCCGGTCAGCCAGGACTGCTGGTAAATGATGGAAAGCGGCTTGGTGAGCACCCCAGCCAGCTCCTTCAGCACCCTCGGGTGTATCCCATCCGGTCCCATAGACTTGTGTGTGTCTATGTGATGCAGTAGGTCACTGACTATCTCCTCCTGGATTGTGGGGGGGTCATTCTCCCAGTCTCTGTCTTCTGGCTGAAGAGGCTGGATTCCCTCAATACAACTAGTCTTGTTATTAAAGACTGAGGCAAAGAATGCATTAAGCACCTCAGCCTTTTCCTCATCACTTCTTACCATGTTTCCTCCTGTGTCTAGCAGGGGATGGAGGCTCTCCCTGGTCTTTCTTTTGCTGTTGACATAGAAACATTTCTTCTTGTCCTTGATTGCTGAAGCCAGATTAATTTCTAGCTGGGCTTTAGACCTCCCGATTTCCGCCCTGCATAGCCTCACAGCACCTTTGTAATCACTGTGAGTGGCTAGCCCCTTCTTCCAAAGGCCGTAAACTCTCCTTTTCTCCCTGAGTTGCAGCCAAAGCTCCTTGTTTAGCCAGGGTGGTCTTCTCTACTGCCAGCTTCTCTTACAGCACCTGGGGACACCCTGCTCCTGAGCCATTAAGAATTCCTTCTTAAAGAGTGCCCAGCCTTCCTGGACCCCTATACCCTTCAAGACCATCTCCCAAGGGATTCTGTCAAGCAGTTGCCTAAGCAAGTCAAAGTCAGCCCTTTTGAAGTCCAGGATGGCATTTCTGCTGCTCCCTCTCCTGGCCTCTCTAAGTATAGAGGACTATTATTTCATGATCCCTGTGCCCTAGTTGGCCTCCAACCGCCACATCATCCACCAGTCCTTCTCTGTTCACAAAGAGGAGGTCCAGCAGGGCACCTTCTCTGGTCGGTTCACTCACCAGCTGTGTCAGGAAGTTATCTCCCACACATTCCAGGAATCTCCGGGACTGGTCCCACTCTGCTGTGTTGTATTTCCAGCAGATGTCTGGGAAGTTAAAGTCTCCCACAAGAACAAGGGCAAGTGATCGTGAGATTTCTCTTAAGTGCCTATAGAATATTTCACCCACCTCTCTGTCCTGGTTGGGTGGCCTATAGTAGACTCCTACTACAACATCTGCCCTGTTGGCCTTCCCCCTGATTCTAACATAAAAGACACTCCACTCTGTCTTCACTACACTTGTGCTCAAAGCAATCATAACAGTCCCTAACATACAGCGCCATAAATCTCTCTTCATTGATTTAGGACTTCTGGTAATATTGTCGCTGCCTACCTGAAAAAACAAGAGAGTATAGTAGTCTTTGGGCCTCACTAGAGTGGGGAGTTTTGCCGTGAGGTCCTTCACCCGGGCCTCAGGGACGCAGCAGACCTCCCTATGAAGCAGGTCTGGTCTGCATATTGGGCCTTCGACACCCCTCAGAATGGAGTCACCCACTACAGTGACTCTTCTGGGGTTCTTTTTAGAACTGGTTTTAATACCTGGTCTAGAGCGACCTGGCCTTGGTGGACCTTGGTCTTCCTCCTTGTTTGACTCATTTTCATCATCCTTCTCTGCTTCATTCAAAATTTCCAGGGCCCCGTACCTGTTGTGAAGGGACACCATGGAAGGTGAGGTAGGTTGGGAGGGGATTTTCCTGCCTCCCTGAGCAGGGACCTGTTTCCAGCCTCCCCCATCTCTTAGGTCCCCTCCTTCTGCCTGGTAGCAAGAGGATGAGGGATTGCGTGCCTCTTCTGGAGCCTTCATTTGCTCCTGTTGCTTCTTGAATGCACTTAGTTTTGCAAGACAGCATGGCAGCAATTCTTTCACTGGCCATTAGTGCTAGAAATGTAAATCAGATGAGATTAGATCTCTTTAGTTTACAGATCTCATTTCTTGTCATAAATAATAAAAGTAATTCAAAGTAATACAAAGAACAAAGTACAATTCAGAGAAGAGGGTATAAATATACAATGAGAAAATTACTACTTAAAAATATCATGGGAATTAATACCTGAAGAACACAGTTCTGAAATCTTCTACTTTAAAATCAAATTATCTGTATTCATAAAGATAACATATGTTTGTAAATTGACAGGCTGATTCTGCCTGCTGATCATTACTTTGAGCTCTTTTCAGGTCTCCCTTTCATCTAAGATGCAGTAAGTAAGAAACCATCTATGCCTACAACATATCTACAGATGAATAAAGTGCTGGGGCAAACAACATTTAAGGCAAGTTCAGCAAGTTTGGCATGTTTCTTGCCTCTTTTGACCATGATCTACACCAGAGAACCATAATCTACATCAGGTTGGATGGTTGTAGGGGGGTTGAACTATATCACCTTTAAAGGTTCTTTCTAACCCAAACTGTGATTCTCTTCTGTGATTCTTCTTCTCTTCTGTGATTCTTCTTCTCTTCTGTGATTCTTCTTCTCTTCCGTGATTCTTCTTCTCTTCTGTGATTCTTCTTCTCTTCTGTGATTCTTCTTCTCTTCTGTGATTCTTCTTCTCTTCTGTGATTCTTCTTCTCTTCTGTGATTCTTCTTCTCTTCTGTGATTCTTCTTCTCTTCTGTGATTCTTCTTCTCTTCTGTGATTCTCTACATGGACACAGAAGATCAGGTTCTTACCTGTACCCAAAATATATGCTAGATTTCTAAGACATCTAGAAAACATCTGGAGAATAATATGGATGGGATAGCAAAGCACTGAGAAATTGTGTTCAAAAAAGTCACAAAGATGAGTGGAGAAATCAAGGCTCTATTTCTAAAATTCCTGATACCAGTTTGTGCCCGAATAATGCAATGTGCTCCAACAGAAGCATGCTAATATTATAAATAGACAATATAGTTGCATACAGTCAGAGTAGAAATAAGTAAGGGAAAGGCAAGATGAGGAGGAAGGCAGCTGATGGACTATGAGCAACAACAGCGTGACTGCTCTGAGGATGTCCCTGTGTGCCTACAGCTGAAGTGCAGCAATACTTCCCACGTGTGTTTTTTATAATAATAGTTCTAAAAAATGTCACCTTTCCATTTCTTTTCTGCAAAGCTTGCAGTTTAAGAGCTTGATACTTTGCTTATGTGGGCCTAAGTGTTTCAGGGAGAGCTACCAGATTTCAACACTAACCTGCGAAATGCTATTCTTAGTGACCTGTGTATGAGGAAAAGCTGAGGGATAAGTCTCTGCGTGTTCTAGAGACCTCCTGTGCTGACTGTGCAGTACTGCACTTCTGGGAAGGCCTGAAAAGGCCTTTTGATTTCTCTGCTTGCCAAAGTGTTGCACGTCTGGTTAAAAAATACTGAGATGATTTCTTAGCTTTTTTGTCCTTCCCTCCCCGCCCCAAGATGGTGCTGCAAAATCATGCCATTTTAAAGTAATAGTTTTGTAAAGAAAACTGAATCTCCTCCTAAAGTAAGAATAAGACTGGAAAAGCACATGGGTTTTAGAAAATGGTGTACTATCCACACGTGGTAACCACTTGTATATTGAAGAAGTATCATTTACTGTAAATTTCAGAGATGCTGGAATTGCAGGGGATTTTTGTTTGCGTTTTTTTTCTCTGTTCTTTCTGGGTTGGTTTTTTTTTGTTGTTTTTGTTTTTGTTTTTTTTTTTAAGTATGTGGTCATTATGAGCCCGCCCTGAGTTCTTGCAATGGTTAGCATGTCCAAGGAGAATGGAGGACTTGAGAATGTGATGCTCTAAACAGTGTAATCCTGCTGTTATCAATAAAGAACCCAATACCTTTATTATTCTATTTTCAGTAGCCTGCCTTCAAGCCCAAGTTCTGGGAGCACATGTATCCTGTTTAGATTTGGAGACTGTTACCTTGAAGACAAAGCCTGTGACTTGAGATGAGTGAGTGAAATTGCTCTTTGCAAGGATTTATAGGAACCTCTGTGTGTGTGTCTAAACCTTATTGCATCAAGAAGGTACTCCTATCCACTAGCTAATAAGTAAGCTCTAGAAGTGGGGTCTCTTTTCTGGAATGAAATATCAGTCTCTCCAAACTTAATTCAGTTACACTGACTGTCCATTACAAATTCATTAATGTGCAACAGCAGGCCATATGCAATTTGAACTTTTCAGTCATGGTAGGGATCTGTGTTGGGTGTTGTTACTGCATCAGTATCAAAAGACAACCTAAAAATGGGACAGCAACTGAAAAGAACAGTGGGAAACAAAAGACTTGATTTTTATTTAATTTTTTTAATCCTTGCTTCCTGCATAGTTTTCTGACATTTGATTCCCAATAACCTTTCTCCTACAACTTTCTATACACTAGAACATCCCAGGGATACGGTCACATTTCAAAGAGATGAAAGCTCGATACGAGTACAATATTGTGCAGAAAATTTTGGTTATTCAGGAATGTACAGTAGTATCTTAAACACATCATTAGGGTTATCAAAATTTATGGATTTTCTTCAGTAATAACTATGAGCAGTTGCCTTCTGGAAAACATGCTATTAAGAAGCATGTTTCAAGCTGCTTTATTATAGTATCAGAACTGGGAAGCAAAAATCTGGGCACTGGAGCTTTTTGGAAAAAACATGCACCAAATGCTGTGAGTCTTATTTAGAAAAACAAAATCATGCAAGCTGACAGCAGGTAGCTGTTTTCAACTTGATCTATCAGCAACAAGTGTGTCACTGAATGTTTTTTGGTGGTCAGCAGGCCATCCTGGGTGAGGGCTAGTATGCAGGCATTTGGCAAACAGGCCAATGTTCCCACTAGCTTTTCTCCCCAGCTGGTGTTCCACTTGACTACTTGGTCATTGCCTTTAGAAGAGAAAACTTAATTTGTGAATACTTTTCAGTAGTGGGAGACACATAGGAACAGTGACCTGTTAAGTGTTGCCAATATCAAGACAAAAAATACTTTGCTCTAAAAGGTACTAACAGCTATGGCTAAACAGACAACTTCAAAATCTGTCAAAAAACTATAATAGCTCTAAAGATCTCAAAATCAAGTGTAAATGTTGCTCAGCAGAATTGGAAAGCCTAGAGAGGAAACAAATTCAGCTCATGAGGGATTTAAACAAAAATTTTCCTTGTCAAATAATTTAAACCATTTGCATTTACACTTATTGCTGTATATAGATCTGCCTCTAAGCACCCGACATTTGGAATGGTTTTCTGCAGCTCTGTTTACTATCTCCTCGTGCATGATGTTTTTGCCTTCGTACATGTTTTGTCTGTGTACACGTTCTTTCCTGCTAAAAGTATGGAGCATTTGCAAGGCGTAGCTTGTCTAAGTTTTCACAGTATCACAGAATAGGAGGTAAGAAGGGACCTCTGGAGGTCATCTGGTGAAAACTGCCTGCTCAAGCAGGGCCACCTACAGCCAGTTGCCCAGGGCCATGTCCAGACAGCTTTTGAATATCTTCAAGGAGGAAGACTCTACCACTTCTCTGGGCAACCTCTGCCAGTGCTTAGTCACCCTTATATTAAAAAGCATTTCCTCGTGTTCACATGGAGCCTCCTGTGTTTCAGTTTGTGACAATTGCCTCTGGTCCTCTCACTGGGCACCAGTGAAAAGAGCGTGGCTCTCTCATCTTTACACCCTCCGTCCAGGTACTTGTACACATGGATAAGATCCACCCTGACCCTTCTCTTCTCCAGGCTGAGCATAGAATCACAGATTCATAGAAAAAACAGCCACAGCTCTCTCAGCCCTTCTTCATAGGAAACATGCTCCAGTCCCTTAATCATCTCAGTGGCCCTTCACTGGACTTTCTCCATTATGTCCATGTCTCTGTTGTACTGGGGAGCTCAGAACTGGAAACAGCACTCCAGGTGTGACCACCTCAGTGCTGAGCAGAGGGGAAGAATCAGCTCCCTCAACCTGCTGGCAACACTCCTTCTAATGCAGCCCAGGAATCTGTTATCCTTCTTTACTCCAAGTACACATTGTTGGCTCACAGTCAACTTGGTGTCCACTGGGACCCTCAGGTCTTGTTCTGCAAAGCTGCTTCCCGCTTGGGTAGCCCCCAGCACATATCGGTGCATGGGGTTGTTCCTCCCCAGGTGCAGGACTTTGCACTTACCCTTATTGAACTTCATGAGGCTCCTGGCAGCCCATTTCTCCAGCCTGTCAAGGTCTCTCTGAATGGCAGCACAACGCTGGCATATCAGCCACTCAGGACTGGATCCAGTGTTGACCCCTGGGGTACACCATTAATTACTGCTCTTCAACTAGGCTTCTATTGATTTCCACTCTCTGGGCCAGGCTGTTCAGCCAGTTTTCAATCCACCTCACTGCTCATCCAGACCATGCTTCAAGAGCTTCTCTATGACGATCTTATATGAGACAGTGTCAAAAGCCTCAGTGAAGTCCAGGTAAACAATATCCACTTCTCTCCACTCATAGTCATTTCATTGTAGAAGATTATCACATTGGTCAAGCATTACTTCCTCTGGTGAAGCCATGTTGACTACTCCTGTTCACTTTCTTGTCTCTAATCTGCCCGGAAATGCCTTCCAGGATTAGCTGTTCCATCACCTTCCCAGGGACTCAGGTGAGGCTGACCAGCCTGTAGTTCCCTGGGTCCTCTTTCTTGAAGTCAGAAGAGACATTTGTTTTCCTCCAGTCTTTGGGCACTTCTCCCAGTCACCATGATTGTCCTGGTTTAGCCAGGATAGGGTTAAGTTTCCCCAGCAGTGGGGGGGAAGCTCTAGCTGGGTTATTCAGATACCATGCGGACTTCACATCCTGGCGCCGAAGCGGGACAAGGGGTTACCTCGTGTACTGTGGGATTTGCTCTATTCTCACTGCTCTATTGGTAGATATTTTGCTCTGTTCATTGTTATTACTGTTATTCTTATTGTTATTGTTGCTGTTTGTTGTGTTGCTGGTGTACTGTTGTATTAAATCTCTCCTTATCTCAGTCTTGGGGCTTTGTATTTCATTCCCTTTGTGGGGGAGGGGCAGAGACCAGAGACTGGTCTCAGACCCCGGCAGGGGCTAAACCACCACAATGATCAATTAAAGATTATCAAAAGTGGCCTTGTGATGTCATCTGCCTGCTCCCTCGGACTTGTGGGTGCATCCCATCAGGGCCCATGGACTTCTGTAAATACAGTTTGCCTAAGTATTGCCTAATCTGATCCTCTTCCACCCAAGAGCACATCTTCCTTGCTCTTGGTCTCTGGGACCTGGGGTTCCTGAAAGCCTGGACTTGCTAGAAAAGGCTGAGGTGAAGAAGGCATTTGGTACCTCAGCCTTTTCCATGTCCTATGTCACCAAGAGCCCTGCTTCATTCAGCAGTGGGCCCACATTTTCCCATATGTCCATGTGCTAATCAAGATCATAAAAATATTCATGAGCAATATTTTCAAAGAATTTACCTTTGAAATAATTTACTATATCAACATGAGGGCCTTGCTACAAGCATTGTGTACAGGGAAAACTCTCTTCTGTTACTGTATTAACATAAGGGCCTTATTACAAGTGAAACAATCTCTTCTGTTTCACAATCTGTTACATTATAATCATGTTCTACATGATGTTATTGCTGTTGGGGATAGATCCAGCTGGTACTTATTATCTCAACAGATTCATTGTATAATAGGAAACTTCATGTACTTGTATCAGTTGACTATAACCTACTTGAAGAATAGAAAAATATAGTCTATTTTAGTGGGATAGCTATGCACTAAAATAAAAGTATAAAAAACGTTCTGAGAAAATGAGGGGTTTGGGTTTGGGTTTTTGTGTTTTGTTTGTTTTGGGGTTTGGGGGTTTTGTTTGTTTTTGTTGATTTTTTTTTTTTTTTTTTTTTTTAATCTGGGTTTTTCTCCTCATTGGTATTCCTAGAAATTATTCATGAATTTCATTATCATACATTTTCTTTGAATTGTGAACTGATAATTGTTCAGATATATCCAAGGAATAGCTTTGTGAAATAACATCAGCCAAATTTCAAGTGTCTTCAGTACACATTGTATGTCTCTTCATGTGCACAGCTTGTGATGTATACATGGAAGCTGGGAATGCATGCAGCTGCAAAACTGTCACATGTAGGTTTAAAAAAATGCTGTATTTCTGTTTTGAAGTCATGTGTATTAGATTCATACAGAAGCCTGAGGAAGCTTCTGGTTTCAAAGATATTCTTCCTATAGTAATCATTTTAATACTGGGTAGCGTAATAATACATTTTCAACTCTCATATGTGAAGTTATTAAATAAGTGAAGAGAAATTGGTCATTTTGAGAAGGACTTCAGTGCACCCTTTCTGCAGAGTTATCAGACATTTTAAATGGAAAACATTTGAGTTTGAGTTTCTTTTTCACTAGCAAGATTATCTTTGTCTGCTTGTTTTTCTCTGCATCCCCCTTCCCACACCCCAGTGCTCAGCTTCACAGTGTTACTTAAGCCAATCCAAACCTCTGAAATGGGCAGCCCCATCTTTGGCAAGCTGTTCCCACTTTGTGTTAGAACAGACATTTGAGATGCCAGATACAGAAACTGATACGGCTGGAAACAACTTCAGGGAAAAAAATGTAGTTGGATCAGTTTCCCATAGCAAGTGGTGACAGAATAAAAAGCAACATGTGGCCAGGAAGGCGAGTGGCACAGAGCATTTTGGCAACCAAAGCCTTCATTCATCCTGTAATTCCTTATCATCCCAGCTTCTGTTACCTTTGCATGGTGCTGGTTGATTCCTGATGTATGGAAATGTGCAGCACTTCAGTGGTCCTGCCACCTTGTACAGTTTTCTGCCCTGTCCTCAGGTCCAGGCAGTCAGTGCAGCCAGGTTTGCAGTGGAATGTAGGGTTTCTGTCTGTATTACAGACTCTTCTTGCTTCCAAGTCTTGTAAAATGCTGCTTTAGACACTGCCACACTGACACTGCAGCTAAGTCATTTATTACAATAGCTTTTTCTACAAATGATGTGACACTGCAAGTGGATTTTCAAAGAAGAGTGAGAGAGGAAGAGGATAATTTGGTGCTGGAGGCTTCAGAAGATTAAACATGATGTTTACTTTCTCCATTTAGACATTAAATGCAAATTCAGGTGATTTATGGTAACATTAGTCTGGATACTTTCCTTATATTTTAGCTGTGTTCTTTTCTTGTGTTTTACTTAAGCTGTCTGCATGTGCATATGAAAACATATTTGTATTCTGTGTATGTATTTAGCAAGAAAGTCTCAGTGAATTTGTGATTCCATCTATGGTGTTTGTTCAGGGCATAAACAGAAGTTACATTGTTGATATGAAGGCAAGTGGATCAGCTTCCTTTCAGCAGAGAGGAATTCCTGATGTCACTTACATAAGAATCTGAAGGGGGTGAGCAAATGGCTCATAAAAGTGACTTTCAACTCATTAAGATACAATCCCAACACGGATTGTGTGATGAAAATGATGCTAAATTTAATTAAACTCCGCCCCCCCCCCCCCCCCCCCCCCAAGAAAACTCCAACCAAACAACAAAGCCCAACAACCTCAAACTCCAGTGATGCCTTTGTCTATCACAAAAAAAAAATAATTCTTTGTCTAAATAAGTTTCTAAATAAGTTTGTGATCTGTGTATTAAAACGATCAGGTTCATTTTTAACAGAGGAAATATGTTGTAAAATACTCCTGTTTTCCCCCTTCATTTAGAGATACTAAAGTGTGCTGATTGGAGATTGCAAAGATTTCTTTGAATGCTGAACCGTTTACAGCATAATTCCATTCTCAGTTTCAGGTAGCTGGTTTCACGATGGTTAACTTTAGTTTCTCAGAACTTAAGAGCTAAAGCCTGGTTTCCAAAGAGGTAGAAGAATGCAGTCAATCATAACATTTCACATCATGTCAAAACCCCAAGATTTTGTCAGTAAAATGTTATGAGGAAATGCAAGGAAATAAAAGGTAGTCTAAGGAAATGGGGGTTAGTGAAGAACATGCAAGCTATCTTTAGTGAAAACCCTCAAATACGAAAGAGGATATTAGCATTCAAACTTGTTCACTGCTCTGTATCAGACTTTTCTAAACTTGATATTGCAGGCAGCTTACTCAGGTGAAACTACATTGATTGCCAAACTGGGCATATTAACCTAATACGTTAGGTCTATTTATCTTTACAGAATAGTTTATAGAGAGGTTCCACCTAAGATCTGCAATGCTCAGTACTGTACAACAGCTGTGCCACTTGCTTCTTGCCCCTAACTTAGAAAAGCTACATTTGGGCAGAGTTAGCAGGTAATATTCTGTGGGTACCTGGCAATGGGGATGACGGGGTCTTCGCAGTCCCTGTCTGAAAGTGAATATTTATTGGGATGATTGCAAAGGCAAGTTCATGTCTCCTGAGATCATGGCGGGGGGGGGTGGGGTGGGGTGGGTTTGTGTGTGTGTTATAGAAAGTATTGATGACACGTCTGCCATCAGATTGAATACAAATGCAATAGTTCTCAAGTGCCCATCTGACCCTGCACAGAAAGCTGCAGCAGCCACAGGCACCTACATGCCTTCAAGTCCAATGTAGAGGATCTGTGTTTTCTTTTGTTGGACCTAAAGAGATTCAGCTGGAGAATGGTGTTGCAGTTATGCTAGAGAGAGGCAGGTGATGACTAGATTTAGTATTTTACAGAAGTGCTATGGTGAGAATAGGCTACTTTTCTTACACATAACATATAGTTGCCTGAACTAGGAAAAGCGAAGAAGAATTTAACACTTTTAGCTGGGTTTGTGTATAGTTGAAATTTATTCTTCTTCACTGGGGCCTTTGAGTTTTCAAAAGGTGAAGTAGCAATTGCTTTTTTGTGTCTCTGTGTGTGCACACAAGTATATATGTACATGCACATGTATGAGTTCTGTTTGATCTTAACTAACACATCTGTAATGTAACAGGTAATTCCATTCAGCCCTAAGAGGCTTGGGGTTTTTTATATTTGTATAAATAGATATGTTTTTAGGCAGAATGAGGCTTTGTTTTACTGCAACACAAATGAACCACAACATTACAAGCTCACTTTTAAGACCAGTTAATATAGTGTTAACAATTCTTCTTGGAATATGAAGCTTAGTAATGTTTGTAGTATAAACATAGAGCTAGAATTCAAGTCTGAAAATAATTTTATTTGGAAACAGTTCTGGCTCATTGTTTTCTATTGTTTTTGGATATCCCAAGGGAGAGAGGGCAGATTTTTGCTTTCAGAATTTGAAGAATAATGACATGTTATAGGAATGTGATGATGATTTAGAAAGCTGGTTTATTTTTGTTTCGGTTTCTCTAAGACTTTAGTAATTTTCTTTTCTCTAGCTGCTCTTACTGTTAAACAGCTGCTTTGTCTTGAGTGTGCTGGTGGTTAACAGTCTCCCCAGAGTGGTGGCTTGCAGTAATTGCACATTAGCTTCTTACCTAAGGAATCAGGGTACACGGAAGAACCTCACATGCAGAGGACGCTACAGAATCACAGAATCATCTAGGTTGGAAAGGACCTTGAAGATCATCTAGTCCAACCATTAACCTAACACTGAGAGTTCCCAACTACACCATATCCCTCAGCGCTATGTCAACCCGACTCTTAAACACCTCCAGGGATGGGGACTCCACCACCTCCCCGGGCAGCCCATTCCAACGATCCAAGTGTAGTTTAAGGATGCATATTCAAGGAGTGCGCTGTTTCATAGATTACAACTTCTGCAATCTAAATTTTACCTCTTTCTGTAACACTTCAAATGCACACTTAATATACATAAATCACACATTAAAAACCTTACACCTGTAAACTCCTCTAGATAACTTGGGGCATATAGTACAGTTTCTAGTACCATCTCTAGCTCCTTTTGCATTTAGTTCAAAACTGATCTCATATAGTTTTAGATTCTTTGTGATCTATATTACCTAATGGAGTGATAATATCACAGGTTCACATCCTACACAGAGGTGGTTTCTATGTATTATGCAACTTTCCTGAAAAATAAGGACATAACTAAACTCCAAATAGCCAGTGAGATTAGATTATTCAATATTAACATTATTGTTTACTTAGTAATTGCTTGGGTCTGCTCTCCATTCAGACAGCTGATTCAAACCCCAGTTTTTTATGATATAAGCTTAGATGACTAACTTTTAGATGATTACATTCGGGATTTCTGTCTGGAAGAGCTTTTCCTCTTGGAGCTCAGTTCAGTTGTGCATGCATCAGTATTTATTGGAGGTGGCATAGGATATCCCATCTGGTCTCCAAAAGGGCATGGATCTATGATAGGTGTCTGGCACTGCAGTGAGCATGTGTAGACTATCCTTTGACACAAGGGAGGGGCAACTAAACTGAGTTCTAAAAACTTTTCCATCCAAAATAACTACCTCAAATACCAGTTTTTTGGTGACATGAACCTCTTTCTTTTTCTAGTCTTTCCTGAAATTCTTCCTACCAGCCAAGAAACCTTTCCTGACTGATTTTTTTTTGTTATGTCTGTTCTGATATTTTAAATGAAGTTTTGATTTTAGAATACTCAAATACTGAATGCTACATTAGCTGAGCTTTGTTGCTACAATGTTGCAACACTACAAGTTCTATTGTTCCCACAGTCTTTACTGCTTGAATATGTCCAAGGTGACCTAGAAACCTCTGATAACTGAGATAAGTGATCTGAACAGCCCAGGCCTTGTTGTGTTGGAAGGAATGATTGACTGCAGGGATCTAGTGTTTCTGCAGACAGAGACTGAGTTGACTTCATATGCAGGCTATGAGTATAGGGATATATTTTCCTGAGTTATGCAAGCATAGCATTCCATTGGTAAAAGTATTTACCATGAAAAATGGCATATGTATCCTTATGCTGTCATGAATCAGCACTGTCTGGCAGTGATTTAACTTAGATTTCCCTTTTGAAAAAGGATCTCTATCATGAAACTTTCAAATGCTTATTTTTTAGTATTTATTGAGTGGTAGCATCGAAAAGATCCTATTCAGAATGGACTCCTTTGTAGCTGGTATTGTTATAGAAATATATACATAAAAAGATAATGCTTGATTGAACGGGATTTTAGTATTGGATTTAAATTAATTAAATGAATTATATTAATGTTAATTAATATATTAATTTAAATTAATTCAATTAATATCTCAGTATTGGATTTAAACACAAGTTAGTGGGCAGAAGCACAAATGCATCTGAGTAGGAGGGAGTTCAGTGTTCAAGGGCTAAACTGAGATTAGTGTGTTAGTGCATATCTGGCTGTGCTTTTTAAGTTCATCTGCTGACTATCCCAACCTACTGTACTTTGGTTTACATTCTGGAGCAGTCTCAAAGTTAGTGAACTGGATTCCTCTTAGATGAAACACTGGTAGCAGTGCTCCAAGAGCCACCGAATGTTCCTCAGACAGATGGGCATTCTGTTCATGGGGAAAAGAAGATGAGAGCTAGTCCAAAGTGAATAAACAGACAAACCTTAACCATGTCTGGTGTGGATGTCAGGTCCTCAGGATCAAGTAGTTTTCATTATAAATCTGCTCCTGTTTTTCCACGGTGCCTCCTGGTAGTCTACAACATCACGCTGCAAGATGCTGTCATGCTCCACTGGTAGGGTACAACTCCACAAATGTTGTCATGGCTGATAAAGAGTTACAGCAACGCTTGATAGGATGTGAACTCACCTGAAACTAGTTTTGGGTAAGTAGCCTGAAGCTTGAAATTGGAGTGGAAGGCAGGGAGGTATAGCGAGTGGGAGAGAGGACCCTTTTCAAATACTCTTTTCTAACTCAGCAGTGCCTCCTTGTCCCAAGTGAAAGCAGTGTCGTGGGTTCAAAGTGGTGTATACAAGTTGGACAGAACCTTTCCCTTGGGAGATCATGTCAGATTAAAGTTTATAAATAACTGAAATAGTGCCTACAAGAAAAAAAAGAACTCTTTCTCCTGAGCTACAGCAATGTATTTTCATGAAACAAGTGTCTTTAGTTAATCAGCTTCTGCTCTTTCTACAAGCAAATTAGACATTGATTTTTTTGGGGGGGAAAGATCTTATATATACATTCAGCATTAAATTAGTGATGTTCCAATCCTAAATGTATTTTTACTGTATTCAAGAAAATTGATATGCACATGAATGATGTTCTGTGACATAATTACAACGTATTAATGCTATCTTCTGTGTTACTAGCAAGAATGTCATTAGCATAATAGGAAATTGTAGTTATGACTGAAGGCATAAGTCTACTATGGGTTTAGTTATCATAAGAAAAAGGAATATATCTGAAAGATGTGTTACACTTTCATTAAAGTTTAATCTTGTATCAAAAATAATAGGAGACTTCATGGTCTTGCAGTGTAAATTTTCTGCTCACAAGACAATTATTAAAAGGAAGATGACTATCCTTTTTTATTTCTTCTTGGTTAATAGTCATTAATAACATAAAATAACAACGTTAAGGGGACATGCCTCCATGGTATGCTAAAGTTTTCTGCAGTGTTTTAGTATAGTGTATAATATTTTCACAATGGCTAAAATGAAGGACCAACATGCTGAAATTCTATGAAAATAAGAATGAAAGCTTACAAGAGTGGCTGCTGTCAAATTCTGCTATAACAGTAACAATGAGATCAAATATTAGATATCTGTATTTGCTGCAAAATCTAGCTCTCAGACCTTAAAGAGATGACAGGGAGCAGCAGTACTCTGTTGGTATGTGGTAGGCAAGTCAACAATTATTCACTGTACCTAAAAGCTGCTGCTATTCTGTGGTCCCTGGACCTACCTGGAATACATCCGGAGTCATTATCAACCTTTCAATGTTTGCAAAACTAATAGGGACCAGCCATATGCATTTGGGTTCTCCCATATAATATGAAAATACAGTAATGGTAGGGACTGTTGCCTGTATGTGCCCCTAATGAGGCTGGTGGTGTAGAGCAGTCTATACTTTACAAACACGTCCATGAGGAATTAAGTATTCAGTGACATCACCTCAAGCATCTTTAATTTGTGAATCCTGTTCCACCATTAAATTCCATAATCCACTTCCTTTTCAGTACATATCCTTACAGTTGAAGCAAAGAATGTCTCACCACTACCAGCTGTTGACAGCTAAATTAACCAGCTAGTAACACTGTTCTGTCTGCCTTCACTGAAGAGGAAAAAGGCTAATTTGGTGAGTGATTTATGGTGTCTCACTTAAATGCTCTGAATTGCACAAGGAAGGACCTTCTTTCTCTTGACTACAGAAAGACTTTAGATCAGCTAAATTAGGTGTTTAGTTTAGGTAATATGAACTATTTTCTGTGCTCATAATGCTGCATTCAACTTACCTATTTCAGGTATCTACTAATTAGTGTCATATTTTCATACAGTCATACTTTTTTTCTCTTTATTTCCAATAGCTCCCTCCCCTACACTGGAAGATTGTTTCTCTCATGTCACCAGAAAAAGCTGATCTCCACTGACTGAGCACTGAGTAACACTGGAACATGAAGAGAACAAACAAGGAAAGTCCAAGGATGGGAAAATGGGGCAGCTAAAACTTCTACTGTTGAGATTCACTAGAATCTGGTGGGAGACAATCTGAGGCATAGTTGTAACTAATTGTAATCACATAAAACCAAGATTGTTACATAGCTTTATTTTAACATTTAGTCTTTTCAACTGTTAACAATCAAATTTAGTCAGAAGCTGTGAATTACAAAGGCTCCAAAGTCCTGTTTGTAAAAAGTAAAAAATAAGAAATGTTTTGAAGGCTGAGTGACCTTTATCTCCCCCAAGGTAGAGAAATTATTTTTTCCAGTTACAGGACATGATTTGTAAGGGAAACATTCGAATTAGAGAAAATAGGTGGTTGTAAGGAGTTAACAAAAGGCTGCTGAAACAAAGTTCAGAGCTAGATTAGGTACCCATGAATCTGACAAAAAAAACCCCAAACAAAAACACAAGGTGGGTGTGATTGTTAAAGTGATAGTTGAGGAATTACATGAAATGATTAGGGAAACATAAGATACTGTGTATATTTGCAAGTATGAGTAAAGGAACTGTGGTTTTACTATCAAACTGTACTGAATGTAAATATTCCTGCTTGCATGTTCAGCAGGAGGCAGCCATGTATCTGTACAGACTGCCTGCCCTTGCCAAGGACAGTGTGGTGAATGATATTGAAAGATTATTTATATGGGGACTGCAAAATCTAATTGAAAGGCCAGAATTATATTAGGTTCAAGATGATTATGTCATTGCAAAAATTCATAAGACTTTCACACAAGTCAAAAATACAGACTAAATCAAACAATATACCCAATGTTTGGTGCTACAGGAAAAAAAAGTTGCTGGCAATAAGGTAGGCAGATATGTTGTCTTGCACTGAAGGGAAAAAACCCCACAAATAACTAACTTGATGTGATATTGGGTTTATTTCCTTGAGATAAACTCACCAGAGAATGTTACAACTGAAGTGATCATGCTTAGTAATTTTTTTTTTTTTCCTGCCACATGTTATGTATTTTTCAGTTGCAACAACCTTTGACAATGGGACAGAGTGTGCTGAGACTGAATGTAGTAAATTGGTGGAAGATTGGAGGTTTAGACATGAAGTTGCTAGAGCCAATTATCTCCAGTATAACAGGGTATTGGGAAATGGTATCAGAATAATTAAGGTCATGCTAGAAAAGATAAGAGAATCACTGTGATCCACATTTAACAATGTTAAATTGCAGAGTAGTGTTAATGAAGCATGAGTTGTTATGTGCTAATAATTTGGTTGCTACTTAGAAGGATGTCTGTTGTGATTTGCAGGCATATGAAGACCCAGATAAGAAAAAAAAAAACAACCTAAAATGCCCTACCCTGTAAACCTAACAAAGCTTGTCATGATTTAGTGTGCATGGAATTCTCCCTATTTCATGAAAATAATGATTTGTGAATCAATCTACACCGTTCAGTGAAGCACTGTGCAATTGCCAGGACGGTTTTAGAGAGGCCATCTCCCATAATTATGAAAGTTTGCATCCCCAGGTTAGAAATATGCAGTGTTTTTACTAACGCTCCCAGAAAGAGGAAAGAATAAAAGGTTATGAATCTTCTATTTATCTGAGAAAGGAGCAGTTACTGCAGAGGCTGGCTGTGCCCTCATCCTTTCTGCAGTCAGACTGAATCTGGAAAGACTTAAGCTAGCTCTGAGTAAATTGGTGTCTACCTGACTATGCAAAGATGCCTGCTTGATTTCTGGAAGCATCGTACCCACATTATGGTGGCTATTCCTGTGCTACTCAGCCATCATGACAAAGCCAGTTAGTCTGGGAGCATGCTGTGCGGATGTTACTGCATTGCTTCTGATGCTGGGGCTGGCTCAGGGATGCATGTCCTGCTCTGTTTTGTGCAGCACAGACGTGCCTTGTGTATAACTGCTGGGAAAGAAAGGCCAGAGCTGTCACAAGAAATAACTGTCAAAGTCATATGACTTTGGCATCCCAAGTAGCTACATGCTTTGGAGAAATAAGCAATGCTTATTGAACTTGAGATGGGAGGGAGTGAAGTGGATCAGACTTGGGCATTTTGTCTGAAAGGGCATCACCTTTGTCCGGGCAGCATTGACAGGGACAGATTAGAGCCAGTTCAGTTACTGAACCAGAGAATGTTGCAGCTAAGGTCTGGAGGAGAAGTCCCTGCTGTGACAGATAAGCCTGCTGTATATTTGTATTTCGAGGTGATATGTAAAAAGCACTCATCTCTCTCGGGTAATTAAATAACTCCTGTGTAAGGATTGCTGAATGGTCACATTCTGCAACCATTAATTTAACCTCAAGATATGCTACAGCTATTATGTAGTTTTAGACCAGTGAGGTTTATCAGCACTGCTACCTTTTAGATTTGCAGATGTGTTTAGCCTCACAGTTATCTATCTTTCTCTAAAGCCATTTTTGGAATAGCTGCATATATCTATCTATTTGTGTTTTTATCTGCATATGGACATACAATTATCTCAACCCTATTAATATATTTTACTCTGCCTTTCTGGGCTGTATAATTAAAGAGGTGTGAAGTGGTACTGAAATGTGAGATAGCATCATAAAGATAAAACCCTGAGTATCACCTGTAATGGATTTGTGTGTGGTATGAAATAACTTTCTCTACAGTTGGAAGAGATGACTTTACTGTACCTACAGTTTTGGGGCAAAGACACAGCTGTAATTTGAAGGTATTTTATTTTTAGCTGGGTATCACACTTTCTAGAAATGTATTAGAGAAAGGTCAATGAAGCCACTGTGTAATTTCAGAGAGGTTCTTTTTACAATGCATTTCTGAGGAGACACTGAAATAAATATTTGCAATCCAGCTTGGTAATTGTAAGCACCACTGTATCACTCATCAAAATGTTCAGTTGTATGAGGCCTCTGTAAGAGCGTGTGTTATTGCAAGGCAGTTTATAGAGCAAACAATAGCTAGTGTCAACGTACAGTACTGCGCACTAAATCAATGAGAGGTGCTTTTGACTTCAGGTTTGCACAGGTTCACAAAAGAATTTGTTCACTTCAGTCTCAGCAGTTGGCTGTGAGATGTGTTAGCCTCCTGGTGAATGCATTCTCATTTCTTTGTTCTAGGACCTGTAGGTGCCTTGCTGACAGAGGATGCTATTGATTAAAATAACTGTGTGGTTTTTTTCTTCTTTTCGAGTGTTGTAGGGGTAAATTACTGAGCTAGTGTCTCCATTGAAAACCTTCAAATAATTCCAGTGTGCTTTATGAGGAAATACAGTTGGTTCAACATATTACACCACATTCCTTTATCTAATATTTTGTTGTAATGAGAGAGGACACTATTACCGATGGAAATAATTGTCTGGTACTGAAATCTTGTAGCACTTTTAGCAGGATAAAGTTAAAGCTCAAGCTATCCTGGGCAATACCAAATTTGGTACTGATCTCCCCAAAAGTCCCCACTAGCTATTAAAAACTAATAGTGCAAAATGTGTGAAACACCCCCCTTGCAAGATATAAGATAAAGATAAGTAATTTGGATAGTAAAACTCCAAACTTGCCTTGGAAGTTCATGAAGAAAATATTCCTAATTCCACCTCAAAGACATTTTAAAAAATAATTTTGTGAGTCTCTTGCCTTTGTGCTCATATGCAAAGATGACCACAAAGGATGGATAAAGGGGTTAAATAATAATTTCATCTTGACGTACCATTTAAAACAGGTCTCGTCTCTGTCTGCTGAGTTTCCTGCTCATTCCTTCGTCCCAGTTTCCCAACAAGTTTGTGGCTTTGCACCATCCCAGCTGTACCTATTGCAAACAGCTGGAGTGCAAGCACCCAAACTCCCACCCCGCAGATGGGAGCGAGATGGGTGTTGCTCTGAAGCCATGTCCCTGACACCAATCTTGCTGCAGCAGGGAGCGATTGGCTGGTGTTTAGAGAGGTGGTGATGAGCAGATTGATGCAAGAGGGTGTTACACTGTGAGATGCACAAGGAAGAAACCAAGAAAGGAATCAGAGGAATTTTGAATTAGTGAGATTTGTCCAGGAGAGGAGTTGCCACCAAATTACCTTACAGCACGGCATGCTAACTAGGTTGTGGTGGAAAAGGGAGCCTGATGCCACCATCTCACCTACATTTATATTTGTGGAAAGAGAATTAAAATTGTCTGCAATTTTTTCCCCATTATTTTCCCTCCCTGGTAGTCAGTCCCAGCCACTGAGGTGTAAGAACAAATTCACTCAGGGAAACATCATTCCCTGAGGTGGACACAGTGGCAGCAATGGGCTGGGAGCTGTGAAGGTGAAGACCTGAGGGAAA
Source organism: Strix uralensis (assembly GCF_047716275.1). Taxonomy (NCBI): domain Eukaryota; kingdom Metazoa; phylum Chordata; class Aves; order Strigiformes; family Strigidae; genus Strix; species Strix uralensis. Next base: position 46,761,629 of record NC_133975.1, on the reverse strand, counting down.
CAAGGCGCTGCCCCGGCGCCTGCCAGGGCTTTCCCTGGCCCAGGGCTGCCTCACCAGGAGGGCGCACCGGGCCGGTACCGACCTCTCCGACTGGCGGAGGTACTCAGGCACTGTTTGCTCTCCGGTGAGACAGGGCTGTGCCTCCGTCCAAAACTCTCAGGGCCTCGGACACCTCATGGCACCCTTGCCTTCCTCCTGCTTCTGCCCGCCCCAGACCTGCGCCAGGCGTTCCCGCCATCCAGCCATAACGGCCTGTTGCTCCTCAGAGGGGCAAGGGTACTTGTGTTTGGATCGATTTTTGAAACAAAAAAAATCGTTTGGTGGCTTTGCTGGTGTGCTGTAGATTACGCCGTGCCGTTGCTAGGTGGCAATGTGTCTTCAGGAAAGGCGGGCAGCGGCGGTGAGAGGAAACCTCCGCTGTGGCCTGGCAGGGCCTCAGCAGTGGCCCCCCGCCCGGCTGCCCTCGGAGACTTCCGAGGTGACAGCCTCTCCCCGCTGTTCGTGGGGCGGGGGAGGAGCATCTGAATCAAACCATATATATAAGTTTTTTTAATTGCTCAAAATGTTGTTTATTATATAATTGATTTTTTTTTTTTTTTGGGGGGGGGGGGCGGGGGCAGGAGGGAACAGAACACAAATCCATGCTCTGCCTTAACTTAATTTAACACACAGGGCATAATATGGGTGTAGGTGCCAGGAGCAGGGTGCTGCAGGGCTACCCTGCTGCTGCCCCAGCCTCTCTGTACCACGGGTGCTGCACATCGAGGTGGTTGGGAGCTAACAGGAAGGAGCTTGACGACACTTCAATATAAAACTTTATACCTCTTAAAACGACTATTGGCAGGGATAGGCTACTACTTTAGAGGCTGAGTATTCATGGGTTTTGTGGGTTTTTTTTGTTTTTTTTTTTTTTTTTTTTGCATTGAAATAGGAACATGCTGCAAGATGTGAACCAAAGATGTCTTGAATTCTGCCTGCAACCTCTGCATACTCAAGAGTGCGTAACCTTCAGAGTGCCTTTCCTTCTGGCTCTCCTCCTCTTTGTAAGAAGACCTTGTGTTACTTGGGTGAACGTAAATTAAGTTACCCTGTACTAATTGATGTGTGGAGCTAGCTTTTACTCAAGAGCAAGACACAGTCCTGGGTTCAGAAAGCTTTGTTCTGTATAAACAAAGGCCATTTGTTATAGATGGTATAATGTGTTCCAGCTTTATTTGTTCTGAACAAGATGTGCCAAGGATACATCCAGTATTTTTATATACTGGTAATTAGGGGTGGAAGGGAAAATTCTTTTCATCCATCTGATCCTGGTTGTTATTTACTCAGAAATGACAATTATTTTAAAGATAATTAATTATGAGCCAGTCATAGTACTCCAGTGCAGCTGGCTGGTGATGACTGATTCAAAAGCAGTAATTATTACAGGTTTGGAAAGAGAGCTGAAATGACCCAGATGGTTAGCCCAATTAAACTGATCCAAAAGTCACCAGAAATAGTGCTAATCCTCTATTTCTACTGGGTACAGCAGTGCATAAAGACCTGTGATAGCAGGGGACAGGTGCTAGTGAGTCAGGTTGAGGCAACTGAGAGCTGTACCATAAAGACATCCTGCCATAAGCCAGATGGATAGACTTTTGAAGCACAGAGGCCTGGGTGGTGAAAAGCTGAGAAGTTAAAACAGAGACACTGAATGAAATAGACCTCCTCTGCCAGTCTCTGGCTGTGTGGTTAGTGGCCCATACACAGTAAAGGGATGAAGCAAACTAAGAAAATAATCTGAGAAGGAAAATGAGGGCAAGAAGACCCTCATTCAGAGTTGAAGCTCTCTGGAAAATAATCAGGACAGAGTTTAAGCAGTGTTTTGGTTTCTATCATATATGCAAGCATTATATTCCAACAAAAAAAAAAAGATTGTCTTAGCTAAAAGATAGTCTTAGATGTGACTAGTTTTGGAGTATTTAATACACTCTGGCAGTAATAGCTATACAAATGTGTTAGAGGAAGCTGCTTTTCTATGATAAAAAGAATCATGTGACAGAAATGTTTAAAAGAAATGAAAAAGGCAAAAAAGTGTGTTGATGTGAAAATGTGTTCATGACTGCTGAATCTGGTAATGTTGAGGCATTAGAATAATAGGTGAAAAAAATGCAGGAAGGACCATTATGATTGAAAAAATATGAGAGAAGGATCATAGGTGCTGTATGCTTTCTTCATCTAAAGAATGACATTAAGGAAGCTTTTAAAGTTTGGCAAGCTGTTTCCAAAAAATCAGGCCCCTCATGGGGAAGAGCTGTAGTAATATCAGAGAATGCACCAGTCAGGTGGCTACAAGGTTGCAGTGAATGTTGGTGTAGCATGTGTAATCTATGAGTTCATAATTATTTGACAGAAAAAGATGTCAAAATACTTGAGTGCCTACTGGAGGGTTATGTAGGTTCAGCCTGTGATCTTTTCTTAGCTCTGCTAAAATACATAATGGAGACAGTGAAGTGTAGTTCATCGTTTTTGACAGTTTGCTCAAATAAGAATTGAAAATAAAAAGTGGCTCCATAATTAAAAAAAATGGTGTCTGAGTCAGCAGGGAATTGCAGATGTACATGGAGGGAACTAAGACAAATCAGTTCAAACCCTGGTATGCTTTGGCATCGTGGGAGCTATCCTTAGTCCATAAAGGTAAGGCTAGAAGCACCTGCAACAGAAAATAAAGGGTATGAACAGCAGGAACGTCTTGAGAGGTGGCATATTCTAAAGTTACAGTTTCTGCAGGTTCCAGAAGGAAACAAGATTAAGCAATCTGAATTAGCTGAGTTGAGCAAGGGATAAGCAACAGAGCAGTTTAAATTTGGGGAATTAATTACCTTAGTATCACCTGATAATGGTGATGCCCATGTGATGGGGAGATCACAAGAAAATGAAAGGATCCACAAAGACACTTTAAACGTTGCTATTAGGCTTACATATATATGTATATTTATGGCATTTCAAATTGCATAACAGCTGGTGGTTAATTTGCATGGGAAGGTAAGACACAGTGAACTGTCCCCTTAGGAGTTTCTGGAACAAGCTGCTGATTTTTGTGTGACTACTTACATTGAACAGCATTGTGTTAGAAGTCTCATACCAAATGAAGCTGATCTCTCCTTGCCTTGGAGTTCTAAATTCTACAGCGTGCACAAGACAGACACGTATGCAACTGATGATAGTATCATGCCAGTCAGTCCTCTTTCAGGAAGACTAAATTCCAACATCTTAATGGCTCTTTGTAAAAGCTGAATGTGATTTAGATGAGGATGTCCAATAATTTGCAATATACTTACTATATTTTAAACAATGAAATTGGACAGTCTTTCTTCAAATAAACTAATCTTATCCTTGTCCTCTATACTCATTGCTGTAGAGTGTAGAAAATCAGCAATTGCACTGTGCTGTTAATTTCATTTATTTCTCTACATATTTTACATTATAAATATTTAAAAAGGGTAATTACCTGAAAAGTCAAAGTTAACTGATATTTGTTGACAGGGTGTAATGACTTAAATTAGCATCTTGTCCACAGTGCTCCCCTTGAAATGAAAGCAGTTATAAAAGCCTAGTCATAAGTTTGCCTAGCCACTGTACAAATATTTTAGAAAATAAGGTCTTTGCTCCAAGAAATATCAGTTAAACAGATACTGAGCCAGCAAAGACACCAAATCAAATGGAAGAGATAGGGAAGGCCGTTAAGAGAAAGGATTAAGTTATTCATCTCTGAATGGCGTTTCCATTACTGTGAAACTACTTGGAATGAAATGGGCAAATAGCGCTGTCTGAAGAAAAAATAGCTGCAGTGTGGTGGTATCGTTTGCTTAGGTTATTATGAGATGACTTTGATTTGGAGGAAGGATGAAGAAGAGTTGGAAAGGAATTTTAATCAGTGTTAGTAGCAAAAAAGAAAGGACAGAATGTAAGTGATTCGTGCAGAGGAGCATACCCTGGGCAACAGGCACTTACACAGCTGGGCAGACTGTGACTTAATTTCCTTGAGTGTTGATTCTTCTTCCTCTTTCCAGCCAGGCTGTGGGTATATCGATCAATGTTTGCACAGTGCCACACATGGCCTTCCAAAACCTCCCCCTCTATTGGTGCGTGAGATTGGCAGTACACTGCTCTGTTCTGAACTGAGCACGGGGGAAGGAGGAGAGAGTTCATAGAAATGCAAAGGAGGGCAGTGTGGGACACCCCAAGACTCCTGCTTTTGATCAGATTGTGTTACCTAAGCATGGAGCCTGGATTTGCACAGGATCGTTGGAAGTTTATAATGAGTGTTATGGGTAGTGGGAGAACCAAACAACAGAGAAGGGAACTTGATTGGAGTTGTGCTGTATTGGAGATAATACAGTGGTTGGTGCTATGGTTTTTTATCTTCCCTGAGCCCTTGTGAAAGAAACTAGTTTGGCTTCAATTACCACAATGAGTTTTTCATAAAAATGAAGCAGGTGATGGTTTTGGAAGGACCTGGAAGCTTCCCAGCCTGAAAAAGGTGCACCCTGCTATCTTCTGCTGTTGTGAGGAAGAACGATACCCTGTGGGGGCAAAGGGAGGGATTACTTGGGAACGCCAGATTGCTTTTCAGAAACCCCAGTGTTGTTCTTGATATTGGGAAAGATATCTTATTGCTATTTTCACTGTTTAGGAAAACTGGCAGAGCTTGTTTTTGGTTTACTTGGGTTTTTTGTTTGTCATGTTTGTTTTTTTGTGGTGTTTTTGTTTTTTTTTTTTTTTTTTTTTTTAAGTGATAGGGGTCCAGTTGCACAGAGGACAGAAATGTGTTTGATTTCCTTAGTACTTCCTACCGTTTCATGGCTTTTGAACTGCTCCTGTACCTTTACCCTGTTCAAGTGTGCATACCTGTCAAAGAGGTTGAGAAAGAAATGTATCAATTTCTTACTGGGAAGCAGGTATCCTGGTACCAAACAGGCACACTAGTTTCAGGATGCCGTGGAATGAGCTTTGAGACAGAAGTGCAATTTCTGCTCCCCTCCCCTGACATTAACAGTGTCAGAGGAAACTCAGAAAATTGCTCAGTTTGGTTTATTGCTCCTCTGTACTATTTCAGAACCCTCCAATGCTGTGGGGTTCTGTTACGTTCAGAGGCACTGCTGTCTTGAGCCAAAGATATTTAATTTTTTTAAAGAATAAATGGCATAAATTGAGTCTAATTGTCAAGTAAAGCAGTCAGCAGATCTTTCTGGCTCTGTGAGCAGGGTGGGAGAGCTGGGCCACAACAGATATGCCAGGTGAAGAAGGGTAATAAATAGTTGGCTGTTTGCTGCATGAATTGGAGAGGACAGAGAGGGACAGTGAATTTCAGAGAGAATATTTGGTACTCTCAGCCTAGGAAAAAAACAGAAGAAAAAAAAAGGGGGGGGGGGATGTAGATCATAGACAAAAAATGCACACTTGCTATCACAGAGCATCCACATGACCCCATTCTGCAATTTAGGGAGAGCTTGTGGTAAGTATTGTTTGCTGCCTTAGGACTTTGACACAGAGTGCTCTGGTGGTTCACCATTATGCTCTCTATTATACTAGAAGTTGCTGAATTTTAATTTTTTTACTTTTTTAATTTAGCTGGTACCTTTTCTGTTCTGTTAAGTTCAGAATAGTTTCCTGAGATCTTGTGATTTTGTACATCCCTCGTAAACAGCAACAATATTGAAAGAAGCACACAATAAAATGGTGAAACGAATGCAGTAATATACATCCTTATTTGTAAATTCTATGTGCTACCATAAAGTACTGATGTCAAGCAGTATAATATTTTATCTATAAATACAGACAAGTCGTCCAAAACTAGTCAAGCAGGAATACAAACTGACTTTCATTCCCATGGCTGTGCTATACTGATAGTCCCTTGGAGTTTGTTTCCAGTCTACAAGTCAGTGTAATTTCTTGCACATTATGATTCCAAGTACTCTTTTTGCGCAGCAAATGTCCTGCTCTGTAATAGTATCTTCACTAATGCTAATTTAAAATTGTAATACAAACATTGCAGCAGGACAGACTCTTATACCCCAGATATAAAAAATTGAGTTTCATTACTGTGTTCAGCATTTGCTATGGGTGCCATTAAGGTACTTCAACTGGGTAACTAAGTATTGGATCAAATTTTGCCACCTAGAGAATAAATGTATGCATGTAATATATATGATGCACAAAACCCCCACGTTAATACTCAGACTGTTGGGAAGGAACAGAGCACCTCTTTCTTTGCTTATTACTGGGCCAACTTTATGATGGTTCTTCAAAACGGGCATCTCAATGTAGTGTAAGGAAGGTGAAAGATGTATTTCTAGTTTATAAAGCCTTGTCCACCTTCAGATGGAACAGGTAATGGTTGTATATGTTGTACTAGTGGACTTGGTTTAGGAAACATAGTTATTGTAAAGTTAATGTAAAACAAAAGCAATGCCCATCTCGCCATCTGCAGAAGCACCAAACTTCTGTCATCACAGTGCTAAGGCAACTTGACAAGAATATAAGTACCTGAACTGCAGGCAAACTTGTGACTAGAAGTCATGTTGACCCCATGCTCAGTTGCCTCAGGGCCTTACTGTCTTCTTTCTTTAAATAGTGCTTCTGTTCCAGATCTTTGTTGCTCTCCAGTGCTTCTTCCAATATGTGCACATACTTGATCAAGTTGGATACCAGTGTTTTGTCTCCAAGCGTCAAAGCGCTGTGACTTTCATTTCTGTTATTGGTAAAAGAATGAATGACTTCAAATTTCCCATTAAAAATATTTACCTTTAGTTCCATCTTGTTGCTCTGCAAGTCCAGTTTAACTAGCTGCTACTAAAGATACATTAACGTTAAAACTGAAAATCTCTCCTTTTCCTTCTTATTGGTATGCTTGCTTGCTTTGGAAGTTTTTTATCTATACGTTTGGCTGAGATCTCTATGTAACGTTTGCTCCCATTTTCAAGCTAATTCAGGACATTTTCAGTTTCCAATAAACATGACTTATGTATATACGCTGTAAAGCCTTTTCTGCTCCTGTGTTTCTGCTGGTCTGTAGTTTGCTCTGATTTTTTTACTGTGTTGTGACAACATAACAGAATACTATATTACAGTGGTGTAATGTCACACATAATAACATGAAAACATGTAAAACCTGGAGCTTGACTTAACCAATATACTCACATCTTTAAATCCAAACTTGATTTCTTTTCAGAAGATTAAATGATTAAAACATTTTGAATATTTCTAAAGGAAAATGCAAATAACTTTTTTAAAAGCAGCCTTTTCAAAAGATTCACACTTTATGAATCAGACATTTTGCACTCTGGAGCAGTATATGAATAGATTAGGTTCTTGCTAGAACTGATTTACTAAGTTGGACTGTCAAGCACTGAATCAGACAGCATTTTGAAAATCTTAAGTCAGTATAGTGTTACCTGTATCAGACCTTGTGTTTATTTTCTTCTTCTGTCTTGTCTTTATTCCAAGTTAAAATCTCCAGAACCACTAAAGCTCAGACATACAGAATAATGTTAGTGAGACAGCAGATATCAAGACTGGGACTAGAGCAGACACTGAATGAATCCTGTGTTTGGGTAACAAGTTTCTTGCCTTTCTTACAGAGTGTGCTCTGCTAATTAATCACTTTGAATTGTGTCAAAAGCATAGGCATAAAAATACATGTGTATGTGAAAAAGAAGACAGTGACAATTTTATAGTTAGGGATTTGTTTGAAAGCTGTCACTTTCAGGTTTAGACACCAGAAGGAAGCCCCTATTGCCTACCATATATTCAAAATAGGTATTCTTAATCTTTGCAAGTTCTCTCAGACTAGATTTACATTGTATGGAGTCCTCTTGCACACCCTGAAAAAATAATCACTATATCTTCTTTCCAGTGTAGGTTTTACCCATTTACAGCCATTCTGTGACAGCTGTTGTAGGTTACCAGAGATTCATTCTCAGTTTTCTTTTTATTTTTGCTTTGCTATCACTAACCTTTTATACTGCCTGCCTTTGACTTTTTTCCAAGCGGTGGAGAATGTTGATATCTTCATATGGTCAGAAAAACCTGTTTGATCACTGTAAAGAGTATCCAAAGTGACACTCCCTCAAATATATGCATATATTTATATCTCTGTGTATGTGTAATATACATATTTAAGTGCCTGCCTTCTAAAGCTAGGTAATTCCAGCCCCAATGATACATATTTATGATGAGCAAACCTGATAAAAAAAGACTGGAAAAAAGGTGCTGGGGAAGAAACCCAACACAACAAAACCTGACCTTATTTAAAATTGTCTAAGAGAAGAAGTATTGCATGAACCTATGCGGAGCATCAGCCCTCTGAAAAGAGATAAGGGTTTCAGAAGCTTCAGAGGATGGCAAAACATTCCAAGTGGCAGGCAAGAGTAAAGCAGGGCACAGCTGTATGTTAGGTGAAAACAAGCGTCTCAACATCGGAGGTCATTCAGGCTTTTGCATGTTCCTTGTGTAGGAATGTTGTCATCACTTTCTTCATAAATCTTGTGAAAAAGCCCCTGCGATAGTTATATGGTCCAGAGAATAAAGCTAGCAGTTTGGGATTGAGACAGCTGATTTTTTTGGTTCGGTGACTGAAATGACCAAAAAAAAAAAAAAAAAAGTAGGGCAACTGCTGTCTCACAAGAGCTTAAAACCAAAATTTTTTCCCCTTGGTGAAAAAAGGCAACAACCCCAGAATAATTTATTTTCTCTTAAAGAATGATTCAGACTGTTCTGATTAAATGTAACCAACTTTGAAAGGGAAGACTGACTTTTTTTCCAATCTTAAACTGGATTTTTTAAAATTATATTAAATATTTTTTGGTTATAAAGATATACTAAACTTGACGTGAATTCACAAGGCCAAACAGTTGAAACTCCTCAGTTTTGTTATAGAAATGCAGAATTATCAAGTTTCAGTTGCTGCTTTTCAAGGCAGTAACAACATACCAGATGTCAGTCAAAGAAGCTGGAAGAAATTATAGCATCTGAAAAAGACCATTTAAAAACTACCTGTTTGGGCTGCCTACTGCTGTCATGGCAAATCTTTTGTTGCTTCAGTGAATTCCACTTGGATGGCTGTGTGCACTCATGTTGAAATACCCATTAAAATCAAGGGGGAGTCTGCAGAGGCTCAGGAGTTTTCAAGTGTAGAATTTACTGCTGCATTATTGACTAAACTACCCCTTTAAGACAGGTATGGGTAAAGAACAGATCAGTCTCTGAAGGCACCAGATGCAAAAGGTCTCAATTCATGTTTTCACCTTATTTAATAAGGAATGTAATCCAGAATGAAAGACAGCAAAACAACTAGTCATGATAGAAAGTTAGAATGTTGTGTCATGCTTCCTATTAGTGTGTTAGCTCTTCTTAGAACTTCAGGTTTACTCTTAATTTCTGATGCAGCCTTTTTCTGCATTGAACAAGAAGAGATGCCAAATTGTTGGCATTGAGATGAAAATGATTGATGCTTCTTGATATAAGCAGGATGATTGAAAGGATGAATTTTAATGCTGTAAAAATAACACCAATGTGTTTGCTCTTCTGACAGGCAAGATGATGTTTTCATTCAGCAACAAAAACGGTGAGCAAATGGTTAACGTTAATGGAATGGGAAAGCTATGCATTTAAGTAGGGGTCTGTACAAAATGGCTGCCTGCAGCCTTAACTGTTAATTAGCTCCAGTACTGGTTCAGCAACCACAGCCGTGTTTTGTGTGACCTCACTGGTGTGGCATCTGGGCAATTATCTTTGGGATAATGAGCCCCTTCATCCATAGCAGAACAACAACATCTCACTTGGTTTACGAAAGATCAGAGCCAATCTGCTGCTCATCAGGGTGCCTGCCATCCCGTTTGTATCACACCTTATTTCAAACCTAACCTTTCACATCCTACATTAATTGTTTTTAGATTAAAAATTAATGAATCAATTTTAACAGCATTGGGTGTGTGTGTATAATAAGCACAAAGTATCATCCAAGCAGTAATTTGGATCTTAAATATTCCTGTCTGAGTTTTGAAAAGAAAAACAATATTCCAGATCACTGGTTACAAATGATCGTAATCTTTTTTATCTGTGAAGAACTCTAATTAACAAAATGTATGGTCCTTCTTCCCCAACAGTACAGTTTTAATGAAAATAATTCTTGATAACTATTCACATAATGTACAAAAATTATAGAAACAGCCACCAAAAGACTGTACCTTTTTCTTATCTTTTTGTATTCCACACCATGGTGTAAGGCAAAGCTTTTAAAACATTTGACCCTTCACAGACGTTTTTCTCTTATTTCAGTTCATTCTTAAAGGGTAATGTGAAGACTTGCTTGATTCCACTGAAATAATTGAATATGTCGTGGCTAAATTTCTGTAAGACTACTCTTTCATGTTTATCGATGAGCTATAGAGCTTTTCCCCTTGCTTTGAAGAGTACTTATGAAGGTATATTGCAGTTTCACAAGGTGTGACAATCAGTGCAGGAACATGACATGAATTGCTAATGTTTTGAATTGCTCTGTTTCAACAAAGTATAAATAGGAAATACTTGTAGAAACTCGAGTTCTGTCTCCATTCCTTAGATTTTGCAGAGTTTATGTGAGTTCACCTTTATTCCCCCACTGATACAGTACCATTAGGCTTCTTCTGCAGCCTTTCATTAAACTGAAAGACAGAATTGTGGTTTAATTTTCCTCATGGTCTGAGGCAAGGGCGCTTCTTCTAGCTAAGAGTAGCTAACGATGCCCTTGAAATGGCGGATCGAAAGGTACCCATTGCCTAATATAAAGCAACAGCATCAAATTTTGTTCTGTTGTCCTCTTTTTTATATAAGCTAAACTAATAAATCATCATGTTGTGAGACCTACAGAACACATCTTTGATGGCTCTCAAAATATCTTCCTTGTTTTTATTCATATGGCTATCTCAGATTTGCTTCTGTATTCATTCAGCTGTAACTCTCTGCTTATGGTTTTCCATGTCTTTGAACTGTTAGTTTTTCTTTCCTTTGGATCAAACTAATCAAATACACATAATTTGCATTGTAACCTGCAGACTTTTCATTATCACACTGGGAAGGTGGGAAACTGAGTGATTATCATGTATGGGATATTTACTTAAGAAAGCCAGGAGGAGATTTTTATGTTTTTATGTATAAAATATATACAATTCTAAGTTGCCCTGATCATCCTTCTGCATTACTTTTCAACCTTCATGAATACACTAAGTTGAAAAACCTATTATGGAGTTGAAATTACATAGGTAATTTAAAGGCAAGGTATTTACCCTCAGAAGACCTGTCATTCCCCAACTCAACTGACTAGTTTGCATGGTGTGTTGTGAGGGATGACAGCAATGTTTTGGGAAAGGTATATGTCACACTGCACTCCCTGTGCCTCATCAACTAGCACTGATGCTGTCTGATGGCTCTTTCTCACCAGAACCTGTCTCCTTTTATTCTGGATACCTAGTGAATGCAACTTCTGTTGCTGTGCTTAAATAGCCATTTCCCTACATTAATTATCATCTGTGCAGTTCCTCTGTTGATCCATTCCTATGTTCTGTTTGCCCTTTCAAGTGCTGCCACAGCTTTGATGAGGGAAAAATAAAAAAATCTATTGTTACCTACAAATTCTCTTCCTTTTCAGTGGATAGGTAATTTAGTATATAGGCTCTTTTGCCATTAAAATCCCCCTTATGAATCTTCATGAGACATCACAAATGTGCAGAGTGCAACTACAATGGAGTACAGTTCAATCAGCAAAGGTTAATGAAGACAGCCTATTAGTATCCTGCTGGGTTTGTTGCTGAATGCATCATAGTAATACCTAGAGGCTTTGCTCTCAAGGGAGCCCCAGTACAGTAAGGCAGGGCATACACCATATGAGGACAGAGAAATAGACAATGCTTGTAAATTCATAGACAAGGCTGACAAAAGTGTAATTGAGATGACGGACTTAAAAATAAAATTCAAACAGCATGCAAGGACCATTCACCTTTGCTAAGGTGGCTGTGGAAATGGGTAAGTTATTAAGCACATGGCTTGAAAATGGAGGCAGAGGAAATTCTGTGATTCGGTGAAAATGTGGTCCAAAAGAATGTCTCAAACTCTTTTGAATGATGGTGGGGTACTTTGCACTGTGACTGTCCCAGTCAAACCAGTATTATTCTAACTTTGCAGAGGGAGACTAGAGATAATGAAATTTCTTCTTGTGAAAGGGAGTGACTGGCTAAGGCTTATGATGATTGTAAGAAGTGGCAAAAGATGGATGCCTGAGTTGCAAAATAAATTCCCATCTCCCACATCACGCTTCTACATCAACAGTATCATCTTTCCTTGCATTATGTGTTGTTATAAATCCATGTGCAGTGTCTCCTATGAAAAAGGAAAATCTTCAGCACAGTTTTTTACCAGTTTTATACTTTTTCTGAATTTTCAAGGCATTATCCTTCTGTAATCAAACCCTTTCTTTTGTAAATTCAAGCTAGCTCTTATGCATACAGGGTCTGAGTCAAATCTTTCAAGGCAATGACTTGCTGGGAAGTGCCCTGCCCCGACACCCCCCCCCCCCCCCCCAGTTTTCCTTTCAATTTTATTTGGAAAATATTTTGTTGCATCATTCCTGGTGTTTCTTTGCTCCTTTTATAACCACTATATTACTGTGTGGTTTTTTCACACTGAATAGAAATGTACTCAGCCATTCCTATCTTTTTTCTTCTCTTTATTTGCTAGTTCTTAGCCTGAAAAACATAATTTTCCTTTTTTTTTTTTTTTAATCTAGTTAGATTACATTACATATATGGGTATAAATTGTAAAGGACATCTATTAGCCTAGAGCTTCCTATTTGTCTCTCACTTTAAATGATCTTGTGCTCCTGTGATATTGCAGAAGGAGAAATGATGGCTAGTGCTCACAGGGACACTTACAGAATGCCGATGTCAGAAATGTGTTCCCAGCTCTGCTGCTTGCTTGTTCTGAGACCTCTTGTGAGGCACTGTCATACTTCACTGAAGTTTTCCAATATGGGCTCTAAAAATTACTCTCTCTAGTTGCCTATGGATAACATGTCATTGCTGAACACACATAGTTTCCTCACATTTTAAATAATTGCAGGCCTGCACTGCCTCCGGAAAATCGGGTTGTTTCCTCTAGTGCCAAGCTATGGATATAGACTCCTCATGTTGTGCATACATTTGACTTTGTAGGTCATCCACCATAGTTACTTAAACTGTCTTGCTTTGATGCGTTTTTTTGCCTGCATTTCTTTTTTCTCCTCAGAGCTCATGATTTTGCTTCAGGTCCCTTAAGTCATTATTATTGTTACATCCTATATTGATAGGGGAAAAAAAAAAAAAGACATTTCAGATGAGTCAGGCTGAAGTACTCCCCTCCTCCTTCTGTAATTATCAGGGAAAAGTGCTGTTCTTTGCTGCCAGGCTGAATTCAAGAGTTTGGGAGTAGGTCATGTCATCCAAAGGTCATTAAGGCCCAAGGTCTAGTTGCTTTTCATATACTAGTCTGGTAAGAGATGCTAAAGACCACAGCACAGAAGCCAAAGTTGCTCAAAGTATTCCAGTCATTGCAGATGGGCACATCTGAGGACAACATCTGAGGCTTTTGATTCTAGAGGTTGTTTGTGATCTGGAAGAGGAAGGCTGTTTTGGTACTGAAGTTATTTCTGAGGGGTCAGCTAGAGAGTAAGCTGCTTGCTGATAGCAAATGACATCTGTATCTTCTGTCTAAAATCTGTGGAGAATTTCCAGATTCTCTGTCCTGGTTACAAATGCCAGGTACAGGTCTTGACTGTTTCTTTTTGGAGCTGCCTGGCAGCTGGTACTATTTTAAACAAGTCCTTTGCTTCTCTGAGTGCTGATATATGCAGGGTGAAGTATTAGCATTTTATAACATTGTGAAGTGTTGCCAACTCAGGAGCTCCAACCTCACAAGTCAAGCACCCAAATTATGAAGTGCAACTACTAAGTTTGTTAAATTTGTATTGTTATTAAAACTTGAAGAGTTCTAGTTTCCAGGCCTCTCTGTGTTATGACAAGAAGGGCTAGAGACACACTGCTGAAAACCCCAAAGGAAAATCAGAAGTTCATCAGTAGCTGATCCCCTTCAGCTGGAGTGAGAGCAATAAAAATACCACAGATAGCATGGCCTGGTGACTCTGAAGATACTATATCTTGCTGCAGGAGAGAGCGGTTTGAAGGAAATATTTTTTATTATGGTGCCAAAATTCTGGAGTGTGAAGATCTCATGTTACAGCCACCTCCTGCCTAGCTGTGTAAAATGGACAGCTTGTGCCATGTGGCTTAAATGTGGGTCATTACCAAATGCTGTTGCAGAACGATTGATAGGAAAAATGCCCTCTTTCTCTGGAGAGATTCTTGAAGCAATAGCAGAGCTAAGAGGAACAGTCTGAGAAATGTGTTTAATCTAACAAAAAGTCCTGTAATTTGCAGTATCTCTTTCTATGATGTAGCATGACAACAATGACTTTAAATGCTTGTGGCTATGCATGCTTTAACATGAGATTAGTGTTAACTCTCTTGTTACGTATTCTAGTTATATCAGGATGTGCTTAAAAAGCATGTTAAAAACAATACAAGCCAGTCATGTAAATATTTGTCTTTCCTGTCAATGACTTTAAGCACAGAAAGTTCTGATATTTGAGAGATGATAAATACATTTGTAAAGAAACTGCTCAAGTCAATGGTTTGTCAACGATTGTTAATGCTATCTGCAAACCACCAATTAGATGAAGATGGAGAAAATAAAAATTGGTTTAACCATTAGATGGTTTTTGTCCATGACTAAAAGTCTAAGCTGTATCCTGAGTTTACTGGAAAGTTACCTTTATTTAATTTTCAAGTAAGTAAACATTTACTAAATATTGTAAAATTCAGTAAACCATTTTCTGCTTAAGAAGTCGCATGCAACTTCATGAGTTTAGCAGGCTCGAAAGTTGCTCTCTTTTGAGGCAAGTTGCAGCTATGTGGAACAATACATATAATGATGGCTGTAGTTTTTCAGATTAGTTCCTGCTGTATCCTCTTCTTTGGTCCTCAGTGTCAAAGAAGGTTGAATAGCTTTTCACTGCTTCCTTTCCCTGCAGTGAAGATCAGCAATTCTTTAGTTTTTATCACATATCAACATGCAGAAGTTTAAGAACTCATCTTTCCCTACCTTGTCTACTGAATAACTCCTATCCAGCTGATGCACTTCAAATCACAGGGGTTTTTGGTCTATGTGGAGTGCTGATCCTTGCTGAACATTATGCTAGTTAGGTCTAATAGCATTTATAATATAGTCAAGCTTCAGCAAGACCATCAGGTTTTACATACAATTTCTGTCTGTTTGCAGAGACCAGACAGACTCAGGCTTGTGGCTCTGTAATGCACTGCTGGATGTTTCTTGTATGACCTCATGTTCTCTAGTCAAGAATTTAAAATTAATACTATAAAAAGCAACTAAAACATATCCACATGGTTCCTCTAAATTTAACAGGGTGTAATACAAAATAATGCATATGTGCAAGAGCATGAGTTATGATGCCTGTGGGAACCATAAATTTGCATTTCCTGATGTTTGAGTGTTAAAGTGGGTTTTAAATTCCTAGTCATACTAGCATTAATATAGTTTAGTGCAGCAAATACCTTTCCTGGCCCTTGCCCATTTTTCTTCCAGACCACACCACCAGCTTCACTGTTTTTGGGGGGTGAAATAAACAAAACTCTTAGTATATGCTTAGAATCAGCTGATTCTTGCTCTACCTGAGTTAACAAGTCCAGGTCATACTCTAGATAAAATAACCCTCAGTATTTTGCTTAGTTTGCACAGCTGGAATAAAGAAGGTGAGAGATCTATTCAGCTGTGGGTGCTTGTTAAACAGTGGGGAATGCAGAAACTTCTAAATAGAACAAATCATGCTTGCAGGCAGGAAACTTGAAAGAATGAGTTTAACTAGAGTACTACTGCTTCTATTTAGCACAGAGGGGTTTTCACAGTGCTGTAATAGCAATTTAAAGGTTAATGCAGACCTGAAAATGAGAGGTGGTTTCAAACTTAACGTGGTTTCCTCTCTGTGAATATATTAGTGGCAATTCTGAACAGTAATTGTGTCAGCAGTGAGGAAGCTGTGTTATTCTCAAAGGCTCTATCTGAAATATATTTAAAATTCAGAAATCTGATGAGAAGATGGTAGGCATGGCCTAGAATACTGCTTCTGGAAGAGTCTGGATTTTTGATCTTGATACTGATGAGCATATTTCCTTGTTTACTTCCTTGAGCTAAAATGAAGAAATTTGATGTTTGAAACCATAGTGATGGGAAGCAATATCTTCTGCTTTCATGAATCCCTTAACAGTCTCTAAACCATTAGCGTAGGGATATAAAAGGGAGACTTAAAGAATGAGCTGTTACTGCCTGACCCATTTCCTTTCTGAAATACTGGCAGATGCAGCTGTAGAGTTCCCCATTGAAATTCTTATCCTGGCACTGCATCAAAAGAGTGTAAAAAATATTCAGCATTCTTAATAAATCTAAGGGCATTCAAATTTCTGTTAGTTTTTTTTTTTTCTTCCCATTTTGTATATCATGCTACTCATTTCAAGGTAGAAAGATTACATTTTGTCCTGTAAACATTTATATTTGGCCATCTAATCACAGGTGGTCACAGTAGTTAGAGGCAGAAATTCTAGCCCAAAGTCAGCTATTATGTCCCTAGTTCAGAATATTTTTTAATATGGATAGAGATTTGTAGCTACAGAAAGATAATGCAATGCAGAGTATTCTGTGGTAGTATTTTGTATGTTGAATAATAGATTCAGTAATTCTGGTAACCATTTATTCTGTTAAGTCTGTTTCATTTTATTGTGTCTTCCTAATTTTGCTGCTCCTAGCACTTGTGCTTACTGGACTGGTGCAGAATTGATGAAATGCCTATCATTCAGGTGGCTGATAATCACATTTGTTAGGATCCATGATCATATAGTGCAGACACACAATTACACAAGAGATAATACCTTCAATTCTATGTACTTTCATTTTATTATGGAGTTACTGTTGCTACTCCACTAGTTACTGCTAAGCTCCATTTTTCACTTTAATTCTGTCTATTAGTTTTATGTAACTAAAGCAGCACCTTACCTAGGTTCACAGTACTTCTGATTGTGTATAGATTCAATGTTTTTGATAATTTAAGTTCAACTCTTGGCTTTACTTAAGATTCAGAAATTCAGGAACCTCTGTAACAAACCTTTTTTTTTTGGTTGTAGTATGCTTCATAGTTTTGTATTGTTTCCTGCAGTTTCACTATGAAAAACTGAATGCACAGGTGTTTCTTGTTTCTTAAGAAATGAGGCTTATGTGATGTGCAGCTGTCAAGCTTATCACTAATATTTTTTTGAACTCATTGTCTGGCAGAGGGTAGAGATCTTAAAGGTCTGAAAGGTCAACAAGCTTGTGTAAATTAGTGGTTGGATAGAAGAGGGAGATCCAAATCAGCGTCAATTACACAGTGACAGTGGTGCCGGCCAGCTGAGAGATGCAGCAGCCGGCTGGCTGGATGTCTGGCCTGATCAGTCAGGGCAGGCCATGCTCTGAACTGGCCCCAGCACCCAGTGCCTCTTTCACAGGCAGGAGACTGAGGGAGCGAAGGAGATGCCATGAAAGAGGAGGAGGGGTTAGAGGGTGGCACCTCATACAGAGGTCTTTGTAAAATATGAATGATTGTTATACATATATATGCAATTGCTTTGCTTATATTAGGTCAATAACTGCAGTTATTTTCAAATAAATCCATGATGACAGCAAAGGTAGTTTAATCAGCCACCAGCTTGAGTGATTCTGTTGGTAGAAATAGGTTGAGGGGGAGACTAAGCCTGAGTTGGTCATACTGATAGATTACCTGGGCCCATGCTTTCCTCTGTAAAGGCCCCCATATGGCTGCATGTTGGCTTCATGTATTTCTGGAACTATTGCTTTAGCAAAATTAAATTTGTAATCAGATTCATGTCAACAGATGTCATCACTGAAGGGTTTGGGCAAGTGTGTCACTTGCCATTCCTTTTATCCAAATTTCACTATATTCTCCACTTTGTATATCTTTGTAAGATTTCTTTTTGTCTAGGAAAATGGATGATTTGTCAAAGTCCAGATTGTTGTGATATTACTACTGTTACGTATTGTAACTATTTACAATAAAAAAATAGCAGAAATAATGTGAATTGTTGTGGATTCCAGATATGCTTTACAGAAAAATCTTCAGCTAGTACAATTTTAAGTTAATGGAGTCATAAAACTATGTAGCTGCTAAGATCATCTATCATAGTTGCTGACAAAGTTTATTATGCTCTATTTTTGATGGTACAATATGCTATTACATTTCCCCTTTGTGTGTATGCCTCTGCCTGTATAGTATGCTAAACAATTCATTGTAGAATATTCTACAACCTGAGAAACTTTGGGGATGAAGCTTGGTATTAGTAGTTTTGAATTACACTGCATGGAGTTTTCTGTGTAATTCTTAAGTGTGCTAAAATATTGTCACATGCTGAATTTGATGTCTATGTTATGTTATATAGGGACTAAAGGACTAGAGAGTTTATTATGTAGTAGTGGGTAGTTTTGTGTGCTGGTAGATTGTACGGTACGTTGTAATGTGCAAATTGTTCTGAGGGCTAAACAGTGACCGTTCCTTCTATTGGGATGGACCTGATTAATTCCTGGGACAGCTGCAGTTATGAAGGGGTTGATATAGTGTGCGGTTTCAACCTAGCTTGGTTTGCAGCTACCTTATGTCCTCTTCTACTTTGACAAGAATTGTGATGTGCAGGCTTGCAGCACAGGCAGGTTGCCCAGTATCCAGATTGCTCTGTGTACCACTAATGGGATTTTCACCTTGCTAGACTGGGGAAATAGTTATGGCAAATAGTTTCTGAAATTAGAAATACCCTGGGGCAAAAAAGAAAAGATATCCTAGGCTGTTTCTGTTATATTTTTTGCAGTTTGGGAACACTCACCAATACATTTTCATCTTTTTGTAGGGTGCAGATGGTGCTATGCAGCCATATGGTCCATCCCTGACAATGGCTTTTTAAAGCTCTTTGTTTGCCAGCAGAAAGAGGAAATGGAAGTGTATGCAGAGTCATCATTTGAAGAAATGGTGTTTCCTGCTCACTGAGGTTCATGTGGAAGCAGAAGAGAATGTATGCCAGCATGCATGCATCCTCAATAAGTAAGCATATTCATATAGCATATTTAATTGCTGAAGATGTTGAGTCAATCAAGGTAACTGGTTTGCTTACTTGTGTCTTATTCTGTGTCTATGAGAAGAGCAAAGATTGGTGGATAAGAATTTTTTAACAAATAGGATATGGTCTCCACTGCAAGAACAACTTGATAGTATGAAAAGGGACATTTATATAGACCTTTGCTGGACTTTTTACACTGCAGCAGTGATTTGACTCAGCTGCTTGGGGAGGTTTTGATTTAAACTTAGCATTAAAATCAAATTGATCAAGGTTCTGACTGCAGTCACATTTATGAAACAAACACCATTCTGAACTGAGGAATTCTTACTTTATACTTTGCTATGTAACTTCAAATTTATGTCCTTCCTGGGATTTGTGAACTTAAATGATGTTAAAAATTCCAAAACATCCTTTTTTTCTTTTTTCTGTAATCAAAGGTGATTTCAATATTTTCTTTACAGATTTCCTTGTCCTAGATCCAAATTCTGTTGCTCTACAGATAGTGAGGTTAAGGAGGGAGTCACTAGGAAACACAGATAGTACTTCCCGGAGGCATCTAACACCTGCTGATAATTTGATCATACAGAAGAAAGCTGAGCTTGCTTGTAGTCTTAGAGAAATGTAGTATAGTTGTTCAGAAATGTTTACTTCTTGTGAGATTTTTAGGTTAACTGACTTTTAAAAATGTTTATAAAAGCCTATCACAGGTCTAATACTTTTTGGTAGTCACAGAAATTTAAAGAAAAAACCAAGACATTTAAAAGCTGTATTCAGTTGCACTTTAATGTCCTTTTTCATAGAGAATTTAAACGATTCTATTTAATAATATTCTGTCTTAAGTTAGGCTCATTTAAAGGTCATTGTTGCAATACACATTATAATGCAGTCTCATGAAAAATGATCTTTGGACTCTGCCAAAATCTTCCCCTTCCCACCTCCAACAGTTACTAGAGACATTAATGTAAAAGTTGTGGTGGGCTCTATGTGTGTGTTTTGAGCTGGGTGAGTGACTACAGCAGCAAAACATTTTGAGAGATAAATCTGCATTTAAATAAAATTATTGAAATAGGTGAGAAGTAATAAACCAGAATTTCCACTATGAAGATATGTGTAGGAAGTTAATACAGATATGAGAAACTGATAATGTCATACTATTATTGTCCATTTATCTATAACAAGGTTTTGCCTGTATATCTGATATTACTTACCATTTTAGACTCAGTGTTCTGAGAACAGCTGCAGCACCAGTATTCAATTAAAATTAATTTTGAGATATAAAATGCTTAAACTTAATTCCTTTAAAAAAGAGTTATCTGCATTTTCATGTACTGTGCTTTTTGTTCTATAAAGGAATCTCTGAATTCTCCATTTTTAGAAAAAGTTTGTGTTTTAATACAGGTGAATGCCAGCAGTGAGGTGAGTGTTCTAAGAGAACATGGATTTTGCACAACCGTGTGTTGTAGACTAATTGACAAACAACTGAAGATTATATTTTTTCTGAATTTAGTAGTCAGAATCACAGTAAGTACTCTTTGACAATTGTAGAGAAAGCACATAGCTCAAATCTAATTGCTTGCAGGCATTTTTTATTTACTGAAAATGACATTTGTGAAGTAATAGAAATGACTTGCAAATTTGGAGGGCATTTGGCCAGTAGTTCTTTCAAGGGAATAAACAAAGGAATAGATTTGGAGAAATTGGAATCTTTCATTTTAGCATTTTTTCAAAGTAAGGGTTCTTGTTTTTTCATCATATGCAGCTATTCAGAAAAATGGGGAAAATTATAATAAAAATAGACAGTTGTGGAAAAACCAGTCTTTTCTATCAATCCTTCCCTTTTTAATAAATTATCAGAATGTAGCAAGCTTCTGAAGGTGAAGAAAATTAAAACATGTGTTTGCTACTCAGTTCACATAGCTAAAAAAAAATAAATACACTAAAACCTTTACCCAACTGTTTCTAATGTCATCACTGTTATTCCATGTTCTGCTTAAATGCTGTGTTAATATTATTGTATATTCTCACTCTGGTGACCAATTTCAGTCCTCACTTTAGTAATTGGTAACATTCTGTGGAAAGAGAGAGTGAGAGAGAGATGAAAGACATGTATAAATTGGGGTGATTAAAATAATGGATTTCTCAGAGCATGTTCTCATTCCTGTTCTTGGTTTGTTGGAACACAGCTCTCTTCCTTATTGATGATGATAATATTACTTACTGGTGAAGTGAACATGTTTTTAAAATGTAAAAGAATGTCTTGGTTTGTTGGAACACAGCTCTCTTCCTTATTGATGGTGATAATATTACTTACTGGTGAAGTGAGCGTGTTTTTAAAATGTAAAAGAATGTGCTTAAAAATTTCAAAGCACTAGGGAAAGATCTAGACTGTAACTTAGTGAAGTATGCCACACAGGTTTATTTGTGTACTCTGATTTTGCCTCCTCCTGAATATCTCTTTAATAACTGTCTTCTGTGAAGATCCCCCAAAAGCCAGAATGAAAGGGGAAGGAGATAATTTATCTGACTTCTCTGACCAAGAATTTTACTACTAAATATGCTATGTTCAGTCAGATTTAGAAAACAGTACGCATATTCCTGAGTGAATCATCTACTGCCAAGATATAAATAAAAACATAAATCAAATGTATTTGTTTAGTAGTTACTATTCCCATCAGAATATGATCAGAATCTCTTACTGATACCAAAATTTGTTTACAGCTGTCTGTATTCTGAATTATATTTTTTTTTACTAGCAGAAACTGCTCATTCATGAAGTCAAATTAGTTTATGAAAATATTGATTACAGCATTGAAATGCAACCTGATAAAATGATGAACTTAACATGGTATTAACAGAAGAATGATGAATAAATACTTTGCTAATTGATCTATTAGTCTTGACTTATTTTAATCTTATGAATGAAAGAGTTTAAAATAACCCTGGTTTTATAAGGTTTTTTCTAAAATAGTCAGAATGGTGGAGAGCTGATTTCCACAGACTCTTACAGAAAGACTCAACCTTAAGCCTCATACAGGTGAATATCAAATCCTTAGTCACTGCATGTGATGATTTTCACACTAAAAGTCAATCAGTACTTCAAAATAATTGAATTTATTTATGTCTCTTCCCAAGAGATGTATCAAGGATGGTCTGAAGTAAGCAGCATGGTGAATCTGCCATGTTTGTACCGACCATGTCAGGCATGGTATTGATATTTACTGAAATTAAATTTTAGGTTAGCAGCCTTAAAACATTTAAAATTTCATTTTCACTTCAGCATACTGCTTTTACTTTGTCTCTTATCTAGCTTGATGTGTGGGATCCAGAGAGCTGAAGACCGAGGAAAAAATACATTGATCTTGTAGTTTACAGTTTATCAGAAGTAGTAGTACAGCAATAGCAGAGAGCATAGCTGAAAGAGAAAGTGTTTAGACCATAGGAGTTAGTCTGAAGAAGAGGGGGAAGATAGGGAAAAAGAAATAACAGTTGACTTCTGTGGGTCATGTCATATTGTAAGAACAGCAGAAACTACTTTTCAAAGGAAAAAAACCCAAACAATCCAGCCCTAGTGAACAAAATAAAACTTCCCTGGAGTTTGTAGTAATATGTTGGTAAACACTAGAGTTCAGAGGTAATCTCAGAGTATTTAATTGAGGCATCAAATTTGAGAGTTATTCACTGAAAATTCCCTGAACAATTGTGAAGTAAAAATGGTACTTGTTTACTATTAATGCATTCTAAATTCTGCTGAAATAAGCATTTCCTATTTGGTTATTAAGAAATGTTAACCTCACAAGATAAAAGGTAGCAGATTAAGAAGTTATAATAGGAGATCAACACAAATCAGTAATAAAATTTTTAGTTCAACACTCAAACTTTTGAGATGTTTTTTATACCTAGATTTAGCTCTGAATTTGGAAATGGAATTAATTTGTCTATGTCCCATTAGGACGGTACATCTTCACTGAAGTGGTTGAGGCCAGACCTCCTCTCAGAACTTGGAAAGTTTTCCTGAATGCCTATGGGACAGGACATCTAGTCCACAGGGAAATGAATATGAACAATTGAAAATGGCCAGTAACATTTTAGGTATGTGAATTAAAATCATCTGTTTGAAGTTTCTTAACTTTAGACATGCTGATAATCAGAGTTTTTTAAATTAGATTCTTTTCCTCATTAAGTCATCTTTTATGATTGCTTGGAAAAATATATTACACAGGCAATATTGAAAAAGAAAAAAAAAAGGAAAAAGTTGAATGCTCTCTTTATCCTAAGTATGCCTGTCTGCTTTGCAGTTTCCTAATGCTAATATTAAATGCACAAAGAGACTAGCAGAAAAGGCTCTGTTCCAGTCTTTAGCTGTAGTGACGTGAAATGTTACTGTAGGTTCAAGGAAAGTAGATTTTAAAGAAAGACCAGGCTTGTGTTTGTGAGGTGATTGTCCTATGCTGTCTAATTAAATAAAATTTGGAGTTCTGTATGTCCAACAGTTAGACAAATTTGGAATTCTGATCAAAGCTCCTTCCTGTCTAAATTACAGAAATTGCACCTGTCATCATATTGTCTTGTAATGATGCAAGAAAAATGGAAATATTTCAAAGTGTGTTTGGAAATTTATTTAGCAGAAGTAGATGGAAATGAAAGCAAGGTGGAGTAGTGGTGTCTCTCCCTGATACGTGCTTTAGAAAAGAATTAACTGAATATTTACAATAACTGCATGAAGATCAAAAAAACCAATGTAAAATATTGAATATAATTAACAGTTCCCAAAAACGTTGCCTTTTGAGGAAATGTCATGTGAAAATTGCAGGTTCTTCATATGGAGGGAGAAAAAAAAAAGATTCAGTATGTACTGGAATAGAGAAGAGCATAGGATCATGGGGCTTTTGGAATCTGTTGGATTTGCTAACATAGGGGAGGAGAATCTGCAGAATTCAAAACTGCTGTTGAGGGAGTGGCTGACCTCTTGAAGAAGGCTGGTAATGAAGAAGACAGGAGAACTGAGGTAGCAAAGGAGGAAAGATACTGACCGAATTATGTGGAGTGGCGCTTTAGGTGAAGCTAAAGTAATCTCTGCGTCTATACAAAGGGCAACTACTGTTTTTAAGTGGACAATTAAAGCCAGAGCCTGGTTTGATTCAGCACAGGTTTTCATTAATGCCAGTGGGATGCAGGGAGATGAAGATAAGGAAAGCAAGTTTTATGTGATAACTGAATAGTGTTGTTATTTGATTGTCATATTCAATGACATGAGAATGGAGAATATGTTGTTGAGACACTTTCCATGTTTTATTTTCTTTTCTTTACCTGTCTCTCAGCTTTATGTTTCTCTTCTGGTTTTTTTTTGTCTGCATTAATGTATTTCAAAGTAACTCCTTCTCATCCCATAGAAACACGAATGAACATAGATAATGTCATCATTAAGTTGTGTTAACTCAAATAATAGAAGGACAGAAAGGAGGTGTAACATTTACCTGAATTTTTAGACTCCAGGACCTTATTTGCAGGTGTAGATAATAGAAAGTAAAGACAGAACTCTCTCTCATACATACTCTACTGGCTTATATTTAGCTTATGTTTGTAGTACAGCAGCATTTGTGCGGGAATGAGTTTCACATTCTTAAAAAAAAAAAAAATACAGCACAGAATCAGATTAATCCCCACAGGTCTGATAAAGTAATTGGATTAGGTGAATGTTCGGTAATGCTCTTCAAATGTTTACCCTCTTTCAGGAATATTTGCAAAAGTGGAAGTAAAAATTGTAATCTATGTAAGAGTACTGTGAGTCAAGGATCAGTGAAGAGCTATTCAAAATGAATTTAAAGAACTGAAGAAATAGTATAATACAAAGGGTACATCCACCAAAAAAACTCTCTCTGGCTGTGAATGAGGTATGTTATCATTTAAACTTGACTTCAGGTGGCTGTCATTTCATAGCGAGGTCTGGCACTAAATAGTACAAAACCACAGGTGTTGCAGATGAAAGTAATGGGCTACACAAAACTAATATACCAGGGACAGGAAAGCATATATTGCCCCAAAGACAATATTATTCAGTGTTAGAAAGAAGCCCTTACCTCTTGAATCTCCCCAAAGTGTAGAAAGGTTGTACCATGGAGTTGAAATCAGTGGTTTAAGCTCAGTGTTATTCATTACCCTAGGAAATGAATGAACAAAAAGTCAGACCTATGGCATGTATTTGACTCTGGCTTCAAATTTTTCTATGAATGATATCAGGATATCAGAAGGGATAGTCTGGGTAACTGCTTGCTCTTTGGGACATATTAGAAGTTGGCTATCTTTTCAAGTTATCCTGAACATTGATAAACAACTAAATGGGTACATTTCTATTTACTGGGAGCCAAAAGAATTCTGCACTGCAAATACACTTAGGCTCCAGAGACTTTTAATAAGTCTATAAAAAGAGAACTTTTCAAATTTGCAGTCAGAAAGGGCTTCTCAAAAATATTAATTTGTTTAAGAATTAGGTGTCTACTCAGTGTTTTCATAGTTTGAACTAACAGAAACATAGTCTACTGTTCAGTAATCACAGGTTAAAACTAGGCCTTGTGGGAGTCAATATGAATTCTGCCATCAGTGTCAAGGGAGACAGGATTTGCATATTAATTTCTGGATGTGTGTGCATTATATTAATGAATAGCTAGAGTACAACACTCTGCCTGTATCTGCAAATCTGCATTTCATGCTTCTACATGAAAATAGGTATAAAATCGCATATTCTATACTATGGGGTCTATAGCCTCGGATATGAAAAATTTGTGTCCTAAATATGTCTATTGACAAATATCCAGATTCACTGAGAAAAATCTTAGATGCAGAAATTTACTGCTGGCTATATACAGTATGTGTGCATATCAGTTGCAATGACACAATAAAGAATGTTATAGATTTTCAGAGGAGTAGTGTGATATCAAGTTTAAAAGGTGCTTGATGAATATAAACTACCAATGAAAACTGTAGGGAAGAAAAAGTAAACTGGGTCTCTATGCATTAGAAGAATGGTGTTAAGAGCATTAAACTTGGTGGAGGTTTAAACTAGCTGCATTAATGTTTACATTTTACAATGTATATAATACAGCACCATTTTAAGGGACAGTGAATAGCCCACTGAAAATTTCTCAAGTTTTCCTGTAAGGGCATGAATTCAGAGAGAACATGGATAACTAAACTTTTTTTTGGTAAGCAGCAGCGGTAGATGACCATTCATACTTTTAAATTAGATAATTTTTCTGTGTGTTCCCTTTTCCTGTGTGTTCCCTTTTTGTTCACATACCATGTACATTTAGGTGATTGAGTTTTATTGGCATGGCAGTTTGCAAAAAGTGAGCTTCAAAGTCATGTGCATGATGATGAAAGGAAAATGGATTTTAAATTTACGTGCATAAAGTAATCTCACCAAAAGTGTTTGCACATTCATCTACTCAAGAAAAAGGTCTAATGGTGATGTCCATTTGTGTTTGCTCACAATGAATGAAGTGCACAATAATTTGTGAGGTCTTGAAAATTACCCTGAGAACTAAGGCATTTCTCAGAAGATTTTTATCAGTTGTGTTCCTGTTTTGGGTTAAGTGACTGCAGAGATCTTGTCAATTGGTACAAAATCATTAGAAGGCTCCAGTAACTGGATAAGCTGGGAGAACATTTTACTGTAACTTTAATTTATTCTGTGTCCCTTTTTCTCAGCTGCCTTCTCCCAGCTTCTTCCTACAATCCATCCCAAAGTAACTTGGTACTATCTAAAAGGAATACATTTTCCGCCTAAGGGGATAAAAATTAAGAACCATTCAAACTTTCTCAGAATAGCCTATATTTTATACAAGATATTTTTAAAGAGTAAAATTGTACTGCAGTTCTACGAAGCCTTTGGAACCTATGCATAGTGATGTTGATTTGCAGTATTCATGTACCCTTCATGTGAATCTGATGAACAGAATTTAATTCCAGCATCTGTTTAAAGGTCTTGATCAGTTCAGGTTGAGTTGTTTTATTGGCTCAGGACCAGACAGAAGGAAATTCTCATTTTGGGGTAATCTTTATTCCTTTTTGAATGGAACTTCATTTTCTCTTATGTAGTGCTCTCTGGAGCTTTGTTCAGGGTGGTTTTTAAAAGATTGAGTGATGGGTCTCCTGGTGGGAAGCTGCAAGATCTTTTATAAAAAGCCTTGACTGCTACCAATGTATGAGGGAATAGGATATGAGTTAATGTATGTCTTTAATTGGAAATTTTGGGATACGGTCTAAATTATAATGACTGGATCATTTTATTTCTCAATGAAAGCCAAAACAATGCTGTTGTTGGGATATTGAGCTATTAAAAAATGAAAACTGTCTGGGTACAGAAGGTGTTTCTTCCATTAATTGATTTACAATTCTCTCTGTGACACTGAAATCCAAAGTTGAATTTATAAGTAATCTGATCTAAATATTAAAATATTCTCTCTTCCACATGCCAAATGGTAATGAGCAGCCTGCAGTCACACAAGTTATGTTTCCCTTATTTAATTGCCCCCAAAGTTAAATAAAAAAAGGTTTTTTTCTGGTTTTCTCTGTTGTTCAGTGAAAACCATGAAAAATATAGCAGTTCCACTGGGCCAATACACAGAGGTTTCATATTCAGTCTTTAATACCACATTTATATTCTCTTTCTAGATTGCTCTATTTCTTCTTCCATTTTATCTGTATAGAAATTAAATGCTGTAGCACAAATTCATGTTGCAGAGAAAAGTCTTTATTACTGAAGGTGAATTGTTTCCTTCCTTGCAAGAGTTTTGTTTTATTTTGCTAATGAAAAAGTTGGTTGTTGAGTTACAGAGTTAAACTAGAGCATGTAATTTCAAACTTTGTCCTTTACAGTCTATTAACCTAGCTTCTGTTTCTCCACATTTTTCATTTTCACATATGGATCCATTATATTGTGCTTAACTGAAAATAGTCTTAGAGTCAAAACATTTCATGTTTCTTTGGCTTGCAAGTTAGCTTTGTTCATCTTTTTTTTTTTTTTTTTTAAAGTCTCTGCCAAGCTAGGTGTCAAAATTGTGGAAGAATTGTAGTATAAAGAATCCTAATAACATGTAACTATGTTCAGCTTGAGCATGGTTGACAGCACAACTATGCAGTGCCTATGCCAGTTTAGAAGACAGTGATTCCCAAGGAGAAATCCCTTTGTCCTTCGATGAGGTGAGCCTGCTGATCAAAGGTTTGCACACACCTGAAATGTAATTGAACTTTACACGTACTCTGGCAGAAA
Source organism: Strix uralensis (assembly GCF_047716275.1). Lineage (NCBI taxonomy): Eukaryota > Metazoa > Chordata > Aves > Strigiformes > Strigidae > Strix > Strix uralensis. Next base: position 46,733,086 of record NC_133975.1, on the reverse strand, counting down.
AGACAGTATGTGCACCCCACTTGCTATCCATTCTGCCATCATGCTCTATTTTGTCTTCTGTTGATACAAGTAGTTTTGAGTTTGTATATCAAGCCAAGTTATGGAAATGGTAGAGGTCTCAGACTCCTTCAGAGTGTTTTCCTCTAATTAAAGATATTTTAGAACATATAGCTCTAATACTTCATCCAGTTTTTGGTGTATCAGCAAGAACTCCATCTTGTATTGTAGGCAAAAAGTTCTATAGTAGATAGACCACAAGTTATAGGGTCAGGAGAAACTGTATGAAGCACTCCTTGGCCAAAGGTGTGCTAAATTGACCTTTTTTCATCACTTTGCAATTAAAAGCAGTAAAACAGTGTTTTCTTTAATGATTATACTTTCTTTTTGTATGTCTTCAGAAAGCTATAACCCGTGTGGTGATACTTATCCTCCCTCTGATGGTGGAAGAGGTAGAAGTCGGGGGTAGGGAGAATCTGATTTATGTAGAATTTGGGTTTATGTAGTGACTTGCAAACCAGCTTGCAAGATGCATGCAATGCCAAAATTTTGCATTCGGATCCATAGCTTCAGTCGTCATAATGTTTCTTTGGGATTGATATAACTCCTTTTTATAACACAGTATAACCAAACATCAGTATTAAGCACTTCCATTCAGTCTGATGAATAGAACTAATTTAACTTTAATTAAGTCCAAAGTGACTTAACTAAAAACGTTACTGGCAGATGAAAAGCATGTAAGCAAACTGCTATCTTTTCTTCCTTTATTCAGACAGTTTTTGTTCTCCTTCAGTAGTTCTTTCTGTGATGTATTGAAAAGAAACGTTTCTGGTACCCAAATAACAGAGTATTTCACTAGACTCATGTTTCTTGCATAGAAGAAAGTGACAACCACAAGAAAACTAAGTCGCAGCACGTTGTTTAAGGGGGCATACAAGCAAAATGTCTTTTCTTATTGGGTATGGTATATTTTTTCCCCAAATATATGTTTCTTCTGCCCTCATATGTATAATTCAATTTATCATAAGCTTCAATTTACTCTTTGGTAGCTCTTTTAGAAAAGTCAGTTCAAGCTATTTCTGTGTACAGGTGAAATTTTACTGTATTCTGTCTTAAGGTTATCAATATTTACCAACCCTAATTACATAGGAATTTTTTCTTTACTGGTGAATTACAGGTAGGGTAGTACATAAGAAAATTCCATAGTTAGTTTAAAAAAAAAAAAAAAAAAAAGCTAAGATAAGAAGGACTTGTCATTACAAGACTTCTCAAGCATGTATTTCCTATCTCCAAATACATAATATTGCTTTTGACAACACTTCCTACCCAGCTTTTTGTGAAATTCAACCATTTGGTAAAACTTATGCTTTCTTCAGAAAGTCAGAATTTGTCCAGAGCAAGTGACTGACTCAGAACTGACATAAATATATAAAATCAGATATTTTGGGTTTACTGTATACCACTGCATGAATTCCCTTTTGATTTTTCTCTTCTTTGCCATGCTGGTTTTTAAATCAAGAGTTATCAGTGCTCTGTTATGAATACTCTGGATATGAAAAATTATATTATAAACATCATCCTATCTAAAAGTAATAATTCTAATTTCAAGAATGTTTGATTAAAAAATGTTAATCTGCTGTGAAGGAGGTAAATTAGTATTTAGTCACTGAAAACATGAAGCTCTCAGAGGTTCTTTCCCTTGCATATCTTTCTGTAATCTTGGTTACGAATGAAGGCCTAGGATAATATCTCATCTAATGAAACAAGGTCTTAATCGTCAAACCACATACATGAGTTTTGTTAAGGCACACAATTCTGTACAGATACAAGAAAATAAATGCAAAAGAATAATAATTTATAAATCTTTAGTAGCTTCAGTAAAAAAAAAATAAAGAAACAAACAAAACCCCCTGGCTTTCACTGTACATTCTAATTTGCTGGTTTCTACACTGGGAACCACACTTCATCACAAGTTAGTGTTGTTCTATGAATATTTTATTGATTGACTAATTCAGTCTTCCTCATTAGACAAGAGGATGAACAGAGAGACACCCTTTAACGCAAGCAGAAGGTGACCACCCTCAGTGGCTCTCACCACCAGCAGCATACATTCCTTTCAAAATTAAGGAAGTCAGAACCAGCTCAGGTAAATTACACTGTTTGCTTTAGACTAAATGAGGCAAAATAAACTGAAGAGCTGATACAAATGTAAGATTTTTTTTTTTTCACATTTTAGTAATTATTTAGTAAGCTGATATCAAACCATGTGTTTGCAGTAAGCCGTATAATAAGCATCATGTGTATCTTCTTGCTAGTACTTGTTCAGTGATGTCTTCCTTCAAATCACACAATGTATTTGTTTAACCTGGAGAAGATTAGGCAAAGAATATGATCTAGTTTCTGTCTTCAAGTGCCTAATAGGGGTATATAATGAAGAGAAAACCAGACTCTTCTCTGATATAAGCAGTGAAAGGCTGAGAACCAAAGGGAAATTTTCAGCACAGGAAGTCCTTATTAGATGTAAGGAAATGAAGGAGGTCAAACACTGAAACAGGTTGTCCTGAAAGGTGGTGGAATCTCCATCCTTGGAGATATTCCATATTCAGCTGGACAAGGTCCTGAGAGATCTAATCTGACTTTGGAGTTGGACCTAATTTGATAATGTGTATGTGTCTGTAGATTGGATTACATGACCTCCAAAGATCCTGTCCAGCTTAAATTTTTCTATAATTATATGATACAGCTGAAGTGGGAAATTCGTAGTAAAGTGGTAATGCCAGATGATTTTAAATTTAGATTGCAATAATGAGTATCCATACAGTCACCTGAATGCCAGATGTCCTACAGTGTTCCAGTGGGGTAGTTTGCAAAGCAACAGTCATCACATTTTGAATAAGCATTGCAGAAAGAATGGATATTTACTTTGGAATTTTTCCAGCGGAAGCAAAAAAAAGTAAAATCTGATTCCAGAAATTGGGAGACAAGTATAAAGCTTCATTTCTATGTAACCATGTACGTGTAACCATGTGCATGTAATCTGAGTGAGCTTGGCCAAACAAAAATAGCATTTTCAAGCTGATACATATTTACAAGATCTTCAAGTAAATAAATCCATTTCAAACTGATGTGAAGTCTGTTTGAGTGCTCTTCTGATAGGCAACCCAGGTTTACAAACACCAGTTATCTCTGCTGTGGATGATCTATGCAAAAAGAAAAATCCGTGATGTAGAAGTGAGTCTGAAAGCTCCTTAAAAACCCTTGATTTTTCTCAGAGCTCAAACTGATTATATACCTCTGCTAGCTCAATAGAGTCTGTAGGGGATTAAAAGAAATCTTTAAATGGTTGTGTGATATATATTACTGGACAGAAGAATAGCAATACCTTTTCCTGTCTACTGTACATCTTTCCTCATATTGTTTCTTCTTTTCAACCACAGAATACTTCCTCTTCCTACCCAACCCATCAAGCTTTTTCTGTCAGTCAGGTATGAATTTCAGCTCTCACTGTGGGACTGCGATCCCTTTTTTTTGGTGACAGCAACCATAGCTTTCACCAGAAATGGGAATTATTTGTCCTTTTTGGTGTCCCTTTTCATCTCACTCAGTGTTATGGCTCTCTGACAGTTTTATATAGCCAAAACATTTTATTAAGCTTTTATCTGGGTGTTCAGCAATTTTTCTTCAAGGATTATGCAAAAGTTACTGCCAGATTCTATTTTGTGGACATATTTGAGAATTTTACATTATTTTTCATGGGAGCAACAAGCTTAACACCTAAGGAAATTCAAGTGTTATCCTGCATTAGCTTTCGAAACGTAATAAATTGTTGCATATTTGGTTACATATCAAATCAAGAAGGCAGAAAAAGTTTGCATGCATGTATGTTCAGCAGAGTGATGGAAACAGTGAAGCTAAGCAAAAGCTAGATCCTTTAGCTGGTCAATGTTTATTTGCAGCCTGATGGTGAAAGCAGAGGGAATGGCATAAAAAGCAATTTTAGGACTGTCTGGTTTAAACCAAGCCTGCAGCCAAACAGTGAGCTGCTCACTCACCCTCCCCCACCCCAGGGGATGGGGGAGAGAATTGGAGGGGTAAAGTTAAGAAGACTGGTATGTTGAGATAAAAACAATTTAATAATTGAACTAAAATAAAATAATAATGATGTTGATAATAGAATATACAGATGAGTAATGCACAGTGTAATTGCTCACCACCCCCCTACTGATGCCCAGCCCATTCCTGCCTAGCAATCCTGGAGGAGAGAACATCCTGAAAACGCAATCGGGGAAGAGAGCCCACCAACTTCTTGACCAACCCTCATCTATACACTGAGTATGATTTTGTATGATATGGAATATTCCATCGACCAGCTTGAGTCTGTTGCTCTGGCTGTGCTCTCTCCCAGCTTCTTTTGCACCTGCACACTAGCAAGACATGGGAAGTTGAAAAGTCCTTGATTTCTTAGCAACAACTAAAACCATCAGTATATTATCAACGTTTTTCTCATACCAAATCTCATACTGAACCCAAACCACAGCACTGTTCTAGCTAAGAAGAAAAGTTAGCTCTACTCCAGCCAAAACCAGGACAAGAATAAGAACGATTATATTGTTCAATGTTGAATTTAGCTGAAGGACAGGAGGGCCAAGTGAATTAGTCCTTTGAGCACTATATTAGGAAATCTATGAAGAAACCTCAAATTTCAAACAATACCAATGTCTTGGAGTTGTTCTTAGTCTTAATATATTTGGTGAAGATAAGAATTAAACTTTCCTTTTTTTTTTTTTTTTTTTTTTTTTTTAAAGGATCAGATTAAATATTAATGACAAAAATTCCATTGACATCTGGGATGATCCTTGGGCTGGGATTTTACACACCTTGTCTTCTACAAAGATGTCTTGGAAAAAGCATGAATGAAAAAGCATTCTAAAAATTTGAGTGAATTTGTTATTGATGTGAATGAATGTGCACTTAGAATGAGGTAAGCTAGCAGACTATATATTTAAAAAAAAAGTAAAATCAATTCATGTTCATTTATTTGCTTACTTACAACTCAGATATGAAATGCAATCTGAGAATAAATTGATATTTCATTTTTGCTTAGAAAAGCTGAATTGAAATAAGTGGTACTCCAGCTGAGTTCTGCATGGTACGTTGACTTTTCCAATTCCAGAAGAAATTAGTTATCCAAGTTTTCTTTGAAAAAACTGCTGTCTAAACCAGGAAGCTGTCTTAGTCTCTTGTTCAACTCAGCACTAAAATAAGTAGTCATTCTTTAAAACACCTCATTAGAGACCGGAAGTGTAAATAACTATTTATTCCAGTTCTCTGGAGGAAAATGCATCTAGTTTAGGCATTGATTCAGCCCTGAAAATTATTTGACTGTACTTATAAAAGACAGTCTGACCAAAAAAAAAAAAAGGGGGGGGGGGAGGGGGGAAAAGGAAGGAATTAAACTGACAGGGACTTTTCAGCATCAATATAGTGAGAAATAAGTTAGAGGACTTAAACTGTAACTTGTCCTGAGGGAAATGAGGCTTTGACATGAAACATCTTCTATTAATGTTAACATCCTAAAGGACACAGTCTGCAAGAACAACGCAGGATGGAGAAGCATGTCAACAAATATACAAACATCACCAAGCTACCCATCATCTAACTGTGCTACACAGAAACTGTACTGGTGGCAACACCTTCTAACTGCCTTAGATGGGGGAAGGAAAAGGCAGTTTTATCAATACTTAGGATTTTGTTTTCTTCTACAGGAATGAATCTTGCCCAGACTTTCAGATATTAAAAATATGTTTTCTGCAAAAGCAGCGGACAAGGGAAATGGTAACTCCTACTGAACCATCACGGCATGCTTGGTTAGTGAAAACATAGGAGCACTGATGACCAGTTAAGTTCAGCACATGAATGTTTAAACCCTTTGATCAGTGCAGCTATACATGGAAGCATGAAATTCATTTGCCTGAAGCCACAACAACAGTAAATACCACTTAAAAGTAAAAGTAAAACACTTAAGAGATTACCATACAGTTGGTCTCTGATAACCTATGCCAAGGCCTCTAGGAGTCTGGTTATCATGTCAGGCTGTGGTTGTGGTTTCACCATGACACCATCACAGTTGTGAAAGGGAGCTGCCCAGGGCTTGGCTGCTGCATGGTCCTGTCTTGTGCAGTCCTTTAGCCAGCTGAAGGGTTTCACCTCAGCCACATAATCCTGACATCTTTTCTCTTCCCCTTCTGCACAGGAAATGATGAAATGATTACTGGAGCCTCAAGATACCTTTAGGAACTGGAAGTCTACCTTCCCATCTCAAACCAATTATTGCTGATATGCAGTTGTTGTACAGAGAAAACCTACTTTTTTTCTCTTCTGCTGAAATCCCAGGTCACTTTTCCAGTATTGGCAGACTTGCAGCGAACAGGTTCAAGATTTGTCTCAAATCCATCTCTTGGTTCACCTGCTCTTCTCCCTTCTCTTTCCATATGTAAGCAATCATTATGTCTGGATAATATTTAAACACATTATTCACTGATGATAATTTATTCAATAACATTTGTATTTGTTTGGTTTTCCAGCTGATCTGACACTGAATACAGTATTCTGCAAAACTAGCTGGAAGGCTGAATTCTACCTCTCACTGAGCATTTATAGCCTTCCTCTCTGTAAATTAGACCCTCACAAAAATGAAATAATACTAACAGTGGGTAAGAATCATAGAATCATAGAATGGTTTGAGTTGGAAGGGACCTTAAAGATCAAGTAGTTCCAACTGCCCTGCCATGGGCAGGGAAAACTTCCACTAGAATGGCAGAATGGAGACTAAATAGCTGTATTCCTTTCTCAGTGTTGCTCCAGAAGTGCTGAATTACTGACCTTGGGATGTGACTGATCAGAATGCAGGAAGTCATATTACTGCAGAGGAAACAGATAATAATCACATTTTTATTAGAAGTATGTGTATCTATCGTCTCAGTTTCGTATTGTGATGTACTGGTGGAGTTAATGTTTCCTGGGACAGATGAGTAAACATGTCAGCTGTGCCAGGAGGAGGAATTACTTTGATGAACGTGCCTGTCTGTCAGAGATTAGTCTGTGCTGCTGGTTGAATAGTTAGTATGAGTACCTGTTTCAACTCGTGTACCCGTTTCAACGAAACTTAGCTGGGTTAGTAGATCTTTTATAACTCGGCTCAGGTTGTGACTGTGGCCTTAGAGGTGGCAATGGTAACACGGACAAATTTGGTTCAAAATGCCGAAGGCTGTCACTATCATCTGATTATGGATATACTAGAACTACAGTAGTAGGACATAATTTTTAATGTTGGCAACTAATGACTGATGCAGAAGGGAGACCAGCACATGGTAAAAAAGGCACAGAGAGAACTTGAAACAAAGAGAGCCACCATAACGTGGGGAAAAAGCCTACCCTCCTAAACACAATAGAAGAGAAGAAATGCTTGATAACTTGGGCCAGAGAGGCATGCAGGGTTGCTGGTGAACACTGATGATGCAGCATCCTTTTCCCTTTTAATTCAAGAAACCTAAACAAAGTGTGCTACTTGGTTAACAAAGATCATTTAACATAGCTCCCAGGAAAGATAAATCTGCAGGGTTCCTTTGGAGTTGGATGAAGTGTGATTGCTATGATAAGAAACATGAATACTGAACCTGGTAGGACAAATTTTGGCATTGTGGAGTTCTATGGCTTAACTTTGGGTTCATAATGTACATTGTATCTACAGCAGATTAAGTTCTTATCCAAATTGAATTTGAACTGTTAAAAATCTCAAACCTGGAGTCATGCTGACAGCATTTTGAACGTGCTGATACTCCAGGTCAAGAGCACATCATGTTAAAGCAGAAGCTTTTGCCAATGTACTTAAACATCAGCTTGTTTAAGTTTGTTCCATGTGTGCTTGTGAGTCAGGTTGTTTTTTCTGTGAATTTTGTTTCCCTGCTGCAGTGCTTTACCCTCACACAGTGCTTATTTCTGAACCATATCTCAACCATTTTAGTTTCCCACATGACAAAGCACTAATACTCAAACATTAAAAATCCTAAATAATTCCCTTGTCTAATGACTGTGTGAGTGAAAGCTGTCCTTTTTCTCTCAAATATATCAGCCTGGCTATGAAAAAGGGAGCAGGGATAACACTTTATGATGATTACAAAGGTTATTGAAAAACTTCCATTCTTCACTCCAACCTCTCACCTCAGTTACTGCTGACTGCAAAGTCATTGACCTTTTGTACTCAGCAGTCTCCTAACACATGAGTTAGCAAAAAAGCAAAGAGGCAGAGCTGGGAAACACTATTTTTCTGTTTCAACAACTCACTACAAGTTGTAGAATGTATTTACTGGAAGTTTGTAAATGATTAGCAGTAACTACCATGGTTTTGCTGCCTAGTGTTAATTTCTGTGAATGAAGATGACCCAAAGTGCAAACGCAACTCTGTACACACCTGTTCTATTTAATACTTCCCTTTGACAAAGCTGACTTCACTAACCTACTGTGTACTTTTGAACTTATCTCTGTACCCATACCCTGTGTGATTATAGCTCACTATCTGAAATTTAGGGATAATTTTTCCTTTGTTAAAT